>NC_135750.1:8005000-8605000 GCF_041903045.1 Epinephelus lanceolatus
TCCTCTCCATGTGTTTCTTCACTCTCCTACAAACTCTGCTTCGCTCCCCATGAAACTGTCAAATCACAATATTGCAACATGTCTCTGAACTAAGCTCTCTTTACTATTGAATGTTTGTACTCTCTGTGAACTTTGTACTGTTGCTGAACCAGGGATTTATAGTTAATCTGTAGGATGTGAGTACTGTTTTAAATCTGTAACAATATATTAGATTTTATCTATTTGTGTGAGATTTTTTAGATTTTCTCCTCCATTTGGAATATCCAATTCCCAACCTACTGCGTAAATATTTCATATATACGAATTTAGATGGATTAACACACTGTTGGCAGTAACAGGGATTTGATTCAAGTAACCATAATCCTGACAGTGTCATAGCTCCTGAATTGACAGTGTAGCACAATACAATACGGCAAGTCAGAGCAACGGATTTTTCAGTTTGACACCCTCGATCCCACAGTACAAGAGAGGAGAGACTGCAGCACAAAAGCCTGGGAAACCACAAAGACACACACAAACTCTCACACACACACACACACACACAGGCTAAATGATGACAACGTGTGACATTTCTGGCGTTGTCAGCTAGTTGGCGGAGAGGAGGAGAGAGGGGGAGATGAGAGATGAGAGGAGAAGAGAGAAGAAGAGGTCTTTAATGATTAAATTATCCCCTGACCTTGTCTTTGACAGGGGCAGGTCCCGCTTTGCAATGAAACGACACTCACGCGCACACACGTACACACACACGCTCCCCAAGTGACAAGCCCAATTATGACCCTGTCAGGCAACCTAACAGTCAGAGGAGTGTGTAGGTGTGTGTATGTGTGCGTTAATGCAACGAGAGCAAAGCAAATGGAGGAGAGGGAGCGGATTCAGACACAAAAAGAGAGGGACAAACAGTTTCTGGATGTACTGGTTTTAAATATTTAGAACGGCCATACACACACACACACACACACAGAAGACATGCCAAATTCTGCACCAAAAATCAGGTAATCTATTTGTGGTTTGGAAATGAGCTAAAACTCTTTTGCTGCAATCGTGCATCTGCTGTAACTACTCCCATCTTTACTTTATCCATTATATTAGTTAAATAATCAGTCCACTGAGGAGAGAATGTATTGACTGAATTTAAACTTTGAAGTTGAGCTCAGCTGAGTGAGTTCTGGCTTTTTTTGTAGAGGAAATAACTTTGGTTCCTGCAGACAAGTCAGCGCTTTTCTCTGTGACCCACCTCTAGCCTCGCTCAGGGGCCCAAGTGTTTTTGTGCGGATGTGTAGTGTTAAACTGTAAATATTCATAAACACCCCGTCAACAAAAGCCCACGGGTCAGACCCTGGTCCTAGGGCCAACTGTTTGTGTGTGTGTGAGAAAGAGAGTGTGAGAGAGAGTGAGATCAGTACGGGGTCCGGGGTATGAGGGGCAGTGGTGGGCATCTGCTAATTTACATATCTCCCACGGTGCTTTGGGGCGAGAGCTGAGGGATGACTGCCTCCATATGCATGAGGCAGCCGTGTATATATGTGTGTGTGTGTGTTTGATGGAGTGTTTTTCCCTGCAGCTGCCCACACACACACAGACGCTGTAGATGGTGTGATAGGCTGCACATGTCATAGTCGTAGCATATGCCGCAGTGACCTCCATAGTGCTACGGGCCTCCCTAAAACGCCAGTCAGGAGTTATGAGGCAAAATATGGAGAAATATGGAATATCAAATGACGGAGAACACATTAAGACACAAACAGACGACGGGCTAATTGACTCACTTTCTAAAGCCCTGGATGAGGCTGCCGCGGAAGCTGCTGAGGTCCAACGCAGGGAAGGAGGGATCTGACACTGGGAGACAGAGAAGAGACACAGATACATAATGAGATGGAGAGAAAGAGAAAAGATAGACTTGTGTTTATGTGGACTGAATGATATGGAATGGAGGAGTTGACACCTTTCTTTAACTAGCACACCAAAACCCAAGAAAAATGAGATTATTAAATAAATATATGTGTTATAAATAAACTACAATTATTTTCATGATTGGGTTTTTCAGTAATAAATTTAAGTTTAATTTTAAACCAAGGGAAATGACACTTTTGGGGTCCAGGGAATGATTGCAATGTTGTAAATGAAACTGTAAATATTTGCTTTTCCAAATAAAAAGAAAATTTCAAAAAAAAAAAAAAAATTAAGTTTAATTTATAAAATGTCAATGAATTGTTAGAGATGCCCGTGAACAGTTTCCAGTGCCCGCAGCGGTATCTTTAAATTGTTTGTGTGACCAAAAGTGAGCCAAATTATCCGCAGAGATCTCTTCCTCTCCAAAAACAAAGGGACCCAGCGATTCATGTTACAAATCAGTGTTTCTCTGACACTGTTCAACACGGCAGCGACTGGATTTGCCGCCAACTCAGCTTGTGTCTCTGAAAACTTAACATCCAGACATCCGATGACTAAAATCCTTCATCTGGTTAAAAACAACCAAGATCTATCAAAAGAGCATCATAATGTGGCTTAAAACTGGATAAAAAGTCAATTTATGTCTGTTCCTAACAGACAACCACGACCCTGATGCATGTGCAATGCAATATGACGCCACTGACAGGCCACGGCGACCACATGGACCTTGTCTTGGTTAAAATCAGATTCCTCTGGGTTTGAACACTGTTGGAAAACTTTAGGATAATGTAAGTAAGATTGGTCTATTTGTTTTTAGACATTTTAAAGTGAAAAAGTCACACATCTTTAAGAAGCTGAAAGCAGCATAGGCCTGATTAACTTTTCAGAGGAAGCTTTTTAGGGTTGCGCTGTGTTTATGGCAATAATGCATACCGAAGAGAAAACACTGAAAACTGTCTTAATGTGAGGGGAAAAAATCCATTGGGGACTTTCTGAAATACATAAAGCGGCAACAGAGCGACGTATGTGAAAACGAGCGGTGGATGTTTGAGACTAAAACGAGATGAAAGACAGAAAACAGGAAGAGTCATCCATTATTTAACAGCCTTCTCAATCCCGTCCCTCCGCCAGTTGAGGCGCCTCTCGTTCTCGCTCTTTACATATTCACACAGACTAATCTCTTAAAAGGCCTGATGAGCACAGAGGAGTAAGTGGGCAAATGTATGAGTGCGTGTGCGTGTGTGCATGGGTGTGTGTGTGGGTGTGTGTGTGTTAACGCTGGTCCAATTAGCCCGCAGGCGAAGCTGCGATTTTTATGATGATGGGTGCTCAAGATGCAGTAGAGCTTCTGTGGAATGTGTAAGTGTGTGTGTAAGCGTGTGTGTGTGTGTGTGTGTGTGTGTGTGTGTGTGTGTGTGTGTGTGCGTGTGTGTAGGCTTACATTTGGTGTATAGTTCAGCCAGGTCTCTACCAGCAATAAAGCGAACCTCTGAAGCCATGAAGCCCTCCGACTCAAAAGACACTTCAGCATCCTGGACAGAAAAAAAAAATCACTTTTATGTGAGCAAAAACTTTTTCATACACACTGGCCACATGTAAACACACACATACACACACGTGTACACACACACACACACACACAGAGACATGGATTACCTCCAAGGCCTGTCGAGCTGCTTCCATGCTGGGGAAGGCAGGGATGATGTAGCTGTATATAGTCTCGACATCGAGGCACATCTCAAGCTTGTTCATGCCCTTCACCACCTCGAGCATACCTACAAAGCACACCGGCAAAGAAATTAACATCAGCTTTTTGTCCATGAAAACACAAGTTCAATGGTTTTTGTGTAGTGACAGCAGTTTTACAAATATTAACAATATTTGAGTCAACAGCCATACCAAAAAAAACAAAAAAAACAAGTGTATGTGTTGTGATTAAAGGTTTGATTTGGATTACATTATTAGTCCACAAAACAGCAGAAAATAGTGAAAATGTTCCCAGAATCTAAGGTGGTGTCTTCAAACTAATCGTCTCAAACCAAAGAATATTCCATTTGTGATGAAATAAAAGAAAAAGCGACAAAACTACAAAATTTAGACGCTGTAACAAGTGCTGATTTAAACCAGCAACACTAAACTTTTGGCTCACGGGCCCGTGATAGGGTCCTGTGTGGTCCAGTAACTATTTTCTAATTCACAATGAAAGTAAACTGATTCACACTGGGATTTTTGTGTACTTTGAATATGAATAAGGTTCCAGTGTGCATAAAAAAGCATCAAAAAAGACCTTGTTCATACAAAATAAAAGGTGTCAGACCCCCCCGACAGATACAGATACAAGTACAGGTAGAATATGTCTGTGTGGTGACAGATGTAACCGAGCATATTTGGATCAATGGTCAAAACAAAAACGTGTGAGTATGAGATTAGTTTCTTGTCTGTGCATCCCTGAAATTCAGGACAATAACATTTTGGGGTGAACACACTTTTCTGTTTGGCTGTTTTAATCCAATCACATGCTGCACTTCTACAGATACAAACACTTTCCCCCGCTCACTCTCATGCACAGGCCCCCGAGCTGTGTGGGCACTTTCAAATATGGGTCTAAGAAATGAGCTGGCACACACTTTCTCTCGCCCCTTCAGGTAAATGGCCAGGTACTCCCCCAACAAACACACACACCATCAACAAAATGCTAATTGCTGCTCCCCTCTCCACCTTGGACTGTAGGATACGTGTATATAAACACGCACTCGTCCTGAAGTGGACTCCCGCACCATCACCCTGCTCTCCAGCAGAGCCCTGAGGTCCTGCCCCAGGGAAGGAGGCCAAAACAGCCACATGCATATGGAACAGCCACACGTGCACTCTCAAAACACCCGCAAGTGTGTTTGTGCACATGAGGAGGAGGCAGTGCAGCACTTTGCATATGTCTGGAAGCGTGCCCATAAAGGACACTGGCCTCAATGAAGGCATGTACAGGCCCCCGTGTGTGTGTGTGTGTGTGTGTTCATTCACAGTGTGTGTTGCTATGTGGTTCAAGGTGCATCTATATGCTATATATGACCACATTCAGTGTACCAATACACTGTGTTCCCATGCGGACTTCAGCAAACTACCTTAAAGTGCTTCCTTGAGTTGACACACCTCAAGACACTGTGTGTATTTACTCTCCACTCAGGTTTTGAAACACACACACACACACACACACACACACACACACACACACATATATATATATATATATATATATATATATATATATACAGCTCTGTTTTTCTGCAGCCTCTTGGGACGTATGTGTTCACCTGGTCTCTCTCTTTAGCTGAATAAAATATGAGTCCCGGGCTTTTATATGCCATTAAAACCTGCGGCTAGGGCTGCATTACCCCAGGTACAGCTACCTGAACCACTCCATCCATCCATCTGGCCTTCTCCTCCATCCATATCACTCATTCATCCACCCCTCTCACTATCCATCTACCCTGCTTTCAGGAAAAGGAGAAAAAGTAAACAGGCGATCTTCTTCTTTCTTCTCAATGGAGGATCCGTCCATTCTGTCGTCCGCCCGTCCATTCTTACCCCCTAATCGCTTTCATCCAGGCTTTTTTTTATGAAAGAAGAGAGGTAGCTCCTGCTTTCCTCCTGAATAATCCATAATCAATTTCACGGTGAGCCAGACATACAGAAAACAAGTGAATGGAGAGCTGGAGGTATAAACACATAAGCCAGCCGTCTCACTCTCTCGTGCTTTCCGGCTTCCGTGTGTGAGCTTTCATGATCATCAGCACTTTTCTGTTGTCCAACAAGCACGTTAGTGTTGTTTTTTTGTCAAGTCAAGTCTGTGACAAAGAGCTTTTAACCCTTTGAACCACAGCCTGCTTTGCTCAATTTTCACTCCCATTATTTACAGGCTTGTGGCCTTAAAGGCGCGGCATGTCTTAGCTAAGCACTACTAAGTCAGGCTTCTAAGAAGTGACATCCGTTTGGCCTGCGAGTGCTACTGCTTACTTTCTAGGGCAGCTTTACTGAAGCAAAACAAGCTTTACACATAACATTCTCAAGTCTGGATGGTAAATATGAAACTACTGCCTTTAGCCAGTTATCTAAGCTTCGCACAAAGACTGAAAACAGAGGGAACAGGTAGTCTGCTCTGTCTGATGAGCTACCTAATCAATGTTGTTTAATCTGTACAAAAACTGGAGAGTAAAAACGACACTAGGGGTGTTGAGATACACTGGTGATAACCGTGATATTTCAAATGATATATATGATATCATGTTAATAATACACATATGAAGTATCGTGTAAGCAATCCAGTGCCTCTTAAATAATTTCCCTTTCTTTCTGTTCTCGCTTTGTCTTCCTCTCCGCCTCACTAAAGTCAGATTTTGAGTGTAATCCATATACGAAAAAACAGACAAAATGCACAATAAACAAAGTGAAAGATGAATTTACCATTACTATTACTATAGCGATAATGTCGTTATTGTGATTTCTATTGGAAACAATAATCATGTCAGTCATTAATGATACTTTGTGGTTTCACAGGGGTTGTGTCTTAGACTATTTCTTGGCCGGGTGCTGAAATTTCCTTGATCTCCCACTGGCTGCCTGACAAACTAAAGGCCTTTGCACACTGAGTCCGTTTTGGGGGTTTTTTGGTCTGAAATTGTCGCACATCTAAAATTAAATTCGACTTCATAGTGTGTCAATCACGCTTGCACACACAGTACGAAACTTTCATCCGTCAATAAAATTTTCAGAGGTTAGATTTTCTGTCTTTTTTGCATCCGCCAGAAGCCTTTTGAGACACCTGACCAAGATTCAGTGAAAAAAAAAAAAAAAATGTTGCGGCGGGACACAGTTGAGACAAGACAGAAGAATGGGGTGCATAGAACCATTTAATAACTCTGAAAGGGTCACTCTGAACATGTCCGAAAGTAATATTCAGGTGGATGATGAAGAAGAGGAGGAGGATGTGGACCGCACACAGAAGGTGGAGGACAGCTCCGCTCCTTCATGCAGCTGCGGTACCAAATGCAAGACAGAGAGGGAGTGGTGACAGTCAGAGAGTTAACTCCAGTGAAGCAAAGGAGGAAACACGTCCTCTCATTTTGTAACGTATTGTGAGTTTTCACAACGAATAGAATGAGAAAATGCATCAGGATCACTGTGCAAGGTTTCTGTGTATAACGATTGTTTTTGGAAGACGGATTAAAAAAATTCATCGTAAAGAACAGGCTCAGTGTACAAAGGCCTCAACAGTGACGTCAAGACACCAAGAGAAGACCAGAAAGTAAGAGAGAGAAAACAGAAGTACTGTTGCATGGATTGTGACGATGTGTTTGGTAGTCTTAATTAACCTAGTTATGATTTTTGACACAAATTGCCAAATGTGGTTCCTTTCAACCACCTCAGCTTCCTCCCATCACTGCCGTGTGAAGGTACGTGACACTGTGCATCCTGTATAACGTCTCCATAGTCTAACAATACGGACTGGTTTAACGCAATTCAAACTAAAGTAATTTGAACTACGCCAAAAAGCGAAGACACAACATAAAATAATATGTGATATTATGTAGTGTCATTTGACCTGTTCTCCCTTTAGGTCTTTTACTTTTCCCTCCATAATCCTCATGTCAGGAACCCTTTCTGCCTTCTCCCCTGTCTGAACAATTTAAATAAAGATTGGGCACAGAGGAGAATTGAGAATAGTAGAGGCCTCTCCAGGTTGGTCAGCATAAAGCCTGACATACCATCCGGGCAAGAAGTATCAAAGTAGTGAGTTAAGCATGGCAGTGGTCACAAGATATCATCATCAGATTCATGTCTTCAGGTTAACTGTGACAGACGAGAAGTGAGGATGGAGAAACGAGAGGAAAAGAGGAGTGGAGTGAACCGGTCGCTGTCATCTCCTCCCGTCCTTGGACATGAGTACCTGTCACTTCTCCTTTTCTTTCTCCCCCAACACCATCTGTCGCACCATCTCTCCGCGTCTATGACTCTCTAAAGGTAGACTTTGTGTGCTGCGAGGCATTGGCGGGTTGTTGTTTGAAAACAGTACAAGAACACTTCAATCTTATGAGGTAAGAAAAGCGACGATTTCATGCTCGCTTGCTTTTTTTCCCCCTTTAATCAAGGTGATGCCTGGCGCTCATCCCATCAATTAACTCAGCTGAGGCTGGAATCGAGTTCATGGAGGACGACATTACAGACTGCCGTGCTTCTTTAATGCAGCCCACTCCACTTTAAAGAGCCGTATTAAAGGAAGAGTTAAAGGGGTGAAGATGAGGTCACATAAATAGAGTCAGGTGTGGGTGGCCAGGAAGGAAAGCGGACTATACAAGAGAGCCTTTACATCTCTCATCACCCAAAACACACAAGGCCAGAAACACTCTCTTCCTCTGCACTTTCCCCTCCCTCTCCCTCCCTCTTTTATTTGCTCCACCATGTCACAAGTGATAAGAGCGCGCTGCTTCGCCAGGACTGACAAGCGGTGACTAGCTGGCGGCAGGTGGGAAGTATGGCCCAGCATATGCTTCCGCTAAACCCGCCAAATCCACACCTCATCAAAATGCAAAGGGATTTTTTCCCCCCCCCTTTCTCCCCATCCCTCCCCCGTTGCTCTCCTCCAACTCTATGGCTCTGGCCTCTCTGCCCGCTAGTGACACCTGTGGACAAAAAGTGACACAGCGCTTAATATTTCATGGGCCATGCACAGTGGGGCGCGTAATCCAAAGTGAATTCCCTCAGAGCGCTTGCATTTACATGAAATCAAGTCACTCCTCATCAGTCACATCACCTGCACTGTCCCCCGAAAGCCCCCCCACCTCTCCTTCACAAATGTGGACACACACACACACCTCCTGCAGCCAGGGAGTGTGTAAGAGAGGGAGAGAGAGAGAGGGGGAAAAAAGAGACTGCATCATTCATGAGGGTTAAGGCTAACACCATCGGAAACGAGCCACTGGTGTGCTACAAAAAGAGAAGTTTCTCCACTTTTCTTCCTTCCGTCGGTTCATCTCTCTTTCCGCACTGCGATAACTAAATGGATGCAGTCTGATGTGTTTGTGTGGCTTTGAGACTGTGCGGTCGGTTGGGGAATTGGAGTACGAGTATGTGTCTACGTGTGTGTGTGGTTGTGCATGTTTAAACTCATGTCTAGTCCTCTTCTTCATGCTGCCAAGGAAGGCGCTGAGGCATCTCACCATTCAAACTGAGAATCTGTCTGGACCGCACACTGAAGTCAATCTGCACCGTCGCCACAGTGGTCAAACCGGCTTCTCCTCCCTGCCAGCTCAGATACTGTCAATTAGCTGACAGGGGAAAAATACATCATTTATTAATCGCTCTAAAAAACCCCAAAGAGAGAGCCAGAGCTCAGCATAAATAAAGCACTTAAAAGCCAAGCTGCTGCTGAACGCATTTGACAGGGTACGTTCATAATGAGTTGTGAATTCTGACAAGTCTCCAAATGATGGCTATCTGTCACTGACACGATTTCAGCCACAAGCTCATCGCTGACAAAAACAAAGGAGGGAAATAACCTTCAGCAGACAGAAATTGGGAACGGGAATATTCCACTAAACTGCACGTGCTGAGCCATAAACTGTCGTAAGATGCAGATAGAGAGAGCAAACTTTAAAACATGGATACCAGTTTTCCATTTAGCGTTGGACAAAGTGTCAACACTGGCTTAACGCTCAGTAGAAAAGGAACGCCTCATGTCCAGCCACTCACTCAGTGAAGGCAATGGGACAAGCAATTTCAGGGTTCCCATACCCAAGGACTTCCCATGTCCAATTTCCTCAAGTTCAAGGACCCAAGTCATAGTTCAAGGTCAATTTGCTGCAGGCTGCGCATCAGGCCACATGGACGTCCAGCTGATCATTAATAAGCCTTTGGTGAGTCAAAAAAAAAAAAGTCCTGGAATTTACATTTTCAAGGCATAGCTTAAGGTTGTCTTAACGTTAGCCTTCTTGCCACTGCTATACCTGCATCATTCGACTTCAATCACTCAGGCACGCATGATACCATCGCACTTATTCGAGGGAGGTGGCAAGTGACAGTGACGCAACTACAGGAGACACATGCGCAGACAGTAAATGCAAAAAGAACTTCAAGCACTTTCAATGACTTATCTATTTTTTTGTCTCTTTTCACGGATTTCAAGGACCCATGGGAAGATCTGGGTGAAAATCTGAGCTTAGGAACAATCTGAGGAAAGCTACTGGAGCAAAATGACCTCTGACCCCGCAGCCTCAGACCTGTATGTGCATTCCTGTAGTGTGATTGCATGTGCTTCACGCTACTGAGCCCCCCTGAGTCCGCCAACAAGGAGACTTAGGTGCCCCCTGCCACGGGGCAAAGGTCGCTGGATCAACCATCCTCACACACTACTGTGCACCACTTCCTTTCAGCAGCTTTGGAGCACTTGATACAGTATCAGCTGTAACACAGAGTCAGTTTGTGCAGGAAGTGCCATAACACTAGGTTTACTGTTGGACATTTCATCTTTTCTGAGAGGACATCCACTGATTTTGTTGGCAAAACACTGTTTTCTGAGAAAATATTATCTCAACTGTAATCTATAAATTTATTAGCCTGAAGCCTTCGTTCAGTAAACAAACAAAAAGAAACACAATTGATTGGTCACAACATGTCCTTTAGCCATGCACCCAGGAGGACACAAGAGGCCGGAATTTGGAGACCAAGAAGGGGAATAAAAACGATGACATTCATGTCTGAGCGCACTCTCTGAAAGTCAGAGTGTCTTTTTGGCTTGTCTGTCCAAAGTGGCCGTCATGACGAGTTCTAAACTTTGCGATCTATTTCTAGAGCTCTCCAGAGAGACCTCCATGTGTGTGTGTGTGTATTTGTGAGGAAGTGTGCATGTATGTGTCGTTTCATCTCCTCCTGCTCTAACTCTCTCACGCAGGGATCGGACTTCTTTGCCCTTGACTGCCCCAGCCCGGTGAAATCTGTCCCAGTTGGACCACTCTGTAGGGCATTAATATTTGAGGGAAACGCTCCTTTAAAAGCTCTTTCTGGTACAGAGGACTGAGGAAGTCATAATCCCCCTTACACCACAAAAATACCACACATACATGCTCATAAACTGTGAATATCATGCTCTCTGTGTCAGATTGGACGTGCAAACAGCTGGTAGGCACATTTTTTTTCCTTCAAGGGGCCATCCATTAAGTTCTCACATACACGTGCAATTGTTCACATGAGGCTGGAGTGGCATTAGGGTCCAACGACAAGCTTCTCAAGACAACTCACCATGTTCATTTTTCAACTACTGGTCTCTCTAAAGCTACAGCCTTCAAAGTTATAGCTAAAAGGGTAACTTCATTGTTTTTTTTGTTTGTTTTAGATGGGTCATTTTTTCCCATGTTTTTGTGTCTAAGTAACTGGCAACAGCTACTTTTGAAAAGGGGCGATACAGGCTGATTGTAACCACTCGAGGTACATTCACCCATCACACAACGCCTGCTAACAGTGGTTGTTTTTGCCACTGACAGGCTCAGATCATTGTTATATGCGTCTCATGGCATTATGAAAAGGATCCCTACAGAGAGGAAACTTTTTGTTATAGAGTAATATTCTTTTTGTTTAACCAGAAACAGCCCTGAAATCGCCAAACCCACCGGACTCCATTTAAATAAACAGTAATTTTAACATGTGTAGAGACAGTTATATCTAACTGGATGAATTAAGAGTTTATTTCAACCAAACAGAGGTTAGTGATAGTGACAGTGGAAAGATGAACCAAGACAGCTCCTATTAGGTTTTTTGTTCTGTCAGCTTTGACTGAAGTGTGTTTTACGCTGATAAAATGACTGTTTCGTGTGTTTTTTGGGCAGCACGACAGTGTACTGTCGCCTCACAGCAAGAGAGTTCTGGGTTCGAATCCACCAGCCAGGTGGGACCCTTCTGTGTGGCATTTGAATGTTCTTCCTGTGTCAGCGTGGGGTTTCTCCAGGTTTCTCCAAAGAACATGCAGGGCAGGTTAATTGGTAACTTTGAATTGCCTGTAGGTGTGAACGTGAGCATGAATGGTTGTTTGTCATGTGTCAGCCCTGTGATACTCTGGCGACCTATCCAGAATGTACTCCGCATCTCGCACAATGTCCGCTGGGGGATAGGCTCCAGCCCCCCCATGCAACCCTGTACCAGGATTAGCAGTTACGGATTATAAATGACTGAGTGAATGAAAATGAAAAGGAGTCTGGTGGCTTTGGCGATAGTGATTTCAGGGCTGTTTCTGGTTAAACAAGGTGGTCTATCTCTGTAGGGTCATTTCCATAATGATGTCAGACAGATCAAACAATAATCTGAGCCTGCTGGTGGCAAAAACAAGCATTTTTAGTATACTTAAAGTGACAGTGCGAATGTGACCCAGGAGGTTACAGTGCAGCCTGTTTCGCCGCTGTCAGCTGCAGCAGTTTCACTCAACATTGGACATTTAGGCACAAAATCATTGGGAAAAAAGGGCCCTAGTTGAAAAATAACCACCCTTCAAGCACAGGATGGAAGTTTAAGTGAAGTAAAGTATGAAGTGTTTAAAGGTTTTAGAGTTTTTTTTCCTGTTAAACCACACTTTGCAACCAAAAGACCCTTTTTAAAGGAATTTTGGTCACTATTTATACATGACAATGAAGGAATCTGATTTAGAACAGGAAAAGCTTCGGTGAAATCAATGTCTCTAAAGAGTGAAAAAAAGAAAAGCAAACAGCCCCCAGCTATTAAACAAAGGTTGGATAAAAACTGATCATGTGGAAATTATCCCTGAAGTGAAGCTGCAGAATCAAAAGGTGAAAAACAGCACATTACACCTCCATATAAATTAAAAAGCTGTGTGTGTGTGTGTGTGTGTGTGTGTGCATGCGTACCCTCTACGTTGTTGTCTTTCAGGTGCTGTGTGAGGAGGGGCCAAAAGTAGTGAGGCCTTACAGGGAAGTCCTTCTCCTTCATTATTTTCATCAGCTCCAAACACATAGCTGCAAAACACATATAATTCAGTTAAATGACTTTCCTAGCTTCCTATCACTGCAGTAACTTGATATAGTTTGCAGCTACATATCTGTTATGAGGTCAATGATCTAATATTCATAATTCACCAAATGCACACATATGAGTGAAGACACATCTGTGCAACAGTCTCTCTAAATTCAGGTAAATGATGGTGTGTGCTGTACCAGTCTTCCTGGCCTCCAGAGCGCAGGACAGGGCGAAGCTGAGTGCCGACGTGTGCATGTTTGAGTCCTGCAACTCTTTGCAATATCTGCCGATCTTCTCCATAGGCTGTAATGCACATATATTTTTTAAAATTACATTTAAAATCTAAAATTATGATTCAACATATACTGTAATGACATTAGGTTCAGGGAGCAATGGACGTACCGTATCCATGTTGACACAGTGTCTGAGGAAGAAGTTGCCCACATTGGTGTTGTCGCCGTTGGCGTATTCAGGCTGCAGAGAGGGGAAAGTCTTCAGCATGTGGAAAGCCGTGTCCTCCTGGCTCTGGGTGATGAGGGTCAGGCACAAGTTCATGGCATCTACAGGAAGAACAACAAATATTGAGCGTACAATACAAATGCAGCAGACTCTCTAATGTCGCTGCTGAAGACTACACTGAAGTGGAAAACCATGAGGTGTCTGTTTACCTGGAATGTAACCCCTCTCTAACTTCACACGCTCACTCATCACAGAGATGTGCTGATGGTGTCCGGCCTTGGCTAGAGAGTAGATGACCTGCATGATGTCCCTGTCCATCAGACTGCAGTCTGCATTCTCAGCTTCCTCCATAGTCTGACACAGAAAGAGGTGGAGAGATGGGGAGGGGATGAAGGGAAGGACAGGGGGGAGCATTTGTTAGACAGCCATTTATTAGATACAAACAAACGTGAATAAAATGGTGTAAAATGTGCATCAGGATCGACTGAACAAACACACACACCTTTGTCAGACCGTCCAAGTCTCCCTTCTCAGCGTAGGCGTTCAGCAGTGACACATAAGTGTCAGGACCAGGCTCAATTCCGGCTCCCCGCATCACAGGCAGGATGTTCTTAGCACTTTCAATGTCTCTGCACAGTGACAGATGACAGCTGACTTAAAATTTAATCATTTCAACACCAACACTTATTGTGAGCCATTAACACAGCATGCTACAAGAGCAAAGCAGTGACACTCACCCTGCACGAGCATGGCCCGTCACCAGGGAGCTGAAAACAGCCTCAGTGATGGGCAGATCTTTGCTCTTCATGAAGCCCAATATGGTGCTGAGAGAGTGGAGAGGAACATTTAAAACGACTCTGGCTGTGTCCAAAATTCCATCCTGCTTTTTAGTATGCTAAAAGATATTTTTTAGCATGTCTGAAACCTTATTATGAAACCAACAGTAAGTGAATTACCAGTGAAATATTACAGTATGCAAACAAGGCGGCACTGTAACGTCTATAAGTACTTAATACCTCTCTGAAGGTGAATGACTTTGGTCACTGACTGTTGCCTGCTGTGCAACTTTGGTAACACTTAATGAAGTGGTAAGGTTACTATTACAGATGGATGACACATTACATGATTACTGAGCATTGTTTTGGGTACAACATGATTTAGGCTGGAGGCGTGGCTCCAGAAATGTGAGTATGCCGTGCACTGACAACTGATACAAACAAAGATATCAACTTGTTAGCATGCTAATGTTCGCATTTAGCTAATTTAACCATTATCTGGCGACAGAGATGCCTGTGACATTACATTACACAATGAGTTCACCTGTGAGTCCCATTTTCAAACAGCTAACACAAAGTTACTAATACAGATGTGATGAAAAACTAAACAGTCCAGAGGTTTATCATGCTTGCAGATGCCAGTAGAGCTGAGGTGGGCACATGTTACCATGGTTATGAGTCTCCAGCTGACATACTACTGTTTATGTACGCAAAAGTGTATTGAACGACAGAACACATATTGGGTATGTAGTGCATAGTGTGTGATTTTGGATGCAATTTAATGGTAGATGTTGGCGCTGTAACCAAGCTCGACCAAAAGTCAGCTTTTGGAAACTTGGAATCTGTCAAGTTGCAGATGGCAGAGTTGGAAATCTGTTGTTGGTTGGGTCATGATGAGAACACAAATTCTGCTCACCTGGCTCCCTCGATGTCTCCATTTTGGCAGTATGCTGTGATGAGTCTCTGATAGGTAACCTGTGCACAAAAATAAAAAAGAAATGTGAATTGTTGAAACATCAATACACTACATCAACCAACATCTTCATATGGTTGTCTGTTTCAAGTGTTTCCTACAATAACTGTACTCTGCAGTGCAGTGCTTACTCTGTTGGGCTGGACGTTAGCTGCTTCCATCTTGGCCAGGAAGTCAGTGGGGGAGAACTTGAACTCATTCTGCAGGTAAACCTTCAGCAAGGCGTTGTAGTGACTGACATCATACAGTGCACCTGCGGACGACAACGTGCAAAACCATGGTTTAATACTTTAAGGTTCAGCAGCAGCAAACATTAACAGTACTTTGCAGTATAAGATGGTTAGCTTGATGTCAGTGTTGTGGCCTCTTACCTAACTCCTGTAGCTTCTCCCATATACGGTGTGCCAGCTCGGTGCGCTCCTCCAGGGGCACCTCTGGCAGCAGCGTGCCACAGCTACGCAGCAGCAGCAAGGCCTGGTTACCACTGGGATACCCTGCAAACACACAGGGTGGATAAAGGGAGAGATCTGAGTGTCTAAATGGTGCTAAGCAAAAGTAAGGCATCAGCAGTTTGATCATCCCGCCTCCATCTGCCATCTGACCCTAAACCCCCCCTGATCACTGCCTACCTGTTCTGCAGATATCATGGAAGATACGCAGCAGCTGGGTCTTGGTGATGCGACCAGTCCTCCTCACGGAGCTGTCCAGCTTGGCCAGAGCCCAGTCAAAATGCTGCGCCTGCTTGGACCGCACGGCAGCGCTGGGCTCATCCTTCTGCTCTGTGGCCACGGTATAGTTACGCACACATCCCGCTGCATACGGCCACACACGGCTGTGTAGGGGTAGATCATCACAGTTAAGAAGAGCAGGTTGGATGAATGGAGTTAAAGAGAAGAGATTGATAGAAGAGCCGAGAGAGTAAAATCATTTGGGTGCAGTGCATGAAACACAGATTAACACAGCTGTTCAGTGGATGCATGTGAGACATAAAAATTTATCAACAGCTCTCCTGACACAGAAACATCTCTGGATGCTCTGCCTGCTTTAAGGCTGTTTGTAGTTTCAACAGCCATGACCTTGAGAGACAAAGCCCCAGCAGAGTGACGTAGGCCTGCTATCCATCAGCTTTTGCAGCAACTGACGTCACTGTTTCTCTTGTACTTTATGATAAAATACAAAATGCCAAATCTGACAGTAACATATCTGCATTACATGTGCTGCAGCATGGCAACGTGACTGATGCGCTCCAGTGATGAGCCTTAAGCTAACAGCTAGCATGTAGTCACGCTAACACGACGTTTAGGGGCAAACAAACGTATTGCTAACATTAACATCACGAGTGTGAGCTAAGTTTGTGACACTAGTTTGTTATGTGGCAGTGACTTGGTTACACAACCTCTGCTCATCACCTTGTGTAAACGGGAGCCATGTTTAACCTACCCAACAGCTGCCCAACAAGCTAACTGTTAGCTAACTTATTATAACGCAATGCTACGGGTGTCAGGACCCCACGTTTAATATTGCAGCTCATATTTATGTGGACAAGTGTGTGTCTCTGGCTGTCACTGAGCCTCAATGACAAATGTGCGTCACGCTCACGCGTGGATCACAGCTACACCGGCTAACAGATGATACCTGGACGCGTTCCCAGAAACAGGGCTGATCTGTCGGGAACAAACTCCGGTCCTCGCGCCGCCGAGAGCTCCGCTGTACAGCCGGCTGAGCGGCGGCCCGTTTCTTTTGGTCCCTGTGATCTGAAGCAGGCCCGAAGGCGAAAACTTGAGTAACCGGGCTGATCTCAAGAGCGCAGCCATGTTTTCTGTCGCACAGTGGAAGGGCATGCGCACCACGTGACCAGTCAGAAGAAAGCACCGCGAGAGTTCCGGTTGAGGGCGTGATTTTATTCTTACACACTGTGCCATGCAGTGATGGAAGAAGCAGGATGAAACACACTCATGTTAGATGAACTGTTTTTTCCATTCTTATTTTATTTTATATATTATAAAATTTCTAAATATGTATGTGATGATTTTGTAAGTATTTCATCCTGTTTGTAGAATTTCATGTATCTCTCATTGCAATTCATGTTACAGCTCTCCTTTTGTCCTTGTTTTACACCTGACGATTTTTGTACATTGTATTATTGAATAAAGATGTTTGTTTTTTTAAGTAGCAATACCACAGTGTATTAATACTCTGTTACAAGTAAGAGTTGCAGCTAAAAATTGCATTCAAAATCTTTCCTCAGTAAAAATACACAAGTATTGGTATAGAAATAAAACCTAAAATACCAAAAGTAAAAGTCCTTATTATACAGATTGGCCCATTTAGGAATAATGTATACTACACTGGATTGAAATCATCATTCATGTGTAAGTATCACTATCGTTGCAGCTAGTAAAAATGGTTTGACTACTTTATATGCTGCAGGTAGCTAAATCCATATTCATTAGTTATCCATTGCTTGATTTGTATGTTGTACTGTAATCCGAATCTGCAAAGAAACATGTAATTGATGTTGTCAAACAAATGTAGTAGAATAAAAAGTACAAAAAGGGTAGTGGAGTAGAACTATACAGAAGCAGAAAATGGAAAATATTAAAATTTCTCTTCAGTATAAAACAAGCGTAAATGTACTTAGTTATGCTCAATTAATATAATGCTGTAAGAGTTTAAAGTTTTGTACATAAGTTAGTTGTAATTTCAATATTTTTATATAAAGCTAGCCTTGCAATGTATGTGCCTGAAGATGAAAGGTTAACAGAATACCTAGTACATTGTATGTACCTATTTCTTCGGAGCATGAAAGTTCATTCTTGATATTGGAAACAGTGGCTTCACAAAAAAGGTCCACTTACAAGGTTTGTCTGTGGGTTTCAACCACATCTCATGGTCCTCCTCAGTTGAGGTGAAGATTAAAAACTGCCACCTAAGTAAGCCTGTGAGATGGTGTTAAAAAGCCCCAAAAAGTAAGTGGACTTCGTTTTTTTTTTTTTTTCAAACTACATTTTCATTTCCTATAAATTATACATCATTGTCATTGTCCCAGACATCTTAACTTACACCAACTCTTACACCTCAATTATCACCACACCACCAGGTCCAGGAAAAAATGTAAATACCTACATAAGCTACACAAGTAAATCCTCCGTTACTTTTCTCAATTTATATCATATATAATACTATTTTTGTTCGTCATGTTACACTCTAGCTCTGCCTGTTTGTGCTTGTTAAACTTTTAAACTACACTTACAACATGCAATGCAAGACATTATTAAATAAAAAAAATGTCTGCTTATATTTTGTGGTGGCATCTGTTCTTATATGAAGTCGTAATAATATTAAACTTTATTTACATCACTAAGCTACTTCTGGACACAGTGTTTAACAGTATATTAAGAGCAGACCAGTAATGACCTTGTAGCGGTTGAATTTCACAGTAAGAGAAGATATTTTTAGTTTTAAATACATTTTTATTGCATTAAAAACTTTTACAATCATCAATATGTTCAAAAGATAATTTCATCAGTTCAGTTCTTCTATTAACGTACTCTTCTCTTTGTTCTTCCCTTTCTTCAAGCTCTGCTCAACTACAGTCTTTGCTTTCTCCATGCTGCTCCTTAAACTCTCTCTTTTACTGTGTTCATTCCACAACTCAATAGCTAGTCTACGAATCCCGTGTTCATTGTCCAACACCCAGGCTTGAAAGAATTCACACTTCTTGCTTGCCAGGAAGTACTTGTGTCTCCTTGCCCCTTCCTCTCCCTCTTTAGACAGGGCTGTTCTGGCCTGAGAGAGCACCGAACGAAGCTGACTCAAAGCTGCCAGGCAGTATCCTGTGGCGTCCTTTCTGTCTCTGCCGGTCATGATATGAGCCACGGCTTCCACCGCCCTGGCTGGGGCAAGAGGATCATCCTTGTCGAGGTAACCTCCATTCAAAATGAGAGTCTCTCCACAGTCTAAGGCCTCTTGGGCAGAGCTGAACACCCTGTTTGAGCTCAGCGCCTCAGACAGAGCAAGAATCATGTCACAGAGCTCAAACATGAATGAATCAGTGTCATTGTTAAACAGGCACAGGGTGAAAGTGTAAGCAAAAAGTGCATTGACCAAACCATAGCATATAAGGGGAGATGGATTTGCACATAATGAACTCAGCTTTGGGATTTTTGCAGAAATTGGAGGAACGCTGGGAACTGTTGAACTTCCCTTTCCTTTGTTTGTTTCCTTTCTGTTTCCTCCTTTGGACTTTTTCTGCTTTGTAGCTGATTTCTCCTGATTCTGAACCACTTCTTGTGATGTCTTGACTTTATTATCAGCATCCTGTTCATGCATAGTTTTGGCATTTTCTCTCTCCATTTTGCTCACTTCCTCCTCGAGCACCTCCACCAGTGCTCTGCCTCCCTCTTCATGCTCCTCCCACCACGGCTTCCACAAAGGAACCAGCCCACCGAGAGCGCCCCCCTTCATCAGACCAATAAACTTCTCTTTCTCTGTACTGTTGAGAACTTCCCACAGCTCCTCTTCTGAAAGTTTGTCAATATCCATCCCTGAGAGCCTCTCAGCCAAGTCCAGCTCCCCTTCTGCACCTTCAGCGCCCTCATCTATGTCTCCATGCAGCAGCTCCCCTCCTCCGATTTCTTCAAGTTTCCTCAAAATAGCTTCAACCTCAGCTGCACTCCCTTCTCCAGACTGCTGAAGCTCCGCTAACCTGGACAGGAGCTCCACAACCTGCACTTTCTCTGCTGTGTCTCCTTCCCCTTCATCCATGTCTTCTGACACAATACCAGCATCTTTTAACAAACTTTCCATCCCCCCATCTGTCCTTTCCGCCTTTTGTCTGAGTCCCACAAGAATCTCCTGCATTTTCTTTGTCCCTTCACTTTCAGTTTTCCCCATATCCTTCAACTCCTGCAGAACTGACTCCTTGTAAAACTCCTCGGAGCACACACGGTGATCTGGGCTCTGGTAGCAAGCCAAGCCACAGTAATGCAGGTTACAACGAGGGCAGGTGTAACATGAGGGCTTGCTTTTACACAACATGCAGACTGCCCTCCCTCTGGCGTTACTGACATCTACTGTAGCCTCTTCCTCTTGTGTCCTGGCTGGTGTGAGAAGCTCCTCTTGTCCAGAGGCAGCTCCTCTGGAGGGGAGCAGGATCCCATCTCTGGTCACTGTGTCGGGCTCTGTGTCAGTCCACTCTTCCTTTGGACCGATGTCTGTCAGAAGGCTCCTCACAGACTGAGGAAGTCTCCGTCTAATTGCTGGATTCATGGCTGTTGATTTGGTTCAAGCTCGGTGTTATAGCAGAAGGTGGTGTCAAGTCCAACAGAGGTGACCTAAGCATTAAAGAAATTAAAATAAAGTTAGCAGGGATGTTTCTAATGCTTAGTTACGTTTGTGTCACAACGTGGAGTTGACAGCTTGAGCTGCTAACGTTAGCTACAAACACAAACAGTGGGCTTTTAACGTGTCGTCACATCCGTAAAACGCTTTAAACTCACTCTAACGGTCGCCAACAAAGCTTTACCAGCAACTTCTAATGTCACTTAAATAAGTGTATTCCGCGTTAATATCTCAATGAAGAATATGTACTTACTTTTTAGCATTTGCACCAGCACCGACGTTTCACGTTTGTTGTCTCAATCAAACCGCCATGTCGTCTGTTGATGACGTCAGCATCTCAAAGCTACTGTCGCAGTTGTTGTTTTTTTTCTTAATAGTGGTACTGGCACTGTATACTTCTACCCTAACTACCAGTACAACAGCTACTTATGGAGTAAGTAATAATAATAATAACAATAACAATAACAACAACAACAATAATAATAATAATTTCAACATAAATTATTGAAAAAATTGCATATTTAGAAGTGAAACATACCAAGGTCCATAAAGTAGCTGTTCTGGAGCTTTCAGTCACATCACATTATCTTCATCAACAGACTGAGCCCAGTTATGAATGTTATGGAAGGACAACTTATTGATGTTGACTCAAGGAAGGCTGAAGAACAACACTGAAGTGAGGTGAGATTGCTTATTGCTGCATTTTATCAATGGAAATTGAAGCCGTAAAAGTTATAGATCAAGTCATAATATCACCAGTATTCATTAACACGACTTAAAAGTATTTATTATAATATATGGAAAAAAAACAGCATGTGACAGTCCATGTAATTTGGGGAAAAGAGCAAATGAACTTTTTTGTTCACACTGCAATATGTTGTTGATCGTTGGATGGCAAGAAAAGAAATCATTGTTAAGACCGACAGTAGTTTGGACTCAAAAGCAGGACTCAACACAGCAGAAGTTCCAATCAATAATCCTTTTAATGAGGAAATGGGTTCAGTACACAAGTGGGCAGTCAGATAAGGCAGAGGTATCCGGATTGTTGGGGCAGAAATCAGGGTCGAAAAACAGAAGGGGATCAAAAACCACTATAAACTGACACTAGGGACGCTTACAGACAACTGGAAAGACGAACTGGCAGAGAACAAAGGGAAGCACACTGACTAAATAGACAAGGGAAGATGGGACACAGGTGACACTAATCAGGATGGGGCAGGTAATTACACAAGGCGGGAAACAGGAAGTGAATATCTGAAATGAAAGGCAGAGGTAATGCTGCGTTCGTTTTGTACTCGGAGGTCGGAAATTCCCAGTTCCCAGTCAGAAGTTTAAACTCGAATGCACCCTGAGGTCGGATTTCCAACTCGGAAACTCGGAGCAACCACATCAACCCCGACTTATGAATTCATGATGGCTGCCAGTCACATACATAGTGAGTAAACACTCTGCTAAAGTACTGTTTATAGCAATTCTATATTATTTGTTTTACATTAGGTCAGCCATACCCATAGTACTGTTAATTTTTTATCTATCTGTGGGCATGTTGCTAAGCTGTCTGTATGTGCAAAATGCCACATAGAGCGTTGTTATCAACTGATACTGCTAAGAGTGGCTACAGCTAGCCCAACGGTAGAACGGTAACGTCCATGTTTTTTTCCAGCTTATCCACCGTTATCAACTAGAATGCAAAAAACTGTTGTCAGCTCGGAGTTGACGTCATTCCAACTTCTGACTTCCGACCCCCGAGTACAAAACGAACGCACCATAAATACAAATATAAAACAGGAAGTAACCAAAAATTCACAAAGACAGAAAAGCAAAACTAAACTCAGGGAATAGATGTTACAGTCATTTCCTGATATCTTGACATGATGTGCCTAATTCTTAAAATAGGCTATATATTTTTTCTACAGAGATCTAAACTTGAAAAATTGCCCTTTTACTAATAATCTACAGCCCGTATCACGGAGATACAAGGTCAAAAGAACACAACCTTATAAAAGTCTAAAAATATATCACAATTTTTAGCTTTCCTTTTTTTTTACTTTGGCATATTAGTTAGTTGGTTTTGTTCAGTCCCCCAAAATCAGGACATTCGTTGTGTGTCCATGATTATGCTATGACCATGTAGAGCCTGTCCAAAATCTGCTACCGTCTTTGTTACTGCATCTATTCAGCTGACTAGAAACGTGAAACTGGTTCAAATCTCACTAACTAACAGGTAGAAAACGTTCTCTATATGTGAATTGCTGATCATCCAACTGAACACATACATCTGTTCGACGAGGCCTTAACAAAGGCACTGCCCACACAGCTGAATGTCGTGTTTAGTCCAATTTAAGATGGTAGACTCCAAAGATGAGCTTATCCCTTGACTATCCTGGCAACTAAATAACCCCTTTGTTGTTGGAAAGCAGCCATCCAGGTTTGAATGACTCATCACAAGCCTGTATGCATGTCTGTCCCTCCATCTTACCTTCAGTCAATCTGTGCATTATGTATGTCTTTCCATATGTGCGTCCTCCTGACTGCGCTGTGTGTCTACATCTCCCGTGGGGCTGTTTGCTATGAGGTGATTGTCTCCTGCAGGGGGTCAAGCATGGTAAAGGTCACGCAGGTGGGGAGTTGTCAGATGGCTGTCCACCCCTCACTGGGCCAAGGGGTTCCCGTGCCGCCTGTCAGAGCCCGTGGGGAAAAGGGGAGGAGGAGGGGGGTCTGAGGTCGACGTGTGCCATGCTGTCTTGGCCCCGCCCCTGGCTGCCGTGCCAGCAGTCCTGGGTGGGCTGCTGCCTCCTCATGTCTCCTTTATTCTTCCCTGGCATGTCCTGTGACATGTTGGAACCCCCAACACTGAATCTGCAAGCTTACATACTGACTGATGATGTGAAGTAATGCACAATCTCATCCAGGTTAGGAAAGCTATTGTGCTCTTTTAGCTATGAAAACCTGTGTTTATATGCTATTGTACAGATATAATCTCACGATTGTCTCATCATTGTGGTGTCAGTTAATATGCAGATAATTGATACAAGAAAATCCAATTTACGATGAGTATGAAATAAGACCGTGACCAGTAACAGTCAGTGTCACCAGTAACTCTTCTAATCTACAGTGTGCTGCATGTAGCGCTCTGTCCTTGCTCTAGTGCCTTACTGTACAGAAGCGTTCAGATTTTTTAGTGGGATTGGAGTGCATAAAAATGTAAAAAAAAAAAAAAAAAAGCATAATACCAACACACACACACATGCACACACACACACACACACGCACTCACACACATCCCGCTGTCTGCCACCAGCTGATCGGTGACAGGGAACAGGCTCTGCCTTTTGGGCATGTCCAGCCCTGGCACGTCTGGAACTGTCTACTGTACAGTAGCAGGGTGTGTTTGTGTGTGTGTGTGTGTGTGTGTGTGTGTCTGCAATAAAGACAGTCGACCTACGTTGATGTAGACTGTTCTGTCACCTGTCAGCCCAAAAGGATCTGGCATTATAGGGCACCCAAAAGGGAGGCAGTGTGTGTGTTTGTGTGTTTGGGGGTTGTGAAGGATCTGGACTGTGTCTCATGTCCAGTTTCTATGTGAGCAGCCAGAAGACAGTGTTTCACTTTGACTGACCGATTTGTGCACATACAGTCAAACCAGAACTTTTTCTTTCCCCTCAGGTGTCACTAAAACAGTGCAACATGTACTGCAACGTTCTGAACAACATAAGGAAATTAATGTTGATTTTGTGATGACATCATAATATAAAATAGTTGTAACCTCACCTGTAGTGCACCATACAAGAGATAAAACAATGGGACATGTGTGTATATAACTTTATTTTATTTAATTTATTAATCATTGATTCAAAATCTACAGCAGTGCCTTGTGCTAGTGTGCAGCAGCACATGAAACAAACTGGAAAACACAGAGGTTGCATTGCGTGTAACACACTTATAATGAAATAGAGAGAAAATATGAGGAGAATAATCACATATCAACAAAACAGATGAGTAAAAGGATAGTAAATAAAATAAGATGAAAACAACTGTAGTCAATAAGCAGTTACACTGGCATTAAATCAGATGGTTGTCATATTCATTAGATCTCGTTCTCTAGAGCGTTCCTGGTGGGCCGAAGTCCAAAAGCGGGTTCCGTGTCCATTCTGAATGGACCACAAGTGACTCACGAATGTGTCAAGTTTGTAAAAAACACACTTTATTTAGAAGTACAGTGAGTTCCTGGCACAGTGCTTTTATTTAGAAGTGCCATTTCCTGCTCTAGAGAGAGTGACTAACGGACAGCTACTTAACAGAGACAGCAAACCAGCTCAATGACATGGCCAAACACAAGTATGATGCTGAATATATTAACCCTCTGAAACCTGGAGCAACATTACTTTTTTTGTGCTGCTTTCAGGCACCTCTCACAAGTATTTAAACCTTTGAAAACTGGTTTTCTTTCCCACAAATTGCAAAAAAATAAATAGATAAATAAAATAAAATAAAATAAATAAAAATTTGTTTTAATATTGTACTGTTATGTATGTACTTATTATTATTACATTTTAAAATTATATTACAGAATAATTATAATTTTTCAAGGTTAGTTCCTTTTTGTTTGTTGTTAACTTTCTGTCTTTCTTTCTTTTGTTACTAATTTTCTTGTTTTAAATTTTTTTTCTTTTTTACTAATTTCTTACCAGTTTTTTGGGTCATTTCTTCTTTTGTTGCTTTTAACCCTCTTCCCGTTTTTAAAAGAAATCAAGCCAAGCCTTGCTCAGGTTTCAAAGGTTAAACTGTGTGGACCTTACACTAATGACTAAGGAGAAATCTGGACCCCTGGCTGGATCAGCTTGGAGCCACTGCCCTAGAGGACACTGTAAAAAGTGTTCAAAAATTTTCAGAACTGGGGTCAGAGGTCACCTGTTGGGTAATTTCAGGAGTAAGATATTTGGCATTGAGGTGAGAGGACGTTTAGTGTTTTTCATGTCAAAATCTAAATATCCTGCCTGTCTGTGTTTCCCTGCTCGGCTTTTACACAATAGGTTTATAATAAAAAGAAAATATTACCATTAAAGGTAAATATAGGTCCTGAGTTCTTCGATTCTGACTCATGGCCCTTGTGCTGCATGCCATCCTCCCTCCTTTCATGTCTATCACCAACTGTCCTATTATTAAAAGCCCCCCAAAAAACAGTTTGAAGGCGCAGCAATAGTTTAGATAATTTTTTGTCGTTGCTAGCCTACAACATGCGGTTGTTAGCTTAGCCGCTAGCAAAAACAATCACAGTTGGGATGCTTGTCACATTCTTGTTGGGGTTGGTTGACACATTTTTTGTTATATAAGGATGAAAATCGCACTCATAAGAGGTTTCTCCTGCTGTTCTCTTGATGCATGACCTGGGGTCTCATTCGTAAAACAATGCATGGGATCCATACTAAAAATATACATATGGACACATGCCAAAAATGGTGCGCCAAAAAGTATTTGACAATTTCTACAATCAGGCTTCCACCTCACCATCTGCATCGCCAGTTTCCTATCTCCAAAATGTTTGTAAGCATTGGTCAAAGTTTCTCCAATCAACTCTGCTTTTACACATCACAGCTTTTGGGTAGGAAGTGGTGTACACCTCTTTCAGGCCTCGTTTTGCAAATATGCAATGTTTATGAATGAGACTCCTGGTTAGGTTGTTGGATTTCAATGAAAACTGTCAATGAAAATTTAACATTTCAAATTTATTTTTAAGATTGCTTTCATTTGTTAGTTTCCCTATCATCCCTGTCACCAGTGCACAAAGCGTATTTGACAGTCCATATTCTTTGAACAGGATAAGCTTAAGAGGAGCAAGGTCACTTCATTCCTACCTGACACGTCAGGCTTCCGTTACACATTGAAAGGAAATCTGTTAAGGATTTAGTTTATACGGGGTTCAAATGAAAGTAAAAAGTGTGATGACCAACCCCAGTCTCCCTCACATGGTACATTAAAATTGTTGAATGGATAAATAATATAACAAAACTAATGACAGAGGTGATCACAATGCATTCTTTAATATCAAAGGGATCAGTTCCCAGTTGTTCCCAGTGTTATTTGGAATAATAAAACTGCGTAAGAATCTAAGATGCTGAGAATAGAGCGAACCATGTCTGTGAGTGAGTCAGTGTGTGTCACTGTGTGTCAGTGATCGTGTGGTGGTGAAAGGTGTGTTGCAGCGAGCTCTTAACTCAAACCTGACATGGCAACAACACCCTCCTCCTCCCTCACCCTCTCATCCTCCTTTCATCTCCCCTCCATAAACCTTTTTTTCATGAATGAACCCAGGAATGTCAGCTCAGCTCCACAGCATGAAAGCATCAATGTACTCCGTCAATAATTAATCTCCAGGATCTATTATTTACCTATTATTTTCACCTCTTCACATCAGGGCCTCGGTGTCTCCTCCTCTTCCTCCTCCTTTCTCCTTCTCGCTGTCTCCCATCCTTTAATTGACAACCTTTGCCAGGTCACTCCGTCCATACAAACAAATCGCTGCTTCCTGTGCAGCTCCTTGATCTGCCTCGACCAAGTGGACTCTCCCTCTTGAGTGTGTGAGTGTGTGTGCTGGGTGCAGTGCAGCGTGTGATGTGCTAAAACACAGGTAGATGGAGCGGTAGCCTCTCAGTGACCTAAAGCGGCTGTTGACAGCGGTGACAGTAGAAACAAGCAGGAAGAAGGGAAGAGAAACCTCGCAGCACTCTAGAAGTCAACCGTCTCTCTGTCTCTGTCTCTCGACCCAGGCAGGAAATGGAGGGTCCCACGTATCACAGTAGCCTACACCAGTAATTTCATCTACTGTTATTTTTCTACACCATCGATTTCTTGTACTGTTATTTTGCAACTGCAGACTTTTACTAGTGAGTCAGTCAGTCATGTGCTGGTTATCTAACTCCTCTCACTCCTCTCACTCCCTACCTCTCTCCTTATGATGTGTGTATGTAGTTACTGTTATCTTTCCTATTAATTGGTTCAGTTAATTTCTATGGTTGTTTTAAGGTGCTATTGAGGGTGTTTTTAGGATGAAATCTTTTATCTGACTGAAGCCGATTAGCAATTTTATCCATGATTTCATAATCACATTTTGGATTTGTGGCACATTTTGTGTGATCCATTTTTATTTGTCTTTCATTCATTGTTATTGTCATCCATCCTAGTTAACCTCCTTTTTTTTAGATCTCAGTGAAACTTGAATTTCCATTTAACATTGAAGAGCCACTTATTTTACATAGTTATTTCATTTTGAAAACAGATAAATATAAAACAGTGGGATAGAGAGGTCATGAAGCTGCCCCCCCCCCCTTAAAAAAATGGAAAAAAAGATAATATATAAAATAATCAGAATTAAATGTAGAAAAACAAAAGGTTCCTTTTATTTCATTTTATTTTTATTGTATTTATCTATTTATTTATTTATTTTTGGTATAAGTGAATTTTGTTATTTTCCTTTCTTAACACACACACACACACACACATATATATATATATATATATATATATACATATATATATATATATATATACATATTCAATTACTATATATACATATTTATTTTATTTTATTTTAATTCAATGTAATTTGATTGCATTTATTTTTATTAATTAGATTTAATCTAATTTTATTTTATTTAATTTATCTATTTATTTATTTTATTATTCTATATTACTTATTTGATATAAGTGTATTTGTCACTCTTTTTTCTTCCCATTGCTTTACATTAATGTACCTCAGTCATTATTCTTATTATTAACACATATGTTACTGTTCTTATTGCCATTCCTCAGCCTCGTATGACAGGGGTGGGTTCCATTGTCGGAAAAATTCATATCACTGAATGGTTTTGTGACTGTTCCTAAAATGCTAATAAAACAGACAATGCAGCAAACAATATATTTCAGTCCATATAATCTGTTTTACACTCAGAGCCAGTCGGTTGAATGTTGTGGAGAGTGTTTGGTTTTTACAGTATATGGCACTAAACAGAGAGGTTGTTGTTCTGTCAGACTGGGCTGAAGCTTGCAGAGTTTTCACAACAGCAGGTTGTGAAACAAGCAAAAAGCCAGTGGGAATAGTGTTTGCAACATGCGTGACAGACGTGACAAAAACATGTGGAGTGATGACATTCAAACCCCTCAAAGGGTGACTTCAGTATTTTTCAACCTGGATTGTATTTACCCATGTTTTTGTGTCTAAGTGACTAATGGGAATTCCATTTTTTGAAATTTGTCCAGAATTGAGAGAGAGCCCTGCAGCCGCAAAATGGGCTGCAATGTAATCAATAGTGCACTGTTAATGTACATCCACTAAAAGTTCTTGTTTAGCCACTGAAAGGCTCAGATTGTTGTTTCTGCAGCAACTCAACCAGTCAGACTTCAGAATCAGACTTCTCCTTGAACAGGATTTGGTTAGACACAGTAACAAACAGACCAGATCAAGCCAAGGACAAGAAAAAACATTTTATTTCTTTGTCAGACACTTACAATAACAATCCAAGCCTGTCAGTAGCAAAAACCAACACGGTCTCACTCCGAAGTCATTGAAATCTAGCGCTTTGACAATGACTTGCAGCATCAGACACCGACAAAAAAGCCATCTTGGAATGATACGCGGCGGAAATGCCAACGAAAGTTAAGGCAACGAAAGTCCAAGTAGGGTGGGTGGATGGGTCCAACAAACACCGACCTTTACCTGAAAGAGCGGTGTTTGTGTCCTGTAAGATTATAAAGCCAAACTCTGGGTCGTCCACCAGTCGGAAGATCGGCAGGTCGACCCCCAGCTCCTCCAGTCTGCATGCTGAAGTATCCTTGGCCAAGATACTGAACCCCAAATTGCTCCCGATGGCTGCTCCATCAGTGTGTGAGAGCATGTGAATGGTTACTGAGTAGCAGGTGGCACCTTGCATGGTAGCCTCGGCCACCAGTGTGTGAATGTGTGTGTGAATGGATGAATGTGACGCAATAGCGTAAAGAAACGCTTTGAGTGATTAGATGACTGGAAAGGTGCTATACAAGTCCAGGTCCATGTTCTTTTTTCCTAAATCCAACCATGTAGTCAGTTGTTGAGGGCAAAAAACGTCAGTTCACAGTGTGGTACTGACATAGTGCTTTTATTTTGAAAGAGACTGTATGTAAACGGTAAATTTCCTGTGAAAACCGAAGTGTATTTTGAATGAAGACGATGCATGTAACAGGCAGAACTTGACACGGCAACCCAGAACATCAACAACCAACGCACCCAGGGTACCTTGCACGTCGTATCTGGACGTGGAAAGTCCATGACCAAATGTTGATGTGAGAATGTGTTGTAAAAACAAGCACTTTTAGTGGACGCACGTTGACTGCGCACTGTTGCCGAGAAGATTACACTGCTTCTGTTTCGCAGCTGCCGGCTGCAGCGCTCTCGCTCAATACTGGACCACTTCCCAAAATGGTTCTTCCCATTGGTCACATAGACTCAAAGACATTGGAAAATTGGGTCTAGTCACTACAGAGCCATTCTGAGCAGCCAAACATTATTTAACCCACCTGACTTTATTCTAAATTCTGTCAGAGATCCAAAAGTTTCTAAAGATTCTAAATTTGTCGGGCCAAATTTGGGGATAATGCTTATACAGTAAGCTCAAGACATCTAGAATATTCCTGTTTGATGACTGACATAGAATGTGTATTTTATAAAACCATATCAAGATATCAACATTAATTTGTGGTACTTTCTTCTTTCATCTTTCTGTGTAGTTTATAACACGCCTGACCTCTCTCTGTGCTCTCATGACTGGTAAAGGAAAAAAAAAACAGAGTGGGACTTCCATGTTTTTCCTTCTACTTCCCCTTCTCCATCACACCATTCCCGGAGGAGCAAACCTGAGACTGACTGTGTATCGGTGTATCACCCGCCTCCATCTGTCTAACCTCCGGCCCCGCCTCCCTCCATCCCCACGAGAGGGAGCAGCAGATCAAGGAAAGGGGAGGAATGGAGGAAGAGGCGAGGGAGCGAAAGAGAGAAGTGTGTCTGTGTCCCAAAGGATTGGTCTCTGTCTGTCTAAATCAGGAAGTGAGAATGTGACGGCAGGAGAGGCAGAGCAGAGACATCCCTTCAGTGTGTGTGTGTGTGTGTGTTAGTATGGACCTTGTTGAGCTGAGGTGTCATATATGTGAAGATCACAGTTTCAAGCTGGTGGCAACCAGGGATGACGCTCTAAATCACTGAAATGCCAGAGACAACTGTGCTGTGATATGTGTGTGTGTGTGTGTGTGTGTGTGTATATGTGTTTGTGTGAATGTGTGTGTGTTTGTGTCTTCTGGGACATCTGATGGAGATTAATACCACTTTTAGAGTCTGAAAGTGAAAATGTTATCAAGTATGTCACCTTGGAAAAAAAGATGGTGACATTGTCTCATCTAGACCCTGATGTACACACACACACACACACACACACACACACACAGTCACAGTCACAGTCACAGCCCTGTTGGTTGAACTTAGGTAACCCTTCTTCGACACCACCCGTCATCATACAAATGTTTTTATTACTTTATGTAATTATTATGTTTTATAGAATTCAGTTTGAGATCAGTTCATATCATGTTTTCATACAGTTATAATAATGTTTAGGCTGTTTTGGAAGCCGAACTTTTCAGCTATGAGTTGAAATAAAATGTTTATCCACCATTTCAAGCTTTAATTTCAACAATTTACCCATAACTTGTAGTTTTATTTACACCTTTTTTCCCCTTTACTTTTGGTCAAGCCATTTATCCATGACTTTTAGTTCCTCCACTGAACCATTCATCTATGATTTCAACTCTGATTTTAACCATTTACCTATGAGTGTACGTTTTTTCAAGGCTTCAGGCTTTAATATCAATCATTAATCCATAATTTTAAGATTTATTTCAACTTTGACTCCTTTTTTATTTTAGCCTTTTCTTTTAGCTATTTTTCAGCAATTAATTTAACCCAGTTGCCAGCAAAAAGGTCAGCACTGTTATTATATGGATACGTTGGAACTTAACCTTGCTTTACATTTTCAACAATGATATGATTAAATATGTGTTATGTTTAGGCACCAAAAACACTTGCTTATGGCTTGCTTAACAGTTTTGGTGGTGCAATCCTGGCTGGAGAGGTGGTCGATGTCTTGGTCTTTTAAGATGTCTCTTAAAAAAGGGAGCTGACAAAAATAATTCATCTTAAAAGGGTAGATGTAATAAGCGGAGGCTTTTCTGTCCTGTTTAGTTTTAGTGTGTTAGTTTTTAATACTAATATAGCATTAAGTATAGAGGGTTTTTTTTTAGACAACGAGATTAGGAGATGTTGCTTTACCTTGATATGTTTCGACTGTCAACTTCAGTCTTCAGAAGCGTCATCTGACGTGCGTCGTGACGTGTCTTTATCAGCTGGTGTTTACTTGAAGGAAATTTGAATTCGTTGCTTTCTGACCCGATGACCTTCGCGTTGTCCCATGTCATTGGGTCAGAAAGCAACATATTCAAACGTTGGATCAAGGAGGTCATAGAGATCAGGAAGCAGGCCAGGGACACCATCAACCAGGACGAGGGGGCTTTTATGCTGTCGCACACCTGGGACTCTCTCCTCCAGAGACCATCGGGTGGCTTGAAGGCGTGACCGGCCTGGCAATCTGTCACGCCTTCAAGGAAACACCAGCTGATAAAGACACGTCACGACGCATGTCAGATGCTGCTTCTGAAGAAGACTGAAGTTGACAGTCGAAACATGTCAAGGTAAAGCAACATCTCCTAATCTCTTTGTCTGAAAAAAAAACAACAACCTCTATACTATTTAACTGAGTAGACAAAATGAACCTAATCGAGTTAATATAGCATTAACTTGATGTTTGTTTATTGTCTGTCTACCTGTGTATTTGGGTTTTATTAGTTGGAAAATGAGCAAACTCAACTAAACTTTAAAAGACGGCTTTTAAAAGACGACTACTCCTGGTGGAAACTAAAAAACACTCACGTTTGGTGGCTAAAAAGCTGCTGGACAGACAGTAATGACTTGGTAAAAAACAACCTGTTTCATAGTTTGTTGGTCTCCAACATTATTCTGCAGCTTGGCAGGCGTCTCAGCTAAGTGTCACGCTGTCTACCATCCTCTCCACCTGACGATGACAAAGTCAGCTCATATATCATATGACCTCAGAAACATTGATATGATATGTATGAAGGGCACAAATGGAACCTATTCGTGGTTTGCAGAGACAAACAATGCCAATATTTTCTCCTTCCCTTTGTCAATTATTTCTTACTAAAAAATCTTCTCTGCTGGTTTGCAAACTAGTTTCAAACTCTCAATTGCAACATGTCGAATTCAGGTGTTAATTTCTATTTTTTTCTACCCTGCGGATTGTCCACATGACCTTCCTTGTGACGGAAGTCCCTCTTCGAGTAAAGCACCCTTGGTTGGGAATCGCTGCTCTAGATTATGCATCATGCATATGTGTACACACACAAACTGTGTGGATGAATAATTAGATAGACACAGGGCTGTCTCTCTGTTTCCCCTCACACACAAAGCTGCGTGAATGTAGGCCAACTCACTGTCGGCTTCACTTCCCTCTCAGCACAGTCAAAACAACACACTAGCCGATGTCTCCTCTTGTTTATCAACCTCTATCTGTCTCTCGTTACCTCTATCTATCTTTAACTCTCTCTTTCAGGAGGTGTGAGTCACCAAGAATTGTCTGGCAGATCAACAAAACAACCGCTTCCGTGATCGGGCAGCGCTCTCACATGATGACTTTGATATAGTTATGGTCACATCATTATATCCGTATTAGCAGGGAGAACCCTTCACGCTCCAACACCTACATGCCTTCACCGCATGCTAGCTCCAGTGTCTGATGTGTGTTCTAACTCACGTACTGTGTGTGTGTATGTGTGTGTGTGTGTGTGTGTGTGTGTGTCCTGCCTTATTCTAGCTTGACAGATGACGCTCGACACATATTCATGGTATGTTCAGCACAATATGTTTATGAAAATGCATGCCCAATCTGCTCTTCTATATGTAGAGCTCTGTAGGTATTCTTAAAGTGGGGGCGAGGAGCCTTTACATAGCCACAATAAATAACTGAGCTAAGGGTGCTTTCACATCCAACCTGATTGGTTCGGTTAAAACAAACTCAGGTCGGTATGCACAGTTAGTATGATTAGTTTGGGTTGGTGTGAAAGCTGTCAGTCCAACCCTGGTGAGGACCAATCAACCGAACTGAGACTGCTCAAAAAAGTGGGTCTAGGTCCACTTCCAAATGGACTGTGGTGCGGTTTGTTTGTGGTGTGACATAAAACAAACCCAACCAGAGGATTTTATAATAGCAGATATGTGACTTTAGGATGATTTCAACAGCTGAACCAATAATAAATCCATCTGCTGGTCATGAAATCTGTCTGTGGTCTCATAACTGATCCTGATAAAGGCCATGTACTGTATATCCCATAACCTATTTATGCTAACGCTCACAGTGCTCACAATGACATTGCCAATGCTTGGTAGGTAAGGTTCACCATGTTCATTATTAGTTTAGCATCTCAGCATGCTAACGTGTGTGAATTAGCAGTAAACACAAATATCTGTTTTCCATGCACATGTACTGGCTTGGCTTGACTCGGTTTGACTCGGCATGTCAGCACAGCAGGGATTTTCATCTTCATCTTTAAAGTGTGTCTCTGACTGATGACACACTTGTGCTTGTGAACCAACAGATTGTTTTTCTATCTGCCCTGCTGGTGTTCTCGTGGTCAACAACCTTTCTTGTACAGTTGTCAGAGTTTTGTTAATTTTCTCTCAGCGCTCCATCTTACTTGGAATGTCTCAGCACAGGTTTAGTGTTGCCAGAGCACACTGAAAGAACACTCTTTTTCTCCAAGTGGGGAAAAGATTATTTGCAGTTTTGCATAATCTGGTTGAAATTCATAGACTTTTTTTAAGCGTTTAAAGATCCAGTCATTAGTAATGAGTATCCCATGCAATAGAGCCAATCAAATCTAATGGAATGGTCAAAGTTGTCAAATTTAAGGCATGTTGACTGATTCATCACATTCAAATACGTTCCACCCTAAAAGTTGCCTGTAGCTGCCAGTAGCCTTTGAGCAGGACAGTGAATGAAATTATCTGCATGCATATGAAATATGAATGTCTCTTTTGATGCTTCTTTATTTGCATCGAAACCCATCTGACATCACAACAACCCACTTGGAGGTGTTCAGGCGCACTTCGGCCCAACTCCAGAGATGGTCCATCTTGGGCGCAACCAGGGGCGGGGCTAAGGGGTGGCTACTTGGGCTCAAGCCCCAGATGTTTTCTGTAAAGCCCCGCATGTGAATTTTACTTTGGAGAAAAAAAAAAAAAACATCTCGTGAGTAACATGCAGTACCAGGGTCCAACAGAGAGGCAGCAGCTGCGGGAAAGTAGCCTGTGTACTTCGTAGCCTGCCTGGCCCTGCCCTGAAGAAGTGTTTCCTTGTTTATTATTCTCCAGGGTCACATTTGTTTTCCATGATAAAGATTATTATGGATTAATAAAGTAACTTGACTTGACTAAAGGGTATGAATTTATGTGTTCTCCAGTTCGTTTTTTCCACTTTAAGGTGGTGGTAATTTGAAGGTTGTGTGTTGCAGCAAAAAACAAAAGCACCAATTTTTCACGTGCGCATTTCATTCACCATCTGGGCTAAGCCCCAGATGTCCTACAATCCTAAATCCGCCTGTTGTTTATTAAATAGCGATGATGTGAAGATGATGAAGGAGACTCCACTGACACCGTCTTGCTTGTATATAGGAAGAGTTTATTACAAGAAGTACAGCATCAAATCAAGCGCTTAGGATGCCTGAGAGAGGGTTCGAAGCCAATATGAACTGCTCTGCGTAACAGCTCCAAATACCATGCCTATATAGAGCTCTGTTGTTTTTGTGAACTTTGAAACAAAATGTGACAGGTGACAGAGAGACAATCTAGATGGAATCCAACCTTTCATCTTACTTATCTATCCTTGACCTGGGCCATACTAAAGTCTCGACCTGGGCCCCTAACTGATCATAACAAACCCTGTCATCACATAACATGGCACGTCAGATACTACACGCCTCTGGGCACAACACAGCAAAATGTGACACTGTTATTATTTCTGTTAAACTGGTAATAGAAATGCCAACTAACATGGCTTTTTTTAAGATTATTTTTTGGCTTTTTATGCCTTTAGTAGATTGGATAGACTAAGCGTGAAGAGTCTACCCACTGAGCTACTGAGCGCCTCAGTGTGGCATGGTTTGACTCAGCCCAGCCAAAATTGCCAGTGGTGAAAGCCTTAAAACTGTTTTGCAAGTATTTGGTCATTAACACTACAAAAAGTTAAGGAATCTCAGAAGTTTATCACAACTCATTCTGAGGGGAGCATGAATATCTGAGTCACATTTCAAAGTAACCAGTTAAAATCCTCCAACAGGTTGATGTTTTGGACACAGTTATTATTCCTCTTATTTTTTTGGGCTTTGTTGCCTTTAATGATAGGACAGTTTTGAAAGGTGCGTTCTGACATCACGCTGCCTTCCTCGTGTTGATTAATTTACATTTCACATCCACATATTCGTAATAGTGTGAAGCTCTTTGTAAGCAATTAACCTGATCACAAACCTAAACCTTGACCATAAATGAAAGCATAAAACAATCTATTAGCATAATAAGCAAACCTGAGCGTTGCTTGACTGTATCGAGAACATTTGCATCCTTATACTTGTACTGTGACATAATAATGTAAAACCATTACATAAAGGCAATAAATACAGGTGAAATATCAGTAAATATTATCAGTGAACAGCAGCAGGAGCGATAATTGGAAAGCAAAGATCACACACACACCATACACACAAATACCCGCCCACACACACGAAACATAGGACACCGCCTGTTCACCTTGAAGGCAAGGTAAGACGGCACGATAGAGGAACTCTCAAATATTGAGAAGGGACGGGGGAACACTTGGCATTTGGGGCATGCACATAATCACACACTCTTACTGTGTTAGTGATAGTTGGAAAAGGTTGTGTGTTAGTGTGTTTGACAGCTCTCCGACCCTGGCTGTGATGTTGACATTAGTGGACTAGGACACATCACCTCTGCTTTGGGAAAAGGCCGACGGTGAGCGTGGCCTCAAGCACAGCACGGGGTTCTCTGTATGTGTGTGTGTGTGTGTGTGTGTGTGTGTGTGTGTGTGTGTGTGGTTTTACTACATATTTATAGTCTTTGTTAAAGTAAAAGCACCACAGACGGCTGTAATGTTTTAAGCATGTGCTAATGCCTGAGCAGATGTAGCTCTCCGTGTTTCTCTGTGTATTAAAGGCTGCTATATCAAGTGTCTCAGGTTAAAAAAAGTTCTTCCCTTGAGCGCAGCTTCATTTCATGCTGAAATGTTACAGAAGCTGTCATTTCTCAGTTTTCAACACATACATGAGGACAAAACACACGTCCTTGAAACCTTCCCCTGCTCTAATCTCCTCTTTCAGCCATTTGCATGATAGCTTTACAGCACGAGGAGCCTCATCCTCCTCAGAGTGTTGATTTTCACCTTGTGTGCGAGCCTGTTGTTGACTTCGCTTTGTCACGGCTGTCCGGAAATCAAATCCGATCAAGTTTTATATTCCGCAAATTGTCACCGTGCCAACTCCGGAGGATTGAGTGAATGGAAGAGGACAGCGAGACGCAAACAAACAAGCACGTATAGATGAATAGCCCGACGCTGATGTCAACAACATGCCTGTCATCGTCAGAGCAGACACGGACCCTCTCAACCGTGACATGCAATTGCGGGAAAAGAAGAAAAGGTCAACAAAATGATACAGAGCAAACTAATGGGGAGAGGAATTCATACATCTGAAATCTGCCTCAACCCCGACACTCATTGTTTTTCCCTTCCTCTCCTTGTGTCCTTAACCCTTGTATGTGTGTGTGTTTCACGTGTGTTTGTGTAAGCATATATGTATGAAGTCTTGAGCTCTCTTTTGATATATGTGGTGTGGAATGTCAGGCATGTCTCGTCGCATTAGGGAGCGATGAGGGGACGCTGCCTGCCATTGCGCTCCGATGAAGGCGCCTCAACAATGGCTACTCCACTCCCACCACCCTTCAGCCCCCCCAAAGCCTTGCCACTTATCAGTTAGAGAGGCTGCGTTCCTCCAGGGGGTACAACAAGGGGGTGGGGGTTTCCTGCGAAAAACTGGCCTGGGGCGATGCAGAAGAGGCAACTTTTCGAGGAATCGACAAAGGCTGTGAGAGGAAGCAGTTTTGTGTTGAAGGCGGTATTGATGTGAAATGTTCTCTGTGGCGACTTATTGCCTGTGTGCTGTTGCTCATTGGCCACATGCAATATTACAGCTTTGTGATTCAGCTCAACTTACAGCCTGGCTTCTTAAACATTTCTTCTTCACTTATGGATTGGCAGAATTTGTCTTCTGATTTCCCCACCACTCAATCTGTCTCTTCCTCCTCCTTTCCTCCCTGTCCCTGCTTCGCTTAGATCTCCTCCTGACCTCTGACATCCATCCATACATCCACCAGCCCTTTGGTGTCTTGTCCATCTCTGTATCTGTCTCCTGTCTAGCCCTGGGTCACTTTCTTAATCCCGAACCTCCGTCTTATCCTCAACCCTTTCACCTCTCTGTCCTTGGGCCTGTTGGCTGCAGGTGGATGTAGCAGGTCTGTCGCAGGGTGGCGAAGCCGTCATTCACTGTGTATGTGCGTGTATTTGTGTGTGTGTGTGTGTTGTGAGAAGGGTGTGAAGGCAGCTGTCACGCTGTCTCAGGATCATATGTTGGCTGTCAGACATGCTGTAAAGTAACTGACATCCAACTGGCAAAACACACACACAGGCACACACACACACACACACACACACACACACACACACCATGGAGTCATGTGAGATCACAGAACCAAAATCTTTATTTTTCACATTTTATTTGACATGAATTTAGACTTTCTGTAATTCTAATATATCGCTCTACTATTTTGGACGCATTCCTCTGTCAAGAAAATGACTCCAGTTAGCATTCACTAACATATCAAAGCACATTTATCAGGAGGGACAGTAGGACGATCTGATTCTTAATCAAACATCTGATGCATCTGAAGTGTCCTTGACACTGGAACCCCGCCAGCTCCGGGGATGCTGACCCTGCACTGTAACATCTGTTGACAGAGGTCAAGTGAAGAGAAGAGTTCCCTCAAGGATCAGCGAAGTGTTGTATTATTTTTATTCATTATTCATGCCCGTCCCACAAAGCAGAGTTTTATGTCATGTGTCAACACAACACTGTGTCTCTGTGTGTTGAACTGTGGGATTGGAGGGAAAAATGACCATAGATCATCGCACCACACCTCCGCTGTTACTATGCAGCTCTTCTACAACCTGCCGTGTGTGTTTTATGTTTTATTCTGCAGTTTTATTCACAGTATGTGCATGTGTAGGAATGTGAATGTGTGCATTAATGCATGTGCGCTCATGTCTGCATGTGTGAGTGTGAGTGTGTGTTTTGCAGGATTTCTCAGGAGAAGGTGAACGTCTCATCTCTTCAGTCCCCGGCCTGTTCAGGTTAATAACACATTCACACACCACTTGGCACACCATCGATCCTGCGCCGCCCCCCCCCCCCCTCCTTCCTACACACACAGACACACACGCACACACACACATGCACACACACAACATCACCCTCTTCTCCTGTACACCATTGATTCGACACACTGTCCTTCTCTTCTCTTCTCTTCTCTTCTCTTCTCTTCTCTTCTTCATCTGGAAATGCCTGCACAGCTACTTGGTGGTGTGTATGTGTACGTGTGTGTGTGTGTGTGTGTGTGTGTGTATATGTTTCTGATGTCCAGTGAGACAGGGGAGGCGGGCAGGTCTCCGTCGGCCACAGCGCAGCTGTCGTTTCAGGTTAGTGCAGGCGAGAGGTGGCTGAGGAGGAGGTGGAGAGGGATGAATAAGTGAAGAGGCTGCAGACTGGACTCATGTTAAATGTAGAAAGGCTAACGGACCAGACTGCTGTTGAGCTGTGTGTGTGTGTGTGTGTGTGTGAGACTGAGAGAGAGAGAGAGAATGTGTATGATTGAACGTGCGCACATGGGCACTACAGAGGACCTGCTGCCTGTCCCGCTGAGCTTCCAATTAGCACACACCACTAGAGCAAGACACACACACACAGACACACATATACACAAACACACACTGAGGACCCTAGAGAGAGGCCTCAAACCTGCCTGTCAGCTGCTGTTAGATCACACTGCACTGGGCCGACACCACAACACACACCCACACATACACACACATATAACGCACACACTTGAATGCAAATTTACACTGGGATTACGATCAATAAAAGTTACTCATGTATACGTATTTAGCTGAATTAATTCATAACAGCCACATTAAGAATAATACAAAGTATAGATTTATATGCGTATATAGGCTACAGAAATACAAACAGCCTACTGCAGGAATGTTTTTAAAAGTTTAGCAAATTATCCTCTGATCAAATGTGTCAGGGAGAAATTTGAAGGTCCACGTGAAACACACACACACACGTTCACACATAGCATTATCACTCAAAACCCTGCACAGCATTGCCTATTTTGTCCTTGTACATATTTTAATGACATCATCAATAATGGACATGCACACATCCTGTGGCAGGGCAAGCTAGGATCTCACAGTACCACACACACACACAATATGTGGGTCAGACCAGTTGAATTTGGATCTTTAATTAACCATCTCCAGTTTGGCTGGTTTGTTAGTGAGCGTCTCTCTCTCTCTCTCTCTCTCTCTCTGATTGGCACAGACCTCTGCTCAGTGTCATCTTTACTTCAACAGAAAGCCTCCACAAGGCCAAACAGAGTGAGCTACGCTTAACCTGATACTTAAGTCACTCAGTTTTCATCAAGGCTCTTTGACCGTACATTTCTTTACATTCGTTTCAGTCCACCATGGTTACATCATAACGTATGTAACATGGCAATATAGTGGGATGTTCTTGTGAAACATAAGAAGATTTCCTCCTTGTACTGTAGCATGCTGTAGCAGAACGGGATCAGAAATGTAATGCTTGTGATGACAGTTTGAGCTTTGTAGGACAGAATCAGGCTGTGATTCTTATAAAATGCTGTAAAATTAAAAAAAGGGAGCCACAATTATTTACCGTAATCTCCAAAACCACTATTTATGTTGATTTCCGTGGAGAAACTACTCTGATTCTTGCTTCAACAAAGCCAGAGGAGACCTCTGGTAAGGGCTGAGAGATGATATAGTTTTTACTGTCTTTACTTCAACCAGGTGGAAGCTTCTTGACGAGGCATAAAGATGACACACAGGTCATCTGCAATGACAAAATATAAAAGATTTCTCTATCCTTCAGTCTGACATCACCATCTCAATACTCTCTTACTCATCTGCTTCATGCATCACTTTCTTTTACAGTACCCCTCCGCCTTTCCTTGAACTCTCCATCTCAAGAGCATCCTTCCACAAAGCCGAAACAAATCTACTGTAACTCGGTGTGTTCCCTTGAGTGAGATCGACGTGACACCACAACCTCAGGGCCGAGCTCGAATGCAGACAGAGAAAGAGCTGGGATCGACTATGAAGATGAGGTAGATGCAGGAACGGAGGTGGCGGCCTTCTCTCTGTCCGCTCAGGGAGAAGATCGTCCTTGCTTTGTTAAACGATTTCTTCCAGCTGAACTCTTCTCCCAATACCAGTCAAAGAGAGGTCGCTGAGAGATCTCGGAGAAAAAACGAGGATTGCATGTATACCCAGAGTTCCCTGGGTCACCTTGGCATACAGCTCACTCAGTAAATCAATCAGCTTATTGCCATTTCAATAGCCATTCAGGTTGTTTTTGTCACTCTGCGCTGTGCACGGGCCAAGTAGACCCCTGCAGAGTATGCTTGATATTTTTCATATTTTATAACTGTAATAGAAAAATAAACCTGTTAGAAGATGTTTCAATGCAGTAATATAAATATCACACTCATATTAGGGAGGTTTTCAGTAGATTGGAGGAGGGGTTCAATGCGTTTCCACTCCAACAAGAGACATATTTTAGGAGACAGGTTCAAGTAGGTTCTCTGCATATCAAGTACCTGAGCCTCTGACACAACATGTACACATATATGCCCACTCACCAGTGGATTCACAGTAAAATCCACTCAAGAATAAACCTTTTTCAAGATGTATAAGGCATTAATTTTGCCACAGATTGGTATCATAACCAGAACTTATCTTTGACCCCGCTACTCTCCTCCTCTCCTCCTCCTTTTCACTTGCTTGATCCCCATCTCTCCTATATGTGTGGCAGCAGTACCTCTCTCTCCCACTAGATGGAGCTGTGATACTACTGATGACCCACAGCAGATATTCATCTCTGACCCGGCACAGTGGGCGCACTTAGCCAGGGCTCTAATTTACCAACTCAGGCCAACCTTTCTATAGCAGGGCATTTTAACAGCACTGTAATTACACTTAAACCGTACTGCGCTGCATGGGATTCTATATCCACTCAGGTCTCTATAGGCCACTGCAGCCTGAAGTTTACAGAGACAGACTTGTGATAGGAAGGTTGTCGGTTCAGTGTTTGACTGGCAGGATGAATCTGGCTGGGGAAGTGAATCAGTGGCTTCATGTTCCTTTATTACAGACATCTGAGGGGCATTTGAGCAAGGCATTTAGTATCTAGCCACTCAAATCGCTTCTGTTGGACTCACTGTAGATTGTTTAGACTTAAAAGACATGTCAAACTCCACGTCACCTTATTCATTTCTATGGCCCTGTGACAAAGTTCAAGAAATGGGCTGCATGGACAAAATATGCATTTTTTTGTACTCCCTTGTTTTATTTGTTGAGTTTTGTCTTGTTTCAAATCTCTGTTTCTGGAGTGTGCTTATGTTGACAACCAAGGACAACTGGGTATGTAGTGATGGGGTTTGTAAGTATATTTTGTGATGTATTCTATTTTGTACTCTGAGCATTTATGTATGCATTTAAGTAATCTTCTGCAGAAGGACTTAAACTTCCACTCTTTGGTTCATCTCTGTCATTTTAAAGCACTGTTGCAGGATTTTTGTTTCTTCTATATGCCAGTGTCACAGTGTGTCTTAGCTATTCTTTATTATCATGTGTAGTTGTTGTTTTTTGCATTTTTTATGCTTCATTTCTAGTATATATTAACCTAGTTTTGGGTTTTTCTTTGTAGTAGTCTTATTTTATGTTTTAAAGTACTTGTTTTAGAGATATATGTTTTGTATTCTGTATTTTTATTCTCTGTTGTCTGTCTGTAACTTATGTTGCTGTTTGTCTCGGCTAGGACACTCTTGAAAAAGAGATTTTTAATCTCAAGAGGTTTTTCTGGTTAAATGAAATAAATAAATAAATCCAGCCAATTTAGTGGAGCTGCTCAGTGGCCAATAACTGTGGTTGTATGGCAGCTTCCAGGTCACAGATTAAAATCCTCAACTTCAGCTCAGCATTAATTGTGAAGAGTGTTAAGCTGAGACGTCAAATATGACGCAATAGGAGATCTAGAGGCCAACTTTACCACAAGAGTAAAATCAACTGTGAGTATTTCACTACAATAAATATTAAAATATTTCTGATTTACCTGAAAATGCAGGGATGGGAACTGATAAGATTTTATTGCTACTAATGGCATTGTTATTTCTGCTTTTTGTTCCATTTTTTTATTGATTCCCTCTCTGATTCCTGATCAGCTTTGTGTGTGGAAAAAAATAGGCCTACACAGGTTTTCAGCGTCACCTTAGCTGTTTTAACTGACAGAAATGCATGCCCACATCGATAAAAGAAATTGACGAGTTATACAATTCAGATGGATCGGAATATTTGGAACCGGTTCTCGATTCCCATCCCTGTACATCAAAGCAAAGCCTGAGATTATTACAGCTGCAAAAGTTCAGACCAGTTAACCAACTTTCACCATGATGACATTCATCTCATGTTTTTTCAAAGTAGAGCTGGTCCCACAATGTCACTTGCTGATGCCTGGCGACATATGGCTGCAGCACATGCCCCCCCTGACACCACTATACAGACCATGTACACACATGTTCCTGTGGCACACTAGAAGTAGTGGGTGTGCCCCAGCATATGTCTGCTACTGGACATTACATGTGATCAGAACGGCCTGTGTTTGTGTGAGTTCATGCATGTGTGAGATATATTCATAGTATGACATATGCTTGGAAAATACATGTGTCAGCAAGTGTTGGCTGTGCGTGTGAGTGAAATATGTCCAGGCGTATAGCCCACTGTGTTTACGTGCACTGTTTTCTCTGCGTGTGCACGTGTGAATTTGTACATCGAGCACAAGCCTGTGTGTGTGATAGTAATCCGGATTGGGCAGCTGCGCTCATTCGTATTCAGCCCCCAGGCACTTCTAGGCCGTCTCGCTGATTAGGGATCAGAGACAGAGAGAGGGAGGGAGAAACAGTAACGAGTGAGAAAGAGAGAGTGAGAGACAAAGAGAGGGAGCTGGAAACAAAGCAGGAGAGAGAGGTCCTCTCCCATTTAGTAAACAGTTGGTTAATGACTCTAATCCCATTAAGCAGGGGGAGCAGCATGCCCCCTCACATAACATGCATTAATATGTATGTGTAAGTGTATGGTGTACATTCTCTTTCTCTTCCTCACACACACACACACACACACACACAAGTGAGTACACTCCATACACCATACCCAGGAAATGAAATTGATTTGCCCTCACAAACATTCGATAAAGCCCTAATGTAACATTGTAAGCTTTTAAGGAGGCTTGAAGAGCAGACTTATGAAAATGACATGTAAATCAAATAAGCGTTGTATATTTTCAGGCATGATTTGCCAACAATTATTGTTTTGACCCGGCTCCTCAGTTGACAAAAGAAACCTGCTCCCTCTGAGAAGCAGGAAATCAGCTTTTCAAGTGCTCTTGTGTTTGAAGAGCGGAGGGCAAGGCAAGGCGTGATTGCTGCACTCTGCGGAGAGGATCAGACATGGGGTGATTTCATACAAGCAGAGAAAAAGCAGCGAAGGCACTTAACTCAGTGTTTACTCTGCTAACTTGTGCTGATCCGTGGAGAAAAAATAATGATAAAGAAATCTCTCTCTTTTGTGTATTAAGCAGCAGATTAAAAAAAAGAATTCAACATTCCAGCTTGTGGCCTCCCTCACACAAAGCTTGTGTGTGTGTGTCACCTCATTTATATAATGTCTGGGTGGCAAAATAAACAAGTGCCTGGTGCAGGAGTCGTTAACCCATCAACAGATTAATCCAGCATACTAAACACATGAATATGCGTGGGCAAACACTGGCATCAATATGCAGGGAAAAAATACATATGCTTCTCATCTGCAGTACTATCAAAGATTAAAGTGAGGATAGGGTTTGTTTCAACATGAATTTCTGCATCAATTCATGTGTTAATGTCTTTAATTTTGTTAAAATAAAAGTCCTCTGCCACTTTCAAGTTTGCTTTTGGGTCCTTGGATGAATATTGTTCTCAGCTGCAGCCATATTTGTGAATAGCGTCAGCAAAGATTTTGCAAAGATCCTGTAGAGAAGCAGTTACAGTATCCAGTGTTCTGGGATGGAGGGTGGGCAGCGTTGAGCACTTACTTCTCAGTGGAGCCTACAGAGCACAGAGAGTAGCATACAATATATAGCACTGTACTTATATATAATGTAAACTGGCCGTGGCCTGAAGACATTAAGTCGGTGTTCCTACAGACAGGCTCCCTTTGGAGACACATAAGTTTAGAGCCGGTCTGCTTTAGCTGCTGGTGGGCTCTTTCTGCTTTAGCTGCTGTTGGTGCTATTGAGATACATACTGTAGTGGAGAATGACTTGCACGCTATATTGTAGCCTCTGAAACATGCATTTCCTGCATTTCCTTATTAATTATACTTTATTGTAATGATGCACCATATCAAGTATTGATAATACAGACTCTTCCAATCATTTTAACTTGTCTCCTGAAACTATATAGCTCAATATCTCCAAACTCTACACACAAAACTGAAAAGAATTATTAATTAACCCCTTCTTCGAAACTCTGCTGCCGTCAAAACCATGTTCTGTCTTCTTAAAACTGTTTCTTTCCACCACAGATATCCAGTGGGCTTTAGTGATGTCTGCATTGCGTAGATATCCTCCTGATCCCTGCGTCCTCATATGAGGACATCACATTTTGGGTTTACTTGACCTTATACGTCATTCTCCTCAACTTAAAGTTCATTTATACTTCTGTGTCGAATTCACTCCACGTCGATGTAGAGCCTACGCCGTAGCCTGACGTGCACCTCCCCAGAATTCTAACTATGCATCGCGGTGACACAGACCTCCTGTCTGTCCCTGTATACTGAAACCATTTCCCTCAGAGGAAAGCTTGTAGTTACTTTAATTTCACAGATAAGAAACAATAAATTGTGAAGACAATAAAGCCTCCACAAAAATAGCATTTTAAGTCTTGTGTGTCATTTATCCTGGCTTCATATGAGCAGAGGAATTTTGCGTCCGTCGCTAGGCTAATTTATAAATTGTAAAATGCCATAGACTGGCGCTAATGTTAGCATGTTGTATTTGTTTGGAAAACGTGTTTAGTATAAGACAGTTGTTTTGTCGGTGAATGCTGTGAGCTATAATGGAACCAAACTGTGTGCCGTTACATTTGTTAAATGTTGCTGTTGTCCCTGGTTTTATATGAGAGGAGGAAAACATCGTTAGCTGCTAGGCTAATTTATACAATGTAAAATGCCATAGGCTGGCGCTAAAAACAGTAGCATGTTGTATTTGCTTGGAAAATGTGTTTAGTATAAGACAGGTGTTTTGTGCATTAATCTTGTGAGTTGTAATGGAGCCAAACTGTGTGCCGTTACCTTTGTTAAATGTTGCTGTTGTCCCTGGTTTTATATGAGAAGAGGAAAAGACCACTAGCCGCTAGGCTAATTTATACAATGTAAAATGCCATAGACTTGTGTTAATAACGTTAGCATGTTGTATTTGTGGGGAAAATGTGTCCAGATAAACATAAAGTCGATGTTTGTCTGTGAATGCTGTGAGTTATAGTGAAGCTGATTTGCGTACTTGTGTTTGAAATTGTCTCTATTAAGTCATGTTTAATGTGTGTTTTGAATCAACTAAACTTCACAGTACTTCACACAAACCTCTAACGCCAACTAGTGGTAAAAATGCTCACAGTTACAATGGCAAAAGCTACGTGCGTACCACCATAAATTCACTTTTAGACCCGTTGTAGTCCTTCACTGACACTTTTTTGTGCCATCTAATGGTAATAAGACCACAATACACTAATCCATATAAAAACATTTTTTGGTTGAAATTTGTTTATTTATGATAAATAATGTTTATGGTTTGATATGGCTACAAATTTGACCAATTTTAGCAACAGTAACAAGCTAAGACACTGTTGATTAGGAAGTACTCTTTAAAGACATTGGGTCTTAATTATCGTTGACAATGTTTATGTTTTTTATACTTATCGGGTCCTACTGATCCCAAATAGCTAGGAGAAAATTAAAATGACAACCATACAAAAGTTCGGGTCTCAGGAGGATATAAAGAGGCCCAGCCTGTGGATAGCTTCAGAGGCGATCTCCCTTTATCCCTCTCCTGACGGTAAATGGCAAAAACAAAAATCCTCCGTCATACACAACCATCCAAACTCCAGCTCCTCTCCCACAGAGCACAGAAGCAAAATGGCGCCACGTTACATTCAATTAAGCACAATGAAACACAGAAAACATACCTGACAGCAAGTGGCAACACAAAATCCTCCGTCACACACAACCATACAAACTCCAGCCCCTACACAAATTAAGCGACACAAGATAATGTTAGCATAAAATGAACTTATAAACATAACTTAACAGTGCTAAAACAAGGAAATTACCACAAATACCGCAATGTCGCCTACCTCTCCCATGGAGCACCACAGCAAAAGGGGAGAGGTAAGGCAGGAGAAAGGTGAACGTAGGGGTACAGAAACTGAGTATCCACATATTGTGTATGGAGGCCTAAGTGTAATAACGACTGAAACAAATTTTGTAGAATTATAATACTTAAAATTACAAATGTTACATACGCTGTTGTGAACATATCATATAAATATTCCACTGATGCGATCACTGCACCAGGATTAGATACATTGCACATTCGGCCGTCAAATAAGCTCCATTAGGATTAACCAAGCTGCCCAGAGTCATGAGAAAATGAGATAAATGAGAAACACTATGGTAGAGAATGTTTGGACTGTGTATGGGGGTGTAACGATGAAATCACTGCACAGATACAAACATGTAACACAGAAAATATTGATTTGTTTCTGTAATGCAGTAAAAAGTTCAGTCAGTGGACTTTTGACTGTTAGATCTCTCATTTCACGTATGATGGAAATGCTTCCTTAAACCGTTGCCAGAAAAGTCAGTTTTAATTTCACAGTTAAGAACGGCCACTGACTCCGTGTTATTGTGATCATTATTAACGCCATTATGGTAATCTAACCTGGCAGCAGTCACACCTTACCCACAGTTTATATTCGTGTGAACAGGATAGTATTCTGACTCCATCAGTGTTGATTGCATTCTTCATTTATTCAATTGACCTCTTATATGGAAACCTTATTTTGAGTGTCATATTTGGGTGGGGAGTTGTATTACAGCGTTAAGCGTGTCCGATAAATTTTCACAGCCAGCTTTTCCTCATACGCACATAAGTTATGGTGCTCTGAAATGTAATCTAACCTGCAGGAGGAACTTTTGGTGCCGGTATGAAGTTTATTACATTTCACTGAATGATCACATTCATTATTGATGGTATACTTCAACTGTTCTGATCTATTTATAAACACACAGACAGACACACAGGCGCCAACATGATGACATCATGCTCAGCGTAATATACATAATGGACGGACATTAAAATGAGTAGTTTGACAGGTTTTTCTTGAAAACGTAGCAGAAAGCATGACGTGTAGCCTCACTGCCTCAATAACTCCTCTGTGTATAGATAAGACAGAGAAATTATGTCTTATATTGCAGTCAGTAGAACTTTTTTAGTATTTAGCATTGCAGTATTTTAAATAAAGATGGTTAACATCTGTCGGCTCCTGCACAGGTGCTTCCAATGAAGTAGTTAGAAGCCAAACTGATTGCTCGGCTAGTAGAAAATGGCTACTTCTTTGATATGTTGCTAAAGTTGTTCAGTCATTTCTAAATCAATTAGTGCATTTTATAAATAGGAGTTTCACATGTGTGAACAGATCCAGACAAGCTTCTGATTAGTTTGCGTAAAGAACACGTGGATCCACCTGTTGTAACATGTTGTTGATGGGCACTGGAGGTTGGTGCTAATGTTATCTTAATGTGTGAAGAAAGCTTTTGCTCACCCTTACCTGTAAGGGAAAGAAACTACGAACAGAATTATAGCTGCTGCGCAGCGATGGGTCGGGTCCGGGCAGTTCTAGGCAATTCTGAGCAACAAGCAGAAGAATTGGAAGAAATTTAGGAATTTAGCAACACAATCTGCCTTTTGCATCAGCTGAGGCTTGAACTCACAACCCCTGAGACTAAGAATCAATTTCTATCTCACTGAGCTAATTAGTCAGTGACAATTCATGTGTAGCTTCACAAATTGACTAAGCCAGACGTGCAGGTTTAGCAGCCGTCCATGCATGGAAAAGCAGATTTCAAACCACTGTAAAAAATTCAGTTATCGAAACAAAAATCTGAAAATACACATATTGCATCTAGACAGCATGGAGATATTGGTAATTTGTTTGTAAGAGTGATTGATTTGCTTCCATAAGTGAAAAACTGATGTTTAACTAGTTGAGCTATGTGCAAAGTGAGAAGCCTCAGATGGTTTCACACTGAAGTATTAACACTGGATCTTTGTGCAAAGTTTGGTTTATTTTCAAGCATGAGAAGGCAGATTTTCTAGCAGAAAAAAGACTTGTAGATGCTGCACAGTCATCAGTCACTCTCAGGCGTTGCCATTTTTACATTGACTCCAATTGTTCACATTAGAGCAAAATTCAAAATGCTGTCAAAAATTCAGTTTTTGAGATAAAATTCTGAAATTTGCCACACATCATCTACCATGACTCTAGAATTTTGTCTTTTTTTCATGAACATTGAAGATTTATTTAGCAAGAATTTGCATGTATATGTTTACAGTACCGTTTACAGTCAAACATTTTGATGCACTGTAGACTCAATTTTTGATAAATCAAAAATCTGAGAAACATAGTTTTTGTAGGACAGTCTGAAGATGCTCTGTAGCAAGTTTGGTGTCAATTGAGCAAAAATTGTGGGAGGAGATAGGTTTAAGAAGTTTTACAGTTTTTGAAAAAAAAAACAGAGTGATGAACTTCATAATTTTTAATAGGTTTAAGTGTACAAAAGTTTTTTCAGTATTGGGGCTACAATTTGATGAAAGTTGTGAAGTTGTAGCACGTATGGTTGATTTGTTATGAATTTTCAAAGTTTTGAACTTTAGACGCTTGCTGTAGCGCCACCATCAGGACTATTGGCTTGACTTTACAGCTGAGGATATCTGGCATGAGACTGGACCTTTGTGCAAAGTTTGGTGAGTTTTCACCCATGGGAAGTATGATTTCCTCGGAAGAAGAAGAAAGAAGAAAGAAGAAGAATACCTAGGATTATAATAGTATCCTGGCAGCTTAGCTGCCCAGACCCTAATGATATTGTAGAGAAGACCTTTTCCACTGTGAGCCTGCTGGAGTACTACCTGAGCAGGGAGTGGCACTGATACTTTTTTTTAAAGATTTTTTTGGGGCATTTCAGCTTGATTTGATAGAGAGGAGAGAGACAGGAAAGGTGAGGGGAGAGACAGAGGATGACTTGAAATGAAGGGCCTGAATCGAACTCAGATCCAGCCCATCCAGCCTTAATGGTGCTATACCTGGGTGACCTACTGTCGTATCACCAAAATCTTGGCTCTATGCGTAAGCAGTGCAACCCAGTATATCGGGACTGCAACATGCCCCCCACCCCAACCCATGTCTCTGAAACACATCTTTTAATTTTTTCTTTTAAACACATAGTTTGCTTTCTTTCCCTTTACTTTCTTTTTTCTTTTTTTTGGGGGGGGGGGGGGGGGGGGGGGGGGCAGTTTCTCTTTCTTGGGAAAAGACATGACAGTGGACGTTGGTGCTCCAGCAGTATAAGCAGTCACTTACTCGACTCTAGCAAACAATTTTGCCCCTCTAAGGGATGAGAAGGGCCTCAGAGAGCTCCCACGTTTTTTCTACAAAGATCCATCTTTCAACCGATTCATCCAGCCAATTTTGACTTAATTACTGCATTATTAATTACTCCCAGTAAGTCCCACTTTTCCCCCGCGACAACAGCGCTCCTGGCTGTAGTGGACTCCTTGCTTTGGATCATATTCTCGAAGGTGCTTTGCATTATATCCAACCATCTCCTCACAAATATCCCCTTCCTCTTCAGGGGATGAAGTGCATGCATGATCAGAAGAAATGTCTTACCATTTTCTGTCACTTACGTTTGCGTCACAGTGGCAACAAGCTAAACAAGGTAGCCAAGACATCCTTCACCCAGCCACCTGTGGCCCACTTCCCACATGTTACAGTTTCTCTTGATTGCTAAGACACACTTAATGAAACTGGGATCCTCTTGATCTTCATCATCAAGTTCTTAACATAGCAAAGGTCTTCTCCTGTAAATGTATTGACACTTTTATTAGTTTCAGACATTTCAGACATCAGACACACCCTTTTTCAAAACAGTGAAAACAGGTCTCATAGAAAGACCCCAAACTCTACTGAATTAACCGTGTTAAACAAAAGGAAAACATATATCAAGAGCTGATGGAAATTACTTGCATAATTTTGAGTATCCAATGCACCTGTCAGAGATGTCTTCTATATAAGATACCACCTCTGTGTTGCTTTTTGCAGGCATGGATTAAAGAGGCCATGGGCACGCACAAATGAATGAAGGAAACTCTTAGAAAATGTTTTTCTTTTTTTGTATCTCAACAGGGCATCTAAAAAAACACAACAGTGTAGGTGCAGAGTGCAGCAGTGTTTGTTATTTCTAGTAAAATCATCTTCGGGGTACAGAATACAACTCAGGCTGTGATATGCTTGCTTGCCTTTTTGGCACCTATTTTAACTCTGTAAAGTGAAATAAAGCACAAATTAGGGTTAAACCGGTTCATATTGATTGCTGTATTTTGTTGTCCAATGTGTAATGATTGATTGAAGCAATATGTTCATTCGACCACATGTTGTGTTGATTGATGGAAATATAGCTTTAGTTGTGTTCAAGCAAATGAAAACAAAACTGTAATGTCCATTATTTCACAATCTACATATTATATGTAATACTTTGACTGGTAAATTGTGGTGAAAATAGCATGAGTATGTGTATAAACACAAAGGTTTGGAGAGCATTTCTCTCTCTCACACACACACAATCAAACAACTTCATTTTTACTGTTTACATTATGTCAGAGGAGCTGTTTGACTGACTGATTATTTGACAAATGGCGTCTCAGCTTCGAATCAGGATTCATCCAATCACAGAAGAGAGTGAGGTGACTGCCCCGCCCCCAAACTGCATGTTGAAAAAGAACGTCATCTGCCTCATACATTTAGCTTTAGCCAAAATTAGCTAGTTGTTCAAATCATAGACACATCTCACCCGAAACGAGTATTTATCTTTCCAACCGACAGCTTCCGTGACGGTAACTTATTCGGTGCTCCCCGGGTTTACCGAGCCGCCAAACATGTATCTAAAAGCCTTATTCCGATGCAGGGACATGCTGAAAGCAGAACTGATCGTGTGAAATGCTGGCTAGCTTAATCAAAGCTAGCTGACGAGCAGGGGCCGAGAAACGAAAGTGGCTAACACTAACGAGAGATAAGCCTATCACAAGAAGCCTGGGTACTTTACCTGCCACTGAAGCCACAGGACGGAGGACTGATAGAGACAGAGCCTTTCCTACAAAGTAAGTGAAGTCTGCTACTCGGAATAAGTAACGTTTCTAGTGAACACCTCACACTAACATCGGCTAGTCACCTGCTAACGTGTAGACAAACACTTTGACAACTTCGCTAGCTGGCTTGCTAGCAGCACAAGTGGCCTCAGTTTCAGTTAGGGACAACTGATGTTCTGCTAACGTGATTATGGAACATAGGAGTACAGTTATATGTATGTTATTGGCGACCATCTTAATTGTGATATTATCAGCACTGATGTTGCGCCAGTTATTAATATGCTGGGTTCCTGTTTTGTTAAGTGAGTTGTTGTTACCTTGTATTTTGCTGGACAAATGTCAAATGCACCATTAGCATCAGTCTGCCAGTGTATTATTAATGACATTAGGTGGTTTAAACAGGGAATGATGTTCCAACTTTTGTTAAATGCGCATTATTTTGGTAAGTAATGTAAAAGTTGTCATGTTATGATGATATATTTGCATCCCTCCTATTAAATACATCCTTGTTTTCATTTTATAATAATAATCTAAGGATAAAGAGATAGTTTGCCAACAATGGTGTGTGTCAGGATTGTTTGTTATACCACAAATGTTCAAGAGGACAAATGTTTTATGCCAAACTATACCCATATGGTACAGTTATAGAATCAATATTCTGTTATTTGCAGTTAGCATACATGGCAGAGTCTAATGTCACTAAAAACTAAAGTTCCTTCATGTGCAAAGAAACCCCAGTGCAGGAATTAACTTGTTTTATTGCCTTGTTGTGGGTAGTTTTATTGGGTGGTTGGTGTGTGTGTGGCTGTGTGTTTGGATCTGTGTTTGTGTGACAGTGTGTTCCAGAAATGGCAGCATCATCAGTGGCATGTTTGTGTTGGCACCTTGATGTGAAACCCTGCACTAGCCGTGCTGTTTTAGCCTATGACGACTGCAGGTCTGTGGGTCTGCCCAAAGGCATTTATCTATACACTGTTGGTGGTGTCTGTTGATTGAATTGCCTCATGCGCGCACACACACACACACACACACACACAGATGTACGCTCAGATACAGTGTTAACTGGCAAGCCTGAAATAACCCAAAGATAAATTTGTCAAGTGCAAAGAGGGGGAGATGGATGAGCTGTGCGCATGTGTCAGCACAGAAAAGAGTTGCAGATGAATTTTATGATAACACTGTTTTCTATTTTAGAGTTAGCCAGCTTAAATTATTATTAATATTTATTATATTTATTATTATAATGTTAAAACTGATGTCCAGAGCATGAATATGGGGGATGCATAATTATCCATGACACTAAGGTGAGTTAACACTTTATGTAATTTACTATCAATATGATCACCATTCACTTACCTAAGGGTTTTGTAATTTAAGATATGCACATCTTGGCTGTGACTCTATCACTGATGTCATCTCGACAGTAGAGTCTCCACTGCTTTAAACCTGTGACACACAGTAACTATGGCAAGACTCAAGCACTGAACCTTCTGGATACATTTCATTGTCTGTGGCAAGATGCGACCACATGACACGTGTTGTTGCAGTATGAATTAGGATTGCTTTTAAACCATTTAGTACATGGTAAATGTTGAAGCCTTGCAATAACATATCACTGATCCCTCTGCCTCCCTCATCATCTCCCTGTTTCTCAACTGTTGAGGCATGGGAGTCAAATTCAAGGCAATCCATGTGTCTGTACAGAGAGAGCAGGCACAAACACACATGCTCTTCTTCTCCATTCTCTGTACAGCATAACATCACACATATACTTTCCTTCTCCCTGGCTATAGTCTGATAGACTCCCGTCTGGTCAAGTAACGGCCCCAGCATCTCCGACGCCACTGCACTGAAGATGACTGAAGCTGTCTGTTCAAAGAGCACTTGTTCCGGGAAATTGACTGCTTCTGAGGCGACTTCGATGATGAGTCATCAAAGAGGGGGATCTTGGATATCTTGTTTGTTCCACCTCTCCAATTTGTAAAAAGAGAGCCCTTATTGAATGGTAACAGTGATTCCATTTTAGTTACAGTTTTGATCATAAGACAGGGCAGTCCCAGATAACGTGAGTGTTCTAGTCTTTCAAATGTGGATGCAGCTTCAAATGTGGATGCAGCTAATGGATACTTTATCAGCAGAAAGATCACCCCCTGTCTAAATGGCAATATAAGCACGTTAATAGAAATGGATCATTTTAAAATGTATCCTGAGGTCTAAGTATTGGCTTTCTTAACCAGAGATGTAAACTGCAGAAGGAACTGAGTCCAAACATGGACTTAAATTATGATATGTACACTGCAGCTGTTATATGCATTTATGTGGCATAGCTGCATTAATATAATTTGGTTTTAGCACTGAGGAAAGTCAATGAAGCCTGGAAGCTCTCCTCATTTTCAACAGTTTTGTTTCTGTCTGCACCATTGTACATGATGGTAGTTAGCTTTTGTGTGTCTGTCCATAGTTTTTCCTGCTACTTATTACGTTGCATTATGGGATAATTTTAGTCCACGACATGGTGTATAAAAACTCTCACCAGGCATCCAGGCAACACTACATTACACAGTCAATGATTCTAGACACAGCGCTGGATCACTGGTCCATTTAAAGTTACATTTAATGCCATTTTAATGCCAATTAATTAAATGTAATCAGCTGTATCGCTGCTGAACCCCAAAATGAACCAGCCAGTCTGACTACTGTACAAACTATACTTTTAGGATTAAGCAGGAGGACCTTTATCTGGCACCAGTATCCTCTATCCTGGTATTTTTCTTTTGGGAAACACATGCAAATCATGCATGTGTTGATTATTGAGAATTTCAATCATCTGCTCCTCTATCTATAGTCCTCCAACACCTGCTTTCTACTACAGCACCATGTTACTTTTCCCATCAGCATGTTCACAAGATGACTCATTGTGCTCTGATCATATTGTGTTAATTTATTGCTCATTTGGTACATGGCCACAACACAGTCCATTGTTCATTTCTGTCACCTGTCAGTTTCCTATCAAATACAGCACATCTGTTGGGTGATGCTGCCATCTGAAATGTAGATGTAGGCTGTTATATACTTTACACTGCACGTCATGAAAAAGGGAGAGAGAGCTATTGTGTTAGTGGTAGTTCACTGCTGTGTGCAGTCTGTGGTCTGTGTTTGACAGGCTAATCTGGCCCTGCGTGGATCCCATCAGCAGCTGACTGTTAAATTGAGTTAGCTTGTTAAAGCTGCCCTGCTCATCTGAAGTCTGAGAGCTGCGGGCCGGTCTGTTTGCCAGCTTTCAACTTTGACTCTCAAACAGCATCAGCTGCTCACTTCATCTTGCCATGTGAGAGAAGCGTCTGTGTGGTGTGAGTAAATAAGAGCGAGGTCAGTTTCTCCACCTTTGTCGAGACGTAGCTCTGAAATGTGTGCGCTTTATATACTTGGTCACATGAATGGACGCAAACACACACAGTGGCATGGCTGTGCAGATCTCTTGTCGCATGCTGCAATCACCAACATCTACTGCTTCTGTTGCTATGGCAACGACTCAGCTGCCACTCCAAGCTGTGTAACCATGGAGACATCAGACTGGGTGACATCACTCCCCGGAGTTCTCGGTGCTTACATCAGAGCTCACAAGTTCTGTATGCTGGTTTATAATTTTTTTTATGCGAGACTGACAGCATACGGCACATATTGTCGCTGTGCGTCCACGATGACTTATCAGCCTCAACATAAAAGGGCCCTCGCCTTGGTACAGTTGTGTGTGTGTGTGTGTGGCTGCCTCACAGGTGAAAGAGCAAATGATTTGGTTTGGTGATTGTGTCCATGGCTTTGATATCCACTCAGTAATAAGTTGAATGCGTGTGTGAATGCATTTGTTGTCAAGGTAATAATTCAAGTGGTTTGGACTAGTGATGCTTCCCAGGCCTTTGATATGTGATCAGTGGCCAAGTGTGTGTGTGTGTGTGTGTGTGTGAGTGAGTGTGTGTGCGTGCTGATATGCAAACCAAAACACACCTGTTGTATTTCCATTAAATGAATCAAGAGACTGGAAGTTACACAAACCACTTGGGTGCTGATCATACACCTTTTTTTGTGAAAGTAAACACATAGTTCAAGTTCTTTATTTATCATGTGCACAACAGATACAGAGAAGCAATGAAAACCTCGAGTGTCAGGCTGTTACCAACAATGCTAAATAAATATGTCTAAAAAATGAAGAAGAAGATGACACAAGTGAAAACAAAATGAGGATCTAAACATGAAATGGTACAAGTTAAAGTTAAGTGACTAGACGAAGACTTTGTGCTACAGTTACAGAGCGTAGACGATAAGGTTTGGGTCAGTTTCGTCATTGATATCTTTTCGTAACTTTTCTTGTTTGGGTAATTATATTAAGTATTTGTATTTGACATTCTCTGCTGAATTAGTCTGAAGCAACCATCAAGTTTGTGTCAGGTCTGAGTTTTGTCTGAATTACTTTTTATTTAAAACCATTATCAAGTGTCAAGTCATTTGTTGCTTGAATCTTAATACGTTGTCTACACCAGCTGCGTTGCGAAAGCAGCACCTCAGCAAAATCAGGAAGGGCTTCAAACCTCTGTCACCGTCACACAGGAGCCGTTAAGCCGCAGCACTGCTGTGTACTCTGAATTAATTTTACAGTGCACACAGCCCAATACAGAATCAGGAAACTGCACGCAAAAATCAGTCATGCAGCATGAAAATATAAGTGAAGTGCAGCTGTAATGCGGGCGGTGTAGACAGTGGTAGTAGTTAAGATTTAAGTTTATCTGTTCAGTCTGATAAATGCAAGATGGATGACTAAATAAATAGAACTTAAACGCTCATGTTTCAGGTCATGACATTGTTTCCTCTTCACCTATCGTCATTTTTGCTGGTAAAATATAAACCATGTATTTACCTTCAACCTTATGTCATGGGCCAAAGGAAATAAGAGATAATTTGAACTGGATAGTACTGTTTTTAAAAAAAAATGTAACCTTGAGCCTTAACCACTTGTACATTAAGAGACCGGAACATTGAGTATGCCTGCAACTTATTTCTAATTAGCACTTATTGATATTTTCAGGAATTAAAGCACAAGTTAAGAGTACAATTTCCGAGGCTAAGCGGCCATTAAGTCGTGTGACAATCAATAAGGCTGTATAAGTTCATGTTCTCACATTACATATCCAATTAGCATTGCTGGATACAGAATTATTTTTTCCTATCAAGCAGCCTGATGTTCATTTAGCTAATGCAGGTGCAGTCACAGACAGATAACACACCCTCTCGACCACTCTGTGGAGTTTGTTAATGCTCTTAGTAGCCAGCTCTGGCTGGCCAAAGAAGCTTTTAAGCTTGCTCCTCAGTCTCTTATAGCATAAACCAAAGTGGCTGTGCTATTTCTGGATATGATGAGCAATGATCACTGTTTGGTCGAAGTGTTCCTGAAGAAATATTAAGTAAACAGTAAAAGAAATACACACATGCTTAAAATCTGTTTTTGTTGGCTGAGAAGGCCGAACCACTACAACTGTGAGTGGAGGACGCCTAATTTATGTTCACAAGCTGATTCAACAACTTGAAAATGAAACCCGGGCAGTATATGTTATGAAATGCAGTATCTGACTCATAAAGCAGGTGCACTTCTGCACATCTTTACATTCAGATTAATTCAATTCACTTTACTGACCACACAGCTACATAGGCAGAATGTGTTTCCACTACAGTGCATGATTGAGTAGAATTTGAGTGAATATACAGTAACTGATATTTCAAAATTAATTTTAAAGCTTTGGTTCAGTTTTAGAGAGACTTGCCAGCTGAGTCTGAGCCTTTTAATCCACACTCAAACATCAAGAAACACAACTGATCATAGTTCAAATGTCTGCAGATATGGAGTTATGTCTGAGTCAAGAGCTTGTGTTAATATGCTAGTTCTGTGCTAATTTTATATTTAACTTTGAAGATTCATATGACATTTCCTCAACATTCAAATCCAGTGTCTGGTTTTCTCTTTTCTGTCCTGTGTCTGGTTTTTCTTCTCCCCCTCAGGTAGCAGTGGGTCTCTCTCAAGGGCAGAGCCATGGGTGCGTTCCTGGACAAGCCCAGGACAGAGAAGCACAACTCACATGCAGAGGGCAACGGCCTGCGCTATGGGCTCAGCTCCATGCAGGGCTGGCGGGTAGAGATGGAGGACGCTCACACGGCTGTGTTGGGACTCCCTGCTCCCGGTATGACTGACTGGTCCTTTTTTGCCGTGTACGATGGTCACGCTGGCTCAAGAGTTGCCAACTACTGCTCTAAGCATCTTCTGGAACACATTATCAGTGCTAGCTTAGGGGGCGGAGGGACTCAAGGCTCCCAGGCTGGTTCAGACAGCTCCAGCAGTGAGCCCCCACCACTGGGTCCCCCCTCAGTGGAGAGTGTGAAAGCTGGGATCCGGACAGGCTTCCTGAGGATTGATGAGCACATGCGCAGCTTCTCTGACCTTCGAAACGGCATGGACCGTAGTGGCTCCACAGCAGTGGGAATCCTCCTGTCACCTGATCATTTCTTCTTTATCAACTGTGGTGATTCTCGAGCTGTTCTATACCGCAATTCACAAGTGTGCTTCTCCACACTTGACCACAAGCCTTGCAACCCACGTGAGAGAGAGCGCATCCAGAATGCCGGTGGCTCAGTAATGATTCAGAGGGTTAATGGGTCACTGGCTGTATCGAGGGCCTTGGGGGACTACGATTACAAGTGCGTGGATGGGAAGGGCCCCACAGAGCAGCTGGTTAGCCCCGAACCAGAAGTGTTTGAGATGGTTCGGGCCCCAGAGCAGGATCAGTTTGTGATCCTGGCATGCGATGGCATCTGGGATGTCATGTCCAATGAGGAGCTGTGCGAGTTTGTGAAATCTAGGCTTGAGGTGACTGATGATCTGGAGAGAGTCTGCAACGAAGTGGTGGACACCTGCCTGCACAAGGTGTGTACAGTTTGGTTTTTGAGCATGACATTTGTGTTTTTGTTGTGACTGCTGATTGCTTTTTAGAGATTAAAATGTCTGGAATCTGGCACAATGATTCCTCTAAGAAACCAGTTTGCCACAAGTGACTTTTAAAATCATTGTGTTAATAAGACAGCCACTTCAATTCCTGGCGTCAGATATATTTATGATTAAGACATAGTAAATGTATGTAGTTCTAAAGACAGTTTTCCGATAAGGCAGTGAACATATTAATCCAAAAATAAGGCCTTAAATGTCTTGAATCAATTCTTCAGATGTCTTAAAAAAGAAATGAAAAGTAGGATTTTATCAGGTTGTTTTTTGTTTTGTTTTTTTTGGTCAGTTTTGGTTATGGAAAAATTTGTCTCGAATGGCATTAACAAAGTCTTACATTTAACTTGCCCTAAGCTACAGGAACCCTGAAAAGTGGTGTGTTATTTAGCTAAACAGGAACTAGCTTTAGGTGCATGGCTGAATGGTTTTGCAGAGGAGCCTGGAGGAAAAAGTGGGGGCGTTGATAGAAGAACATCCTTAGTGGATAGAGCAGGCACCCCGTGTACAAAGGCTTCGTCACTGGCTCGACCCCAGCCTGCGGCCCCCTGCTGCATGTCCCCCTCCTCTCACGCCTAGCTGTCCTATCAATTAAAGGCAAAAATGCCCAAAAAAGAATCTAAAAAAAGGAGGAAAAAGTGAAATTAGTACAAGCTTTTAATTTTGAGGTATGAACCCTTCACCTTCTGTAGGCTTGAAGGACAGATGTACAAATCCTGCAGGTCCTTATTAATCCTGAACAGCGGCTGTGATCAGTTTGAATTTAGTTTATTACAATGAATTCTCATAGTGTTGAAATGGAAACATAACATACAGAGGTGACATCCCTGCCCTTCCAAGTGCCCCATCGGAGCTTTTTTTTTTTTTGTTAGAATAATTATATACGATAGTCAGTGGCAAGAGACAGATTTATATATATTTTTATCCTGTTTGATTTGTGCCATGAATTACACATATGATGTCAGTTTTAAAGGGAACTTTTAAAGTCAAGAAAGTCTCATTTTTTCGTAGGATAGTCTTCGTATCTCTCAATCAGGAGAGACTCGTTTTGATAGAAGAGAATATTTATGTACATGTGCACATAAGTATGAAAAATGTGAAAAGTCATTGGCGATTAGACCCCATTGTGATGTTATCTATTCCAGGAGAGTGGTAAAGATGTAGTATAATAGGGAACCCCCCCTTAGAGAGTCTAGACGCTGGTGGTGATGATGAGATGATGAGGGAGCTGACGATCTGGATGTGAAGAGGAGTGGACCCTGGGGGGGAGGAGGGCACGACAGCTGACAGGAGCAGAGAGGAGAGCAGATTTAAAGTTTGGCAGCAGCAACAAGAATGGCTGAAGAATATCATCGCAAATTTGATTAGCTAACCAGCAGTGGGACCACCCATAGTCAGCTGATTGGAGGAAGTGGTGGGAGTGGGATAAGGAGAGAATTGTGAATTAATATAGCATAAAGAAAGTCTTTCTGATTGAACGTATGCACAAATATAATGTTACCTTACCAGGTGTGTTTTAGTTGGGAAGCAAAAGAACAAGCAAGACCTGTTGCTGGTGTGAGTACATCACGCTACGAAACAAACATGCAGGCATCGTAGCTTCAGTGAGAAAGTTATGACATCACCTGTGCGACTTGTGTAGTCTTTCCATGTATGCATTTAAGTCTTATACCTCAACAGTTTTCCGACAAACTGGGACTTTATCGACTTGTAGAATTATCTTTTAAATTAACAAACATCATGTGTTATTCATTGCACAGTTCAAGTCCCACAGTGGTCCACCGTAAGGGGAGGGATTCCCTTCTCTATTGTACACAAAATAGCATATTTATGTTACGATATTGAAGTTGTGTACTCTGTATCAACACTGACTGTCCCATTACTTGTGCCTTGGAAGTCATCTTAATCATTTATTTCAGCACGACACAATAAGTCCTCCTCTTACCTGCTCTCTCTCCACTCATTTCTCCTCCCGTCCATCTCAGGGGAGTCGGGATAACATGAGTGTTGTGTTAGTGTGTTTGCCCAACGCTCCCAAAGTGTCGGAGGAAGCTGTGAGGAAAGACGCTGAGCTCAACAAATATCTGGAGTCTCGAGTGGAAGGTGAGAATGGATGGATGGAGAAAAAGAACCCATGTTTACTGCATGTGCAAAAATAATGTGATTGTTAAATGTTTAAAATGTTAGTTGCTTATAATCTTCAATTTCTCCTGAAAACAGCTCTGGGGTGTTTGAATTTAACAGTATGGGTGGTTAATATTTGTGTGAAATTTTGACTGTATGTTTTTACAACAGCTGTTGGTTTACATTCTTATTAATAATCTTAATACATTTCAAGAATGTTAAGGAGAAACCGTTTTTTTGGAGACACAGGATCTCTCTCCAACTGCAACATCATATCTGTATGTATGTTTTCTCCACTGACTGACCCCGGCACACTCTGTTGTCCAACCTCCGGCTAAGTTATCCCCGGCTCACAGCAGAGGAATGACACCGTCATGACCTCTTCCATTTCAGCAAGCATTTCCCCCCCTTTATTCCTTGTTCGCTCCTCTCCTCCCTCGCTCAAACATTCCCTGTCTTGTTTGGATGGATTTAATTTCCTCCCGTTTTTCCTCTGATGAACACAGCGCAGCTTTTCTTCTGGCCACTGTTAGTTTGTGTAAAACCAGGGCTGGTCAGCTGTTTCAGATTTTGGCCAAAGAAACATATTCTCTGGGAGGTAAAAGTAGCCTTTACACTTTACCAGTCTTGTCCTGATCAACAGAGCAGAAAAACCTGGGTCTAGACTTTGGAAACAATGTTGTAATATCAATTTTTTATGCAGGTGGTAGTCATGTTTGCTGAATGGTTTGATGGGCACTCCAACGTGGGGTTCAAATCATTTTATATTTCTGGGTAAAGTACAGTTCTGTTGGAGTGTTTGTCTCCAGGTGTTGTCTAATACTGGAAGATAGACAGAAAGAGAGAATAGAAAGAGGGAGAGGAATGCTTTGGCTGAACATTGACCTGGCCTCATGCCACTCTCAACTCAGTTGCAGGCCTCTTTCTGTCACCATCTCTCTCACACACATGCTCATTTCCACAAATTCACTTGTGTGTTTTCCATCTTCACGTCTTTTCTCTCTCATTTGTCACATTTTTGGTCTTCCTCCTCTGTTCTGTTCCTCTCTGCCTCCCCTATCTTCCCCCAGCTGTTCTTGGCTATCACCAGCTGTGGTAATACTGACTTGTGTAACAACATCTCTGGTATTGTTTTAGAGATGCTGTCCCGGCCAGGGGAGGAGGGGTTTCCGGACCTGGTAGCAGTGATGAGGAACCTATCCACTGACATCAACATGCCCTGTCTGCCACCAGGGGGAGGCCTTGCCAGCAAGTAAGAACCGATGCCCTTAAAGCGACACTCAGTGTTCGTTTATGTTCGTTTTCATCTACGATGTCCAGTCATAACATCTGGAATAAAAATATTAAAGGGATAGTGCACCCAAAAATGAAAATTCAGCCATTATCTACTCACCCATATGCAGAGGGAGGCTCAAGTGAAGTTTTAGAGTCCTCACATCACTTGCAGAGATCCAAGGGGAGAGTGGGTAGCAACACAACTCCACCTAATGGAGGCTGACGGCGGCCCAGATTAAAACGTCCAAAAACACATAATTGAAACCACAAAATATCTCCATACTGCTCGTCCGTAGTGATCCAAGTGTCCTGAGGCTCCGACATAAAAAGTTGTTTGGAAAAACGTCATTTGAACTCTATTTTTAGCCTGTGAGCGCGGTGCACAGAGAGGCAGTTAGAGCTGCAGGCTACAATGAGGCTAAAAACAGAGTTCAAATGACGTTTTTCCAAACAACTTTTTATGTCGGGGCTTCAGGACACTTGGATCACTGCAGACGAGCAGTATGGAGATATTTTGTGGTTTCAATTATGTGTTTTTTGGACGTTTGAATCTGGGGCGCTCAGCCTGCATTAGACGGAGTTGTGCTGCTACCCACTCTCCTCTTGGATCTCCGCAAGGGATGTGAGCACTCTAAAACTTCACCTGAGCCTCCCTCGGCATATGGGTGAGTAGATAATGGCTGAATTGTCAATTTTGGGTGCACTATCCCTTTAAACTGCAAGGAGAGTAAAAAACAAAAAGCAGGTTATCTAGTGTGTGTACTGAGTATTTGTATGTCATTAACTACCCACCTAAGTTTGCAGCCATTACAATACTAGCAAGATGTTTTACTTTTTTGACAGCTACACCTTCCCTTACCTTGTTTTCCACATACACCCTTCATTGTTGCTTTGATGGATGGTTTGAATTGTATAGCTCAAAAGACCTTATCACATTCTTGTGTCTGTGTTCTCCTGCAGACGCAGTGTTATTGAAGCAGTATACAACCGTCTGAACCCATACAGGGAGGAAGATGGGGTGAGTATCAGTAGATGTGACACTTACACACCTTAAGCTTAAGTTTTTGAGGCCACATGAGTCTCAGTGGTCTCTGAAAACCTCTCACTCTAATGTTGATTCATCCTGTGTGGTGGACCAGACTGGAGATTTGTGTGTATTGTATTTATTTTCACACTCAAAATGAAGTAGTATAATTGACTTCAGAGGCTTTGAGCCCAGCACACCCTTTCATTGTGATAAACATTTTTTTTCCTGTGCATAGTGCATGATGCACACCTTCCTGTCAGCCCTCATAATGGGTTATGCATGCATGACAGCACAGCTTTGTCAGAAGTCTTTCTAGTGGAACTGAGAACTTTTTCTCCCTCAACAAAGTCGAGTGAAAGCATTCTCCTCTAAGTCATTTGCTCTAAGTGGGGCACTCCCTGTGCATCACAGATTTCTTTGATCAGCTCATTTGTTTGCTCTCACATCTCTGTATTTTCTCTGCTCTAACATAAAACATCCCCAGTGGACTCTTAAGCCAACACTTTCCGAATCAGTCTCTATTTATTAGACACTGCAGTAATATACAGAACAATCCCAAACAGCAGTATTTGCCACTGGCACTAGAACAGTGTTCCCCTTTTTGACGATGCCTCAATGTTGTACAATTGTTAGCTCACTTTTCCTTCTGTGAAAAACGGAGAAGACGAAACTAAATATATAAGTATAAAGGACAGTAAGTCATGACAAATACGAGCAGAGTGAAGAGATTCAGCGTAACTCCAGGAACAATGGATTGCTGAAAGGAATCTGTTTGAAGTTTCAAACACTGTAGGTTTTCAACGCAAACAAAGAGTCAAAGTGTCCAAACATACTTTTCAAACCAGCAGCATTCATCTTCCCTGCTGTCCGTCCCTGTGCTCAAAATGTTCCAGGGACACAAATGTGCAGCTTCTGTTTGTCCGTAGCTCCTTTTACACAGATGAAGCAAAATGGGTGTAAAGAAGGTCCACTATTACAGCAGCTTTGCTTTTTTACACTGAACCAAACAACACTGGCAGTATCATGGTATTACAGTACACCAGGGTATTTAGAAATCTCGAGGGTGTCTTTTTAACCATCTAAAATACAGATGCTCATGCGAGTTTAAAAATTAACGTGCCACCAGAGGTGAGTCCCTACGAGTACAAAGGGCAACTGAGCTGACAGACATGGTGACTGCAGGTGGTGGGGATAACATTACAGGACTGTAAACAGCCGTGATGGCAGTGAGAGACCATGTGGAAAAACAGCGAATTATATCATGTAGCTAGGTGAATTTAAGGGTTACTTCAACCAAACCAGAGCTGGTGATTGTTGGAACAGAGGATTAACTAACTGGGCAGCTAACAAGACTAAGACGGTTATGGTTTTATTTTGTTTTAGTCAAGTTTGAATAAAGTGTGATTTACGATGAGTTAACAAGGCAGTTAAACTTAAGTTAGTCTTAGTTTGGTAAAGGAGAGAAACTTGAGTTCAGAAGGCGTATGGTTGTACATATCTGTTTGATTAATAAGGCTAGTGGTGCGCACTAATTCAGTCATATACTGTCTACCCTGGTGAAATTTCAGGAAGGTATTAAGGTATGAAAAAATAGATTGCGCCCAAGCCCAAAGTGGAACACAACAGTGTCGGCTTCTATTCAATTCAATTCAATTCAATTTTATTTATAAAGCCCAATATCACAAATCACAATTTGCCTCACAGGGCTTTACAGCATACGACATCCCTCTGTCCTTAAGACCCTCACAGCGGATAAGGAAAAACTCCCCCCAAAAAAAAAAACCCCTTTAACGGGGAAAAAAAAACGGTAGAAACCTCAGGAAGAGCAACTGAGGAGGGATCCCTCTTCCAGGACGGACAGACGTGCAATAGATGTCGTACAGAACAGATCAGCATAATAAATTAACAGTAATCCATATGACACAATGAGACAGAGAGAGAGAGAGAGAGAGAGAGAGAGAGAGATGCAGGTAATGACAGTAGCTTACAACAACATTAATGAAAGTAATAATATTATAGTTATAGTTCTGGCTACTGTGGTACAATATGTTGAAAGTATGTATTAATATCTGACAGTATACTTGTGTGACAATAGTCATATGTGTATAATAACAGTAGAAGTATGACTAATGACTAATGATGGCAGCAGCAGCAGGAGGCATCTGGCAGGACCACGGCAGCAGCACAACCACACACGTCACACTGTCCAGGCACCGCTGTGATATGAGTTAATCTGAGAGACAGTGGAGCACAAAGGCTCCGGAGAAGAAGCCGAGTTAGTGACATCCAGAATGGCCGAGTTAGCAAGATGCAGTAATAGGATGAGAGAGAGAGAGAGAGAGAGAGAGAGAGAGAGAGAGAGAGAGAGAGAGAGAGAGAGAGAGAGAGAGAGAGAGAGAGAGAGAGAGAGAGAGAGAGAGAGAGAGAGAGAGAGAGAGAGAGAGAGAGAGAGAGAGAGAGAGAGAGAGAGAGAGAGAGAGAGAGAGAGAGAGACCGGTGTATTATAGGGGGGTCCCCCGGCAGACTAGGCCTAAGTCAGCCTAACTAGGGGCTGGTACAGGGCAAGCCTGAGCCAGCCCTAACTATAAGCTTTATCAAAGAGGAAAGTCTTAAGTCTAGTCTTAAATGTGGAGACGGTGTCTGCCTCCCGGACCGTAACAGGAAGATGATTCCACAGGAGAGGAGCCTGATAGCTGAAGGCTCTGGCTCCTGATCTACGTTTGGAGACTATAGGGACCACGAGTAACCCTGCGTTCTCAGAGCGCAGTGTTCTGGTGGGATAATATGGCACTATGAGCTCTCTAAGATATGACGGAGCTTGACCATTTAGAGCTTTATAAGTTAACAGTAGGATTTTAAATTCAATTCTGGATTTTACAGGGAGCCAGTGCAGAGAAGCTAAAACAGGAGAAATATGATCTTGTTTCTTAGTTCCTGTTAGTACACGAGCTGCTGCATTCTGAATTAGCTGGAGAGTTTTTAAGGACTTACTAGAGCTACCTGATAATAGAGAGTTACAGTAATCCAGCCTTGAGGTAACAAAAGCGTGGACCAATTTTTCTGCATCTTTTCGGGTCAGGATAGGCCTAATTTTCGCAATATTACGCAGATGAAAAAATGCAGTCCGTGAGGTTTGCTTTAAATGAGAATTAAAAGACAAATCTTGATCAAATATTACTCCAAGGTTTCTTACGGTAGTGCTAGAGGCCAGAGCAATGCCATCTGGAGAAACTATGTCATCAGATAAAGAGTCTCTGAGTTGTTTGGGGCCAAGAACAATAACTTCAGTTTTGTCTGAATTTAACATCAGGAAATTGGTGCTCATCCAATTTTTTATGTCTTTAAGGCAGTTATGGAGTTTAGTTAATTGATTACTTTCTTCTGGCTTCATCGATAAATACAACTGTGTATCATCCGCATAACAATGGAAATTTATAGAGTGATTTCTAATGATGTTACCTAAAGGAAGCATATATAGAGTAAATAGGATTGGTCCGAGGTTCTAGCGTGTGTGTGTGCCTGTAGTCCCGCCATGCTGGCTGTACCTTTTTACAAAGACATCAATTTGGTTTTGTTAACACCTCAACTCTGTCTCCCCACTTCATGTTCCTACGTTTTATACAAAAAACAATAACATATTCCTTTAAAATTGAAAATAAAAAGCAATGGCATGTTTCTAACAGTCTCAAATAAAGGCCTAGTTCTCTATGTATTTGTGATGAATAAAGGCTGTGGCCACTGTTTGGGATTTTATGGCACTAAGGAGTCTGTGCGGAACAAATGTCAAACACTAGCAAGTGGTGTCTACGGATGTAATCGTGCCCACAGATGAGGCAATATACACTTGTGTCACAGAAACATGCCCTCTCTGATGTAATGGCCAGGTGTCTATGAAACCTGTGTGTGTTGTGTTCGTTTGTTTGTTGCAGTGGATGGTTGGCTTCGTATATCAGCGTCTGTATGTGTTTTTAAAAGATGGATCAGATGAGTCTGTAAAGGTATGGCACACTAAGATGCCGCTGTCCACTTGTCTGCTAGGTGTTATGTCTGGTGTGTTTTTGTCTGTTTATGTGTCTGCTGGTGATTGACAAGTCCTGAGGTGAAGCCAGAGTTGTGGAAGGGATCTGTGTGTGTGTGTGTGTGTGTGTGTGTGTGTGTGTGTGTGTGTGTGTGTGGGTGTGTGTGTGTGTGTGTGTGTGTGTGTGTGTGTGTGTGTGAGATGTCTCCTGTTAGGTAGCTCGTGTTGGTGGTGAGGTGATGTTCACCTTGTACTGCCTTGGTTTGTCTGTGAGGACGGAGAGTTACTGTGATTGTTTGCTCTATGCAGACACGCACACAGTCACAAACACATGAAAAGGAACTTATCTATTCTGCTTAAAACCACAGTGTGTTAACTTTTTATGTGATTGTAGCTAAATTATTGTGATGCAAAGTTTGTGTGATGGAAAATGTGACAGTCCTATTTGGGAATCGCTGCTGTCTATGATGCCAGTCTGATTTTCAAACTCTGCACATAGTGGCTTCGAATAGAGTTAAGTTGTAATTGTCGTAGTAGCAATAATGTTTAAGGAATGCTGTAATATTAAGGTTTGTCAAACACTTTTTTTTTTAAATATAATTTAATTTCTAACAGAGTTCTATCAAAGGTGCTATCAGTAAAATATGGCTTTTAATATCATCTTGTGGCGGCTTTGGGAAGCTACAACATCTGGAAACAAGTGTGCTCCTCTAAAACCTTCTGTTTATTAGATATCACATATGGCCCTTAAGAGATTTTTAATACTATTTAATATCCATCATTGCTAATTTAACAAGTATCCATGTCTGCACTGAGTACAAACTGACTCACGTAAGATGTTGCTACACTGCTACAACTAGCAGTAAAAACTGAGTATAGGATGACTCACATTTAAGGTTTAAACAACAACATTAATTTCTTCCTGACGTTCCTGTATAAACTGACAACTGGCTACAGTGGAAAAAAATAATTTGCTGACAGAAAACACATTCTGATCGATCTATAAATCATACAAGGTGCAACTCCAGTGAAATGCAGTACCATCAGCTCCTTCAACCTGCACATTGTAATTTTGTCCTTTTTGCCTCGTCTTATATCGTAGGCTGCTGCTTTATAACTTTGTGTTTTCAGACAGGCTGCAGCGTGTGTGTTTATGGCGTCCCAGATGGTTCTAGTAATCCACGGTTTCCGGTTGTGGAATAATTTAACTGTAGTTTTGGGTAAAGTTGCTTCTGTTGTTCTACAAATTAAATCCACCACAGACTCAGTGAGCTTATTGATGCCATCTGTGATACTGACGGTGGTGTCTTGGAACGTGTTCCAGACTCGCTGTGTAGTGCAGACTGTAGGGCGGCCTCTGAGGCGCATGCGTCGTCGTTAGTTTCAAGTTATTTTTTTTCCGCTTATCCTTTTTATTGATTTGTCCACAGAGATACATTCTCACATAGAAACAGATGCCATCTAGTCCATCATAACATTTCTAAAAAAATTTGTTCAGCCACACCTGCTGTATTTCCTCCTTAGAGGCCTCACTGCTTTTTGATGTTGTTTCTGGAGAATACCTCAAGGATTTTCAGGAGAAAATGCTTGACCACATACATGAAATAAACTTCGAGACCATAACAAAAGCCTTTGGGAGTAAGTCGTTCGTCAAAATTTTAAAATGGCCACATGGTCGCTCCTCGGTGTATTGCACTGATCCAGAGTGTTTATTGCCCTTGTGGCGCAGAGCGAGCAGGAAGGAAGCTGCATTTCAATAGTCCTACTGTCACACTGGTCCATATTCACCGTAAAACACACACCTGCTTTTTTTCTCACCAAAGTCCTCTTTTCTGCCAGATCGCTGTGTACAAATAGTCTCACCTGGTTGAACAGGACAGTACAGCTGCTGATATCTCGTTGTTAACTGTTGAGGGCACAGAGGTCGTTCGGTTTATCATTCAGCACCTGATCAAAGGTATGCAGAGAAGATCCATGTAGCCGAGATTACATCAGTTCCTCCACACTTGCCACAGTGCCTTCAGTTAAGAGATGGATGCAGAGGTGGTCTTTTTGTCCATGTGGTCGGGATCGTCGCTGGTGCTCATCTTCTTCACCTTTTCCTCAATGTTTACTCTTATTTATACGTTTGAAAACCTTGTGCGACTAAGTAGGCAAGTTGTCAGGAGGAGAGTGTTGAGTTGATTTCCCCATCCTGATGAGTGATTTGTAGCCAGATACCACCGTCATCCAACGGCGATCACGAATAGCTCAGGCTGTTTTTGTAAAACAGATGTAGGAGCATAAATCTGCACAGTTGTAGCACAAGTTTCGCTGAGCTGACAGAGAGGAGACTAGAAAGGTCTGGTGATACACTGTGTGCAGAAAACGAGAAAGTGATTACTGATGGCACCTTTAACTTGAAAAAACCCAAAGCTTGTTATCAAAATGACCGTAGGGAAGAAAAACAAATGAAACAAAAGTATAAAAAAAAATTTAAAAAAAAAAAAAAATTAATCAATACTGAAAAATTAAAAGTGGCATGGTTCCACTCTTCAAATATATATTAACCAAATAGTGTGTGGTAATGTACACACGTACACTCACACACATTGATAAGGGATGTATAGATTTGTCTAACTGTGTGTTCACCCTCTGATTAACGCAGCCCTCCTGTTTCATTTGGTAAGTGATCACATATATAACTGTTACACCCCGTCCCCCCTTTCTTCCAACCCCTCATCTACACACACACACACACACACACACACACACACACACACACACTCACATTCTTACAGGCATGTAAGTGGTGACCTGCTCCGCATATTCCCCCTGTCACTCCTTCATCAGTCTCTACTCCCCGCTCTGATCTACTCTCTGGCATGTGGAGCTCCGTGTAGAATTTAAGGTGTGTGTTTGGACGTCCGTGTGCAGACATCACTGTCCAGGTCCAATGAGGATGAATGGTCGTTGTTTCTGGTCCTGTCCGCTCCCCCCCCCCCACCCTCTCTTACATCACACGCACACGCCCTACACGCATGCATCGCTGTCTCACTCAGTCTTTCCACAACTGCACGCAAGTCTATAACAGTCTTCGTTTCTGTGTCACTCCCTTGCAATAAGACGAAAGGCCTTGAAAATGTTGTGTTGGCATATTGCTGCAGAAAGAACCTACACACTGAGATTGAAAATGTGCCCTGGCTTACGCTGCTACTGTAACTGCCATTCAACTTTCTTTTGTTATGTTTTTTTGTTGTTGTGTTGATTGTAGGTAAACTTGGCCTTGAAGTCCAGGTTGGGGAAGAAATTCATTGAATGTGACTGTAATGGTTGTGTTTGTACATTTGATAACAGTGTGCCCTCCTTTTTCACCCTGCTCTCCCTCCTTCCTTCCCCCCATCTCTCCTTTTCCTGCTATATTCCACTCTCCTCCTCCCCGTCTCTCCTCCCTGTCTCTCTTCCCCTTCTCTTTGTGGCTTTCCTCTTGCAGAGCGGAGCTGAGTTGGAGTACCACTGGTAGCTGTCCAGCACAACTGCCTGATTCCCAAAAAAACAGGACCACTTTTCCACACAAGATCACATCCATAGTCACCTCATCATTTCCTCTGGGATTTTTATTTTTATTCCCCACACTGAGAGATCAATCGAAGCAGAAATCCTGGTTTTAAAAACAAACACACGCGACATGGAGGCGACACAACAGATTTAGTTTTTTGTAGAACAAAACAGGGACATTAAGAACAACTGCATTGATAAGTGAAAGCAGAACTATATATACAGCGTATACATCAGAGGAGAGGCACACAAGCACAGTTTCTCTCGCCCCCTCGTTTCCCTGGCTTTCTTTGTGGTGGATTGACGGAGAGACACAGGAGTAGCCCTACTCTGAACACACTGAGGCTCTGCGGTGCCTTTCTCGGAACTGAGAGAGAAGGGAGACCCTCACAACTCAACATTACAAAACCAGCCACTCGTGGATGTTTGTACCGAATAGACTGAAGTGGTTTGTCGGCTGCATTTTTTTGGCGTTATTTGTTTTAAAGCGTGAACTTTTCTTGCACCTGAATGGCAGCCATTCAACCACGAAAGCCTGCAACCCCCGCACACCTCAAGCCACGCTGTTCAGTCCAGTCTTGCTTGGGGTTCTGGGCATTGCTGGTACTCAAACTGGGGCACAACACTTCACCTACTCGTGGATGTGGCTCGCAGAACTCCAGGATTTAAAACTCCCCATGTCCTCACTTCCCAAAGACTTCTGGATCAACGTCATCACCTGAGACTACACACCTAGCACTCACAACAGATCGGAGTCTGCCCGGCAACTTATTTCAATCAGCCTCCTCCAAACTGCGTCCAAACTACGACAGGACACGTGCTGGTTGCCTGGCTGCAGAACGGAATTACATGGACATGGTTTGAACTCAAGTGTGATGACTCTTCTTGCACGTCCCTGCTCACCTTCTCCCCTCCTGTCTCTTTAAAGGATGATATCAAACAGTCGATTTCCCACTCTGCCCCTCTGTCTCTCTTGTTTCTCTGTCTCTCCATCGGACACACGAGACTCGGCTGTCGTGTGCATTGGCAGACATTGCCAGAATCATAAGCTTTTGAACCTGCTGTTGTTAAAGAGATAGAAAGATAGAAGTTATATATTAAATTCATATATATATATATATATATATATATATATATAGAGAGAGAGAGAGAGAGAGAGTGAGATATATATATTTTGATTTGTTTGTTTCATCTTAATTCCCAGCCGTGGTATTCATTGTGGCCTAATGTGCGTGTGGTCTGGATGTGTGCATACATTTTGTATGTTGGCAAATTTCAACTCAAAGTTGCACACACGGTGTTCCCACACAGCAGCGTTCCAAAGACAGGGTTTTGGAAAAAAGGAATTCCAGCCTCACCTTTTTCTTGTTCTTCCCCCTTTCTCCTCAACACACAATCCTGCTTGTGCTACGACTTGCCTTTTCTATCTCTCTAATATCCTGTGTACAAAACAACGATGCCTTTTTTGTTTTGATTGAAAAAAATTCCATCTTTATCTTTTTATTTCTTTTTTTTTTTTAAATGTGTTTTGGTGTATATGGCTTTTCAGAGTACTGTGGCTGTGGTCCTACTACAGATGGGTAAGGAAATGAAAAGAGGAGCATGAAATACACCTTGTACAGCGGGCGGGGAAGGAAGTAGGTTTTTGGTGTTTCACTGTAGGGACAGACGAGAATAGGCCCGACACCCAGAGATGTGTCCACACTGTCACTGAAATTGCTGTCCTCAGTTTCTCTGCAGCTACCTTCACAGACTTTGCCTGAGAGGCTCAGGACTGCTGCTGGGAAAGCCCTGGTTTCATCGACCAGGAGTCCATTTCATTTCTGTCGACCCAAGCACTAACAAGTGATCGAAACTTCTGAAACAAAGCCTCTTCCTTTCAGTCTTTTTGAAACAAATGTGCGCATAGACAAAGCGAATACACATACTTTGCATGTGTATTCTTTTCTGTAGATGAAAATAGGCGATAAGTATAAGCAAAACTGTAATATACACTTTTTTTTTCCCCTCAGTCATTCAATGGCAAACTCACTGTGCTTTCTGAAGTGGTAGTCTTGAAAGAGAATAGGCCTAACAGAGTTTGCTGGCTGATTAATGTTCTTGTGGTACACTTTGCTCTTGGTGCCATACGACAAATAGGTACTTGAATGTGTAGATTTTTTTTGTTTTGTTTTTTGCAGTTGCATTGTTTTAATGGGATGATTGGTTTTTCTTTGTTTGTAGTGGAGGGAGTGGGCGGGGCGGGATCTCTATAGTTGTGCATGTTTTGTGATTGAGGGAGGAGTGTATTTGTGTGTGAGATGTACTGGGCGGATGGGGGTAATGTGGGCATGTTCAGTGTGGTGGAACACAATGTTAGAGAGGAAAGGTGATGATAAAGAACAACATGAAGAAATATATGTTCTTTTAATAACTTTTAAACTCATTTAAGGACTCAGTTGGTCAACCTCTTTGTTTCTTAACTGAAAAGCAGTCCACATATTTCACCACATCTGATTTGATACTGTGGCTGACGTTGAGTCCTTTTCATCGCAGACACCTGATATTTTATAACTGCAGTTCCTGACTTTTTAACATTGGGTTGTGTTTCACCACACTAAACACGGTTCTCAGTTTAAGTTTATCTTTAAGCTAAATCAGACACTGGGCTAGGAGAGGAACTAAAGGGATCATTCTGATCTTTTGGCGAGGAATTGTGTGGGGTACTTATCATTGGTCAGTGTATTACATACAGTTTGGAGAAGCAGGCTTGGAGTACCAACGCAGAAGTACTGCTGTGGATGGGAGGGCAAAATGTATTTTAGCCACCTAAAGAAATCAATATCAGTTTAAGTGTATACTATATTAACAGTATTTTTTACTTTTTAACACTTCTGTCAGGCACCCCTTTCCAATAGGGAAGCTGTCAACGGCTTCAGTTCCCCATCTATGCGTTCGTCAAAGCCAGACTCCATTGAGAAAAACAGTCATTTTAGCTCACTGAACACAGGAGCTGCTGGTGTACCGCTGCCTCGATCTGTTAGTTAGTTTCTGTTGATGTGTGACTTTGGTTAATCCGAGCTAACCCTTTTAAATATCAAAGTCACACAGTAACATGAAAAGACTAAATGTTCGAGGCAGAGGTAGACCAGCAGCTCCTGTGTTCAGCGATGTTAAATCACTGTTTTTCTTAATGGAGTCTGGCTTTGAAGGGAGCGATAAAACGACCTCAGTTACCGTCTCAAATCACCGTCTGACAGCAAGGTAAAGCACTGAAAATACTCTGAATGTAGCATACACTTAAACTGTCATTGATTTTTTTCTTTTTTAAGATGTGACTTCTCTTAGGTGTCTACAATATGTTGTGTTGCTCACTCTGTCCACAGCAGCACATTGCTAGGCTCCTGTGTCAGTACTCCAGCTTCTCCAAACTGGAGGCATGCCAGTGGACATCTACTGTATATAACACATGACTTGTACCTCATACAACCCCACTTGAAAAGATCTGAACTATCCCTTTAAGGGAGGGATGGAAGGAGAAACATTTATTTTTCTGAATGTAATTTTTCATTATCACACTGATTCCACTGCATGGACTGAATACAAGCAGCACTGCAGCATCACAGTCTCTCCTCATCAGTCATTTAATGGCAAAACCAGCTCTCTTGGCTCCCTTCGTTTTGGAAAACAAATTTACTTGATCATTATTCTGGTTGTTGAATATAATCTTAAGACTCTTCTTAGCTTTCTGAAGGAGACTTTGGTAATTGGGTGAATAATTTGACCCTGAGTTGTTGCTTTGATTTCACGATATGTTAAGTAAAGAGGATTTTACAAAGCATATTGTCTCCTGAACCTGTCAGTTATTCTCAGTGGGGTCGATGTGACCACGAGGACCCCAGCAGGGAAGCGAGACTTTTGGAAGCGGCTAAAAAACAGCAAAAAGACGGACATGACATTCCTCATGTGGGCTTTTTAGGACGGAAATGAACCCTCGTGCTCTTTGCCACCTCCTTCTGTCGTCTCTGGTCACTCCTTCGATACAGATGTATGATGGCAGTGATCAAGTCCACACTTTTTTTTATTTATTCCAGTGCTTTTCGGCTCTTCTGAAAAATAATGCTGTATTTTGAAGACATACTAAGGTAATGTATGATCCACTCACCTTCACCTTTGACCTTTGAGAGGACTAAAGGACGGGAGGTTCATGAGACACCCGGGGTTTTCACCATCCCTTCTTCCTGTACTAATTTCCTAGTATGCTATTGTGATGTTACAGACCATACAGTGAACATAAACGTCAATAAAAGATGGATTTAAGTTTAAAACGCTTTAAACTGCAAGGCTTCTTTTATTTCAGCGCCAACTTCAAGTGTCAGCTTTGTGTCTTTTTGTAAGCTTTCACCGTTCAGTAGCCGACAACACAGCAGAAAGTTTGTACATTTGTTTTGGTGTTATCCTGTGTGCGCTGTACATCGCTCTGTGCCAGTGCACACGAAACGGCTTTGTGAAGAAGGAAAAGTCACCGTGTAGTGTAGAAAAGAATGTAGAAGTCTTTTGGCACGGCCTGGTGTCCTCTAAAGTTTTAACATGACTTGGAATATGGAACAAACGATTGCAACTAATTATTATTTTGCAGCATTTGTACATTTAGCTTTTATAATTCTGCGTCTTAAATAGGTCATATCTAACTGGCAATCCTCTTTCTCCCCCTGCAATTGAGTTAGAGATATTGTTTTTGATTGATTTATTTAGGCCAAATCTGACCAGTGCTGTGCTAAATATCATGCATGCTACATGACAAGAGTATGGGGACTGATTTGCATTGCTACTGTGTTAAAATGTTTCTTAAAACTACACCAGTTTACCTTCATTATTGCTACAGTTATTTTATTTTGTACACCACAATAATATATAAATATCTTTATTATCTGTTGTTTTATTGCAGATAACACAATGTAGGTGTAATATTTTGGTCCTTGAAATATCTTTTTCACATCCTGGACGCAAATATTGTTGCAGATTTTCATACAGCAAATGTCCCAACTAGAGACAGAGAATAATGTTCATGCACTATAGTTCAGTACAGGTTTGAGGTACACAGGAAGGCAATCCAGGCAGTGAGGAGGGAAAAATTAAAAAGCCTTTACTGTAGTGGCTAAATCATTAAGAGGCAACATGTCTCGAACACTGTGGGTTGTTCTCAGCGCTTTGAGTATAGAAAATACTTTGTAATATTAAATGTTTATCTTTAAAGGTTCAGATTGTAGGATTTAGGGAAGGCATGTCCAAGCTTGTTCAAAGTATAATATGGTCAATCAGGCAAGATCACGTTGCATTTTTTCCATTCACCTCACAATGGCAATGGCATCATACAGTTCGTAGACATTAACCAAGTAGGAACTACGCAGGAGGAACTGATGTGTTTTCGTACAGCAATCCAATGGTTTCCTAACAGGTGGCAGACAGGACAACAGAAAGCCCAAAGGAGTGTTAAGTTTACAGCAAGGGCTGCTGCTTTCAGGAGCGCTGGATGTAAGATGTGAGAAGCAGCTGGCCCACAGCTATTTTTAACATTCTTAAATCTGTCCTCCATTCAAAAATGTTTGGACACCCCTGATTTAGGGGGATATATTGGCAGAATCATAATGAGTATGTTGACTTGTGTCATTGTTACCTCAGAACAAAGGAATACTTTGCATCTCTATTTCCAAACAGGTTTGTAGGAGATGGACAACCAGAACACAACATGTAGAAAAAAACTCCTGCACACTGTCTTAACAAAAATAATGATTTTAATGCTGCAACATTTCGGTGACTAGACCTTCTTCAGGCAGACACCTTTGCCTGGTGTGCGGGAGATTTTGCTACAAGTTGTTACTTTAGAATGAGCCCTTTATATCTGAACAGGGAGCAGGTCCTTGTCCACAGAGTCAGCCATATTTGTACAGTCGCTCAGCACAGATCAGATACATCCGTGTTGTCACGTCAGCTACAGAGAGCTTCTGGAAAAAGACTGAGTTTTTAAATGTGAGACTGCTTTATTTAGTGTTTCTACTGGTTTAAATCACTGTTTTTTGGAGAGGAACCTCTGCAGGTAAAAACCTGAACATCTGGATCTTAGTTTATCAAACTGAGAAAAAAGATGAGCACACATGAGCAGGTGCTAAGCTAGTGGCCTGTATGCAACAAGCTCAACCGTACTGGAGAAGCACTAATTTGTAATGTGAAAACGCCTTTTCAATTTCTTTGTAGCAATTGTAATCACCCGGGGTCTCATTTATAAACATTGTGTACACACAAAACGAGGCCTGAAAGAGGTGTACGCCACTTCCCATGCAAAAGCTGTAATAAGAACAGACTTAGTGAGGGGAACTCTGACCCATGCTTACGAACATTTCGGAGAAAGGAAATTGGTGATGCACATGGTGAGGTAGAAGCCTGATTGTAGACATTGTTGAATATTTTTGGGTACATGCCATTTTTGGCTTTTCTCCTTGTTTGTTTTGGAGAGGACGAGACCTCTGTGGATAATTCATCTAAAACCTCCTGAATAATGAAAACTGAAGGAATCCTAACCAGACATTCATGATTGACACATTGAAGAAGCTGGTTGCAATCTGCAGTCCTCACCACTAGATGCAATTAAATCCTGCACACTGCTCCTTTAATGATATGACAACTATTAGTTGAACTGTTGATAAAGACATTTATGAGAAATACCCACTTACCCTTTAGCCTACTACTGATACTGAAGTATATTTTGGTGATGTAACCTAATGTGCTATGGCTCAAGCAATATTTTAATCAAATTACTTTTGTACTAGAGTATTTTCAAAAAGTGGTCATGCTACTTTTATCAAAGTTTTATTGGAGTATGTTCAGGGCAGGAGTAATTCTGCCACAACAAGCCGCAGCCAACACTGGAGTTAATCTGCAACCATTCACATCCAACTCTCCAGTTTCCCACATTCCTCAGGTGGCACTGTGTGTGTGTGTGTGTGTGTGTGTGTGTGTGTGTGTGTACTCTGACCCCACAGGAGCAGTTAGATTAGTTAATGTTGGCTCCTCACAGTCAGTCGGTCTCTCTGAGGAAGAGGAGCGGTTGTTTTCAGGTTTTCCTCTTCAATATAGAAACTTATTTGAGATGAGTGTTAAGGAGGACACCGGGAGCATGGAGCTGGGGGAGTGCACCAGGAACCCGAGGTTTCAGGATGTAGACGGCGTTGTGACACCGGCGGACACCATCTACGCAGACCCCGGTGAGAAGCGCGACTCCACCGCGCTGAAGGTGGACCCGGACGCGGCTGAGGAGGAGTACACGCAGATCAAGCCGTACGCCGGGATGCCCAAGGAGGTGCTGCTGCTGTACTCCTCCCAGGCCAAGTACCGGGTGCCCCGAGAGATCCTGTTCTGGCTGACGGTGGCCTGCACCCTGGCGCTGGTGGCGGTCACCGTCACGGTGATCGTGCTGTCGCCGCGGTGCCTCAACTGGTGGCAGGTCTCCCCGGTGTACCAGGTCTACCCCCGGTCCTTTAGGGACTCCGATGGAGACGGGGTCGGAGACCTCAAAGGTGAGATGACCCTGACCCTGCTGCATTGTTCTGATGATGGAGGTCATGATCTTTCATTAAACCTCCTTTACAAAACTCAGTGTTTCTTTCTTTTAACTCACCCTTTATGGAGGGTTCATAACCTGTAATTAACAGCTGTATTCAAGTCATTTAGTAATGCTTAACACATTAATTATAATTATGTAACAGGAATAACTTTTAGTTGCCCATTTGAGAGAAATCTTCCTCCAACAGGACACTGTATCCTCTAAATAGCTCTTAGGTTCATCAGGTACACTCTTTGGACCACTTCCCTTCCCTTAAAATCCATTTTAACAGTGTATTAGCCCATTCAAGGACAATTATGTTCCAAATACACACAAACAATATACTGTAATTTTTTTTTTACCTAAATACACTAATTAATTATTAGTTACAAAAACAGATTGATTAAGAAACTTTATTATGTGTTATTTTTTGATCAAATCTGATCATGAGAAACCACCTGTGATGACAATATACAGTCTTATCAGACCTTTTCTCAACAAAAAAACATGAGTTAATGTATTTTCCATGAATGGTTAACTCATATCAATGAATAAAGTGGTGCCTTAAAACACATTTTGAAGTGTATTTGTCATTACAACTCAAACTATCCTCAATTTGTGAAGTATCTCCAGAAAACAATATGTAGCTATAAAAATCAAATCAAATCTGTATTTCCCTAGGTGCCCAGTAGAGTGGGTGTCCCAGTGTCCTTGCTGCAGCAGTCATGGGTTTGGTTGCAGCCCATGACCTTTCGCTGGATGTCCCCCCCCCCCGTTTCACACTAAATACTCTGTCCTGTCAAATAAAGGCAAAAGCCAAAAAAAATAATCTGTATTTGCCTATTCATGTACTGGTAACACTCAGATTCCTTGGTCCATTCCATTGGTTGTTATTCTCAGATTTCTGTCATCCACATTATGATTTTTACTCGTATGATGTATAGCACCATATGATCTAAATACATGTTAACTCTGCTGTTGACAGCATCAGTATGAACACACGTTTTAAACTTATTTGACTCTGGCGTTATCACTGGGACTCCAGTATTCATCCCTGTGGTGCCTCTGGTCCGGCAGGAATTCAGCAGCAGCTCAATCACTTCCAGTACCTGAACATCAAGTCGGTGTGGATCAGTCCGTTCTACCGCTCTCCTATGAAGGACTTCGGCTATGACGTGGAAGATTTCCAGGCCATCGACCCACTCTTTGGAACCATGCACGACTTTGAGGAGCTCCTGGCTGAGATGCACAAAAAAGGTGTGTGCTGTCATGTCCCCTGATGGTGCATCACCACACCTTGGTTTAGTAGTAGAAGAGTATTTGAATGATACTAATGAATGATATTAATCTGTTTCTTTGTCCAAAAGGTTTGAAGTTGATCATGGATTTCATTCCCAATCACACCAGTGACCGACACCGCTGGTTCAACTTGAGCCGGACTAGAGATCCTCACTACGAGGATTACTACGTCTGGACTGACTGCAATGAAACCGACCCGAGGCCTAACAACTGGGTCAGTACTCATTTAGACTGACCCCTCACTTATGCACTGCACTATAGAGATAGCTGTGATGTATTGGAATTTACAAACGGATGATGTGGAGTTACAAAGATGGATAATTTCTTAAGGTCAACTAATCCTCTTCTCCTCTCAGGTGAGTGTGTTCGGGAACTCGTCATGGACCTATGATGACGTTAGAGGACAATGCTACCTGCACCAGTTCCTCAAGGAGCAACCAGACCTGAACTTCAGAAACCCTCGTGTCCGCAGAGAGATGACTGTAAGATTACATGACCACACACTGCTCTTGCTCACATGCCTCACACACATTATCTCCTCTATTGACTCACACCTAGAAACATTAGTCTTTGGTGACTCATATCTCATCCTAAAACCTCAGACACTTTGGCACTAATGAGTCTGGTCTTGTACTCAGTAGCGGCGTAAGAAAATATCGGTACACTTGAGTATCTCAGTGTTTTGTGGTACGTTATTGATTCCCCAATATTTTCTATCAATTTTTATGAATAAGTTGCAATTTATGAAAGTGCATTATTTTGTGTTGTGTTTAAACCTGCAACACCGAAACACATGTTGCTAGCATAAACACAAAGAACACAGGCCTATGAGAACTGCAGAGTCATAAAAGATGCACCATTATAATTGACAGTTTTCCTGAAATTAGATTTTAAATCACCTTGCTGGTGGGGGAGCCCTCCTGTGTGGAGTTGGCATGTTCTCCCTGTGTCAGCGTGGGTTTTCCTTGGGTGCTCCAGCTTCCTCCCACAGTCCAAAGACATGCAGGTTAATTGGTGACTCTAAATTGTCCGTAGGTGTGAATGTGAGTGTGAATGGTTGTCTGTCTCTATGTGTCAGCCCTGTGATAGTCTGGTGACCTGTCCAGGGTGAACCCTGCCTCTCGCCCAATGTCAGCTGGGATAAGCTCCAGGATAAGCGGTTACAAAAGATGAATGAATGAATGAATCACGACCTGATCTGTGGAGATCTGTATTTCGCTCCCATGTATGCTGACTGTGTAATATGGAAGTGACAAATACACCTGATTCAGATTCTGATATATTCTCAGTCATAATGTGGACACACTGTTATATTTCTTGTTTCATTTTAGGACATTATTCATTTCTGGCTGGGGAAGGGAGTGGACGGGTTTCGGATGGATGCAGTGAAGCATCTCCTGGAGGCCACACACTTGAGGGATGAACCACAGGTGGACCCAAACAAAGCACCGGTGAGAGTCACCTCACTCACTCAGTTCAGTTGGGCCACTGTCCCATTGTTTACTCTAATGGGCACCATTTTTGTCAGGCAGCAACATCTGTCTGCACAGACCTAGCAACTGTTTGTCCTTACATATGGAAACATCTGTCTGATCTGCTAGTTGAAATTGATCCATGTCAAACAATACTCAGAGGGTCTGCTCAGTCAGTAAGTTTTATCTGTTTACAGTTTGTTTACCTCCTGCCACGGCTCTAGTGTCCTCATAACCTTGCAGCTCTTCTTCCTCCGAGCTCAAAGTTCAGTTTCAGTTACCAATCTCTGGTGTAACATTGTTATGCAATTATATTATGATGATATTTTTTGGAATTACATAAAGCGTGACATGTCAGAGTCCAGATTTTAACGATCTGAGGGATAAAAGCGGCCCTGTGGGCAGAGGCAGCTCCACTGAAGCAGTACTTTCCACAGGAGCCGGTCGGACAAACATAATCAACAGCTGAGTGGGAGAGTCCGCAGTGTGCATGATGTATCATTCATCATTTATCTCCAGCTTAAATGGCAGGGTCATCTTGTGCTCCTCTGGGGAAAATACTCATACTGGAATTCAAAGGGTTCGTGATTCACGCAGAGTTAAGCTCACTGAGAAAGAGTTTTTGTTCCGTGGAGACTGAAGTTATTTCTCACTGAGGACAGATTAGTAGCAAAGAGGCATATTTTGGTGGATTAGCAAATCACTGGGATTTACTTACCACTGAAGAATAACTCTGTAATACTGAGACTGACTCGTCTACTTACTGCTGACTGAGAGGGAACCTCACAGCAGCACTGACCCACTGATAACCCACACCAAACTGGGCTTTGTAGTGGTGTTGAACAAGGGTCACTGTTGGGCACTCAGATTTTCATGCTTTTACAAAAAAAACTTTAATCACGACATTTCAATAAAAAGTCAAAGCTGTGTGTTTAGTGGGATATTGAGAATTTTACAGCGGCCATGAATATGAGTCAGACAATCATACCTGAGCAGGTATCTGTGTTATTATTGCTTTAGTGGTTTAGCTTTAAACTGAGACAGTTTGTTCTTTACTGGCTGTTGGCTGAACACTTTGCTCATTTGACAGCACGTGAGCTGAGTGGTTAGCGCTGCTGCCTCTGTAATAAAGTCTGTGAATAGAGTCATGGGCTGGACCTTTCTGTGTGGGGTTTGTGGGTTGTCCCTGTGTTTGAGTTTCTCCCACACAAAAAGACATGCAGACTAGGTGTTAATTTTTAGGGGCATTATAGGGATTTCAGGGCTGAAGCAGGTCCCAGGCTGGTTCCCTTAAGTGTTGCGCACTGGTTTTTGTGGTGACATGGGTATAACTTAAAGGTCCAGTGTGTAGGATTTAGGAGGCAGATATGGAATATAACGAGTATGTTCTCTCAATTAATAATCATCTAAAAATAAGAATTGTTGTGTTTTTATTATCTCAGAATGAGCTGTTCACATCTACATAGGGAGCAGGTCCTCATCCACGGAGATCGCCATGTTGTGCTACCATGTTTCCACGGTAGCCCAGAACAGACAAACCGAACACACTTTTGGAGAGGAAAATTTGGCTCCCTGTAAAAACCTCCTGAACAATTAGCACTGAAGGAATTCTAACCCGGAAAAGGTTTCAGCTGGTTGCAGTCCTCCCAGCTAGATGCCACTAAACCCACCTAAATCTTACACACTGGACCTTTAACATGACTTCCTGTGTCCCCCCTGTGGCTCTTTTTACTGTCTTCTGTCCTCTTGTCCTTTCTATGAGCACCATTACAAACAGTATGTGTCAATAAAATGAGTGCAAACCTTGAACACTCCTCACACAGCACTCCTTCCTTATTGAGCCTCTCCCCTCTCTGTATCTGGTTTCTACTTATTGTCCAGCTGCCTGGTCTGTAACTCGACCCCGTGCTTTGGCCTGAGAAAGGGACACATTTACACCCAAGCTCTCCTAACTCTCAGTGGGTAAAGGAGAACACTGTTGGGCTCTCTTAACCCACTGTAGGTGATGCTCTCAGGGTGGAAGCTTTACTGTGAATGAACCACTAGTGTCCTAAACCAAATGTAAAACCTGACTGTAACACTTAGAAATCCAATAATAGCTACATTACCTCATTTTTCTTTATATTCCTAACACTCCAGGAGGATGTGACGTCAGAGTGGGACCTTCACCATGACTACACCACCAGTCAGCTGGGTTTGCATGACCTGCTGAGGGACTGGAGGGCAGTGATGGATGACTACAGCCATGAGCCTGGCAGATACAGGTATTGAAGGCCATTAGCAATTCACCAATGCTATTGTACAGATGGGAATGGTGATGCTCTTACTTACGAATGAATTGTAAAACTATCTTGTCTTGGCATGGCAGCACACCGGTAAGGTAAGACAACACATTTACATGTCATTTTCTATATGTTCTCTGACATTTATCCTAACGATATGAGGTGGTCTTTGTGGAAAAAAAGCTTGTTTAGTGGACTAACTTTGTACTTGAAGGTTGCCCGTTCACTTACGTTTTAACAGGTCTGATGCTACGGCTGTATTTAGGCTAACGGCTAACATGCTAACTATTATTTCTATGTCACTAGTCACTTGAAACAAATTTAGGACGATAGGAGACAGGTTGAAATAAACCGAAATTTCCCTTTAATTTGCGTCTACATATCACACATAAAATCAAATCTAGTTACCTGTTAACTTGCTCTACTCCAGGTTCATGGTGACGGAGTCTTATGATTACCACGAGGTGGACAAGACCATGATGTACTACGGCACCTCACTGGTTAAAGAAAGTGACTTCCCCTTTAACTTCTACCTGCTGGACCTGCCTCAGAACACCAGCGGCCTGTGGGCTAAAGATCTGGTCCACCTGTGGATGGCCAACATGCCCGAGGGACAATGGCCCAACTGGGTGGTGAGTCGCCAGTCAAATTGACATATTAGATTCTTGGCTCCTTTAAAAATGAGACCCTTGTACTTTTCTTTCACCTTTCTCCTCTCCTCCTCATCTGGTTAGTTAAGACCACAAAGTAACTGGAGCACACATAATACACAACATAATTGCTATCGATTACAGAGTAAAGAATCACATTTTGATGCTAAAAAACAAAGTTGCATGCTTCACTTGCCTTCATGGATCAGCTACCAGCCGTTTAGGATTTCCTTTGTCACCGCAAGGTGTTTCCAGTGTGAGCTACACTCCTCTGTGACAGTATAAGCCCATCTCAACCGCTCTCAGGCTTCTCTCTTTACCTCCATCTATCTTTCCCACCATATCCCTCACTTTAAAACATCAGCCTTTCTTCCATGACCCCAACCCACCCACTTCACCCTGCCGTCCTCCCTCCCAACTTATCTCACTAACCTCTCCACCTTCTCTTTTATTCCTCCACCGCTATCAGGTTGGGAGCCATAACAGGCCTCGGATTGCCTCTAGTGCTGGTCAGACCTACACTCGTGTCATCAACATGCTGCTGCTGACCCTCCCAGGCACAGCCACCACCTACTATGGCGAGGAGATCGGCATGGAGAACATAAACATCACAGACAGTCAGATACAGGACCCTGCCGGCAAATACAACTCGGTCAGTGCTGTGGGAAAAAAATACTCACTGTAACGTCTCTGCCAAATACAGACAAAATGTGTTTAGACTATACATAGTGAAATAAATGTCTTCAACTACACCACGAAATACAACCTGGAAATAGGCCACAAAGTACAGTCACCACCCTGTATAATAAAAGTGCAAAAATGATTGCTGTCCTTTCACTGCAGAGCGCCAGTCGAGACCCTCAGCGCTCTCCAATGCAGTGGACTGGTGACATGAACGCAGGCTTCAACAACAAAACCAACACCACCTGGCTGCCTGTACACCCCAACTACAGGAGCGTCAATGTGGAGGTAAAGAACTCTTTCTATACATTTCAGCTCTCGAGAAACATCTCTTATATGTTTATTTTAAAACATGTGTCCCCTTCTAGGTCCAGAAGAAAGACGAAGGTTCTGTTCTGGTTCAATACCGCTTCCTGAACACCCTGCGTCAGTCCGAGCTCCCTCTTCACCGTGGCTGGTTCTGCTACGTCCATGCTGACGCCAGCGTCTTCTCTTACCTCAGAGAGCTGGACGGGCTCGGCCGAGCTTTCCTCGTGGTGCTGAACTTTGGTAAAGAATCTGCTGTCACTGATCTCTCCTCCGTTTGGGAGTTACCGGATCAGCTGACGGTGCTGATGAGCACAAACCAAGTCAACGACGGCAAAGTGCTGCAAAAGTCTCGTATCCTGACAGAGGCAGGGGAGGGTTTGCTGATCCAGTACTCCACCCACACTTGGTTTAACCGCAACCACCGTGACCAGTGCTACGTCTCTGAGAAGGCCTGCTATCTGAGTGCCATAGACATACTTTATAAATGCTAATACAAGTAGACTGTGGCATTCAGTTATTCCAGTTTCACAGCAGCAATCAAATCGTTAAGAGTCTTCTTAAGTGTTTCCTCTGTAAGACGACTGATAATAAAAAGGATCACTGCAGATACATTAACTGTTGATGTTGTCCTCTCTTCTACTGGCACTGTTGTGTCATCCTACTTGTTGTGGCTGTCATGGTAGATGTTTGGGTCATTGCTTTTTTATTCCTGACTTCCTCCTGCTATCTCTTCCTCTTGCGTGGAGGCCGAGGACGGTCCAGGCCCAGCTCTGTGTACAGGAACGCTAGCGTTAGGGCTTCCTGCGTCAGGGAGAAAAGACAGAGGACACATTACTCATTTCTCAACTGACAAAACTAACATTAGCATTCACAATGTGAGGAAGGGATTGGGCTTAATTAATAATGCTAAACTCACTGAAAAAGAAAGATTAATCGGGTGCAGCTCAGATTCGGCAGATGGTGTGGTCACAAGTAATTTAAGTGCTAAATAGGATACAAAGTCCATTCACCTCCGTTGTATTTCAGTGTCTCAAAACCTTGGAGGATAAAATTGGAACTTCTATCCACAGGGCGAGATACCTCTATGGATAAGAGAAAATATTTTGTATGTGACTTGGGTAAACTGATTTTTTAACTTTTTAAGAGGTGTGTAAAAGAAACAGAAGATTGCAATCACACCCAAACTGTGCAGGTACAAATATTTCTAGCGTGTCTGCAGGTCCTTAAAAAGTCTTAAATTCAGTCTTAAATTTGATTTTGTGAGGTCTTTATTGCCACAACCATTTATCTTATTCCATTTATCCATCTAAATTTCTAAAGTTCAAATTATTCAAGCTCTTATGCATGAAAATCTACATTTCTGATGTTACATATCTCTAACCCTACCTCTGAACCTTATCCATTCTTTCTACTTAATACTTGCACTTACCTTTTGGCAAATTGTTGATTAACCTAACTCACTCTGCAAACTCAAACTATATTCCTACATTAAACACACCTTTGCACAGGACATTTATACTTACCTGCAATGCTTCAATAAGAAAAAAAAAACGATTTATCCAAAAATTGATCTTAAATGAGGTTAAAAATTACTTTTAACAATCTTAAAAAGGATTAAATTTAAGTGTCTGGTACCTGTGGACACTCTGATTTTGCAGTGGGGATTTAAAACTAATAGTCTTTACAATACTGTCATTTTTCAGCATGGATGTGCATTTTAAGTGGATTTAAGAGCAAAATTAGTAATTGAGAGAAAATGAATCTGACACAGCTGCTTGTGTCTGATTTACCTTATCTGTAGTTGCATTTGGAAGCACACATTTAAAAAGCATTACCTCCTCCAGCATCAGCTCAAAGTCTTCAGGTCCGAGGTGATTTGCTCCAGGTTGGATGTTCAGAACTACGTTTGGTGCTGTTTCACGTTCTAGAAGAAACAGGAAGAGAGAAGTCAAAGGCCGAGCGGGGAAGAAGATCTCTAACGTTTAAAACTAACTCTCAGGCATTTCTCTTATCTCACTGTATGCCCCCTTCTCCCTCTGTCCAGTTGCCCCAAATCTTCTCTCTCTCTCTCTCTCTCTCCTCTGACTCTGTCTTTACTCTCCTTTCATTCATTTGTGCTCCCATCTGATATTGCCCTCCCTCTTCTCAAACCCCACCATATTACCCCCCCCCCCTCCCCGTCTCTGTGGCACGGGCTGTTTCACAAGTGCGGTCTTGACCTTGACAGCTCCCAGTCTGTGGCGTCTAATCTCTTGCTCTGATACACTATCTCTTTACCATGCTAATGGGCCTGCCCACCCGCCTGCATGTGTCTATGCCATCAGCACGTTATCAAAGACTCCGGAGAACAGAGGGAGACAGATTAGGGAGAAGTATACACACATACACAGACACTTAAGCTGCCGGCTGTATGTGTGTATGAACAACAGAAAAGTGAGACAGGGGGGAAAGAGAGAGATAATGTGTGCATCTGAAACAAGAAGAGTGAGAGAGAGAGAGAGAGAGAGAGAGAGAGAGAGGGGTGTAAAGAGGAGTACCACCAATGTGGGGAAGGCAGATTATAAGTGAGAGGGAGAAAGAGCCTGTCAAGGGGGAAATGAGAGCAATTAGCTGACACACACACACACGCTATACTACAAGGTGACCTATGCTATAGTTTGGTCATGAACTTCAAACGCTGTTCGCAGTTTCCCCAGACAGACAGCCATACGTCTGCTGCAACGGACTGCACACTGACACTACTATTGGGAGCCGACCCTGAACTATTAAAACCTCTGATGATGCAGAAATTACACCTAAAACGATGTGGAAACAACACACACAGCACAGGCAACTGTACAGTAGCATGTATGGCTGCACACATAAGCATCCAAGTGATCAACAAGTGACAAAGCTGCTGTGACAGCATGCGTGCAACACACCTGACTTTGGCTTCGTGGTGAAGTGTGTATGAATGGCGTTGCTTAGCTGCTCGGCATATTTGAGGACACCTGCCAGAGGAACCCTGGCGTCATCGCTGTAGGCCGTCAGCAGAATTGATGGGTAGCACTGGCTCACACAGTCGCAAACGCACACACAAACAGAGATGGTTAACCCACAGTAGTTTACATTACAGTGCTTGGCTAAAGGTATTAATCATTAGGGCTGTAACAACACCAACATCTGGATCAGTATATCGATTCATCGATCGACAATCCATTATCATTGATGCAAATTAAAAAAATCTTGTCATCTGTATCGTCATCTATACGATACGCCATAATTTAGACGTTCCCATGGCACGTCTGTGTCACCATTTCTGTCCAAACACACGTCCCTTTGAAACATTCAAACGAGGATATTTACTGATATTGTCTCAAATGGATCACAGGCCCCTGAACTGAATCGAAATCGTATGGGGCAGATTTTGTGATGTCAGCAAACATCATATCGTCCAAGGAATCAATGTGATATCATATCGTGGTAAAACTTGTGATTTTCACTGCTATTTATCAATATTACTTGTCTTCTGTTCCCCCATAATCAACATTTATGAGGCTTTTCCTACATTTTCAGTACAGATTAGCACAGTGGCTCTCAACCTTTTTCGTGTCAAGCTCCCTTAAATTGATACCAATTAGGTCACAGACCCCCATTTGATAAGATTTCTCTTCGGAGACCTCCAATCTGAGGAGATTTTTTTGTTTGAGATACAATTAAGACCTGAATTGGATCATTTTCTACTACAGCTGAGGAGATAACTGTGATGATAGTGAAACCTATGTTTAGCATAGTCACTCTTACGATGCTTAATAACACCAAATGGCTTCTATAGTGAATTAAATAGTGAAAATAATAATTTTCTGGACGAAAATGCGGCCATTTAACTGTCTGGTTGCTACCAGAACAGGCCAATTTACATTGCAAACAAAAATCAAGTGTGAAACTACATGGCAGCACATGAATCAAATTGACTCTTATAGTAAAACCTTAAATCACAGTATTGATGCCTAAAAAAATCTTGTGCCAAAATGCATTTCTAAAGCCAGTGCACAACAAACTGCAGCTGCATATTCTTCCTCTTCCTTTCCTCTCCATACCTGAGGGGTAATGTTGTGAAGGGGACAGTAGGAGGAGATGGTGAGTCTGTGTTCTGGGTTCCCGAGTGGGTCCCCCCATTCTTCCCTGTCCTCCAACGTCAGAGGCAGGCTGGGATTCTCCATAGTTCCCAACACATCCAGGAAAGGAGCCTGAGCACAGGAAAAGAGATGGCATTGGATGTGTTTGTGTGTGTGTAAACTGTGGTGTAGCAAGAAGGGAGACTGTCCTTCAGTACATATTTAACCCTCACATACTGGCAAGCACCTGCTCTGTTAAAGTGCCCTTGAGGAAGACACAGAGTTCCTTATATTCTTACACAGAATAACAGTAAAGCTACACACTCCAAGCACACAAACACACACATCTCCTGTGATTTCACATCTTACCTGCAGCGTGACAGCCCGCATCATGTGTGGGTGTGTGTTGCACAGGGCTCCTACTGGCACAGCCCCGGCACTGCAGGCTGTGAGGGCGGTGAGTAAAGGAGAGGAGACTCCCGAGGAGAAAAGGTGATGGAGGCAGGCTCTGAGGTCCTCCACTCCTCTCTGCTTCCCCTCCACTCGAGCTTGTCTTTGCCAGGACAGACCCTGCTCTCCTCCACCTCTAGAAGTTTGAATTTCAGACTTAGTTATCCCTAACAGACATTTTCCAGCAATTTCCTGCTGCACAACATCAGTACATGAACAATTATATAAAGCATCTGATCACCAAATACCCTGCCGAACCAGTCAGGTTAGTTTGTAGGTTGCTGGAGAGGTGAGACGTTACCTGATGTGGCAGTAGGCCAGAGCCCAGCCCTGCTCCAGCAGCAGCCTTTTCTCTGGACTGAAATCCATGTTGAGGTCTCTGCCGTAAGCTCCGTAGACATGGACCAGTAGTGGCGTCTGTTTCAAACCCTCCACAGCTGATGTATGGAACAGCGTCACTGGCACCGAGGTACCATCCTACAGAGGAGAGGCAGGATTATTAAATGATCTTCTTTGTGCCTGTATGCAGATGCATGAGTGTGCATATGTCTTATATGTCAAGTGTTCTCACTTGGCTGATGGCCTCTAAGTGTGTGGTGGTATAATTGCACTGTGTCTCTGGGGAGGACCCATCTTCGGTGCTGGATAAAAGTAGTCCATCCTCCAGGTATAGACAGTGGGGCACTGGGAAGTGGACTGGAGATGAAATCAAGAACTCTAGCACACTGCACTGGTCTGCCATGCCTGGTTTCTTGGTTTGGATGGCACAGGCCCAGGAGGGGAGCTGTGGAGGGTAGAAATAAAAGAGTATAAGAGATTAATACATAAAAGCAAGATACGTATATGTGCAGATGTGACCAAGTGTGTATTTCAGGTGTTGTGTACAGCTGTATGTTTCTGTGTGAAATATGTACTGGCTCCTCTGGGACATTAAAGACCATCTATCTCAAACTACAAGGCAATTTATCGGAAAAACGAGACCATGAGGGAGCAAAATGGTGAAGATGCAAGTTACGTGACTAATAGTGGGCGTGCCAGCAAGGACAGAAGAAAGATATGCACAGACAGAAATAGTAATTCAGAGTTTTCGGTCACACTGACCTGCACAGTGTATGCCTCCTGTGGATGTGTCAGTGGGACCACGATCAGGACGAGTTCACTGGCCGGTGTTCTCGCAACCAACACACAGTGATCTCCAACCACGTCCATGTCTTTGATTGCAGTGCCAGGACCAGGGGTAAATACAGGCACCCAAGAGACCATGGAAGGCTCTGAGAGAGGAGCCTGCACCACCTAGTTTTCCATTTTGATTTTAAAATTAAAACATAAAATATTTATCAGCATGTTTTTCTCCTTGCAAATGTAATTCTCTGAGTTATCACAGCAGAATCATGCTCATAGAGATCAAGTACTTACACTCTTTCTGTAAAATGTATGCAACCCATAAACAGTGTGTATCTGTAGGTGTATATTGTACAAACTCTACCTGATACTCTTGTCCAGGCCCTGTATTAGCCAGTATAATCAGATACTGTCTCCAGTGCTCCACATGGTACAGAAGGTCCAGCTGGCGTGGCTGAACCAGTACAGGCTCTAAATGGGAGGTTGCTCTATCAATCAGCAGCACCTCTGAACTGCTCCTGCTGCTGCAGTTGATGCTCAGTATCTGTCGGTTTCTGGAAAGGGCAACCTCCACAAACACACTGGGGAGATGTCGGTGGATCAATTATAGATGATGCGGGAGCTGAAACTGCCAACATGTGACACTGCTTACACTTACTCAGGATGTGTTTCCTCATACACAGACGTGATCCTGCTGCCAGTGGAGGTCAGGTCCAGACGAAACACTCGGCTGCAGCGAAGGCCCTCCAGGGTCGTGTAAAACAGGACCTGGTCTGTTGCCCACTCTTCACCAAAGCAGACACGAACATAGACAAAAAATATCCTTTTAATTTCGCCAGGGTTTTATGGCCTCAAGTGCAAAGTATTTAAAACGTACCAAAGCTTAAGACTTTGTCCAGTGTGAGTACGACATGTGGAGGATCCAGATGAGGGAAAGTTTCAAGCCTCACAACCACACACCTGGATAGTTACAGGACAATCATTTATTTATTCATTCAGTAACTGTGACAGTTTTGTCGATGAAAGAAAGAAACACACTGCTGTCAAATGTTTTGTTTGTGTAATTCACCTCGGCTCCTCTCTGTGTGCAGCTTTAAGTGTGGCAGCGAGATGCTTCTCGTGTGGGGACAGACGTATTCTCTGGACAGTCCACTGAAACCTCAGCTTCCTCTCTTCATTATCAAGTCCTGTCCTCTCTTCCTGTTGAGAGACTTGTCCCAGATTTAGCACCTGCTCTGGCTCTGGCTCACCTACAAACGGTGAGAAAAACTGAGCCATTCACAAAAGTGGGAAGGACATTATTTCTAATAAAGACCCAGATGTGGGAATTGGGTAAAAAAGAAAAATGTGCTGCAATATATTTTCTCCTGTTTGTCTCCTGTCCTTGTTTGACCGTTTCTCTCGTAAATGTCAATGAACTCAGTGACATCACAGATCTCAGTTTCCAAGTTTCAAGCTTTAAAAGCTGTTAACAGTCGAGCTACATTCATGTTTTCAGCTTACTCTGTCTCTGGTCCATTCTGTAGATGCCATCACCTTCAATGAAATACACATGGTGACGTCCACACACCTGTAGAAAGAGAGATAACAGTGAATTGTAAAATATTATTTTGAATTTCACAAATGCCTAAAGTTAGTTGCATGAATATAAACCCATATCAGAAGACAGGCCTTACCACTGAGTAATCAGGCGTGTTGGAGAATCTGCGGTACGTTGCCTTCAGTCGTCTTTTGAAATATTTCTGCAAGTCCTTGTAGCGTTCAAGTCCAGAGCTGAGATGATCAGCTGATGAGTTTTGAGTGTCCTGAAATCAAACAACTTTATAATTCATGGAAATACTTTCAATTCAATTCAATAAGCTTTACTGGCATTATATTTCTTATGTGTTGCCAAAGCAGAATTATGACTTAAGACAGAGAAAATCAAAAAAATAATCGACAATATATTATCACAAAATCATAGACATAAACAGAGTGTGATCTGTGATGAGATGAACTATTATGTTAAATGTTGGTTGTCTCTCAGGCTGTGACATGCACTGACATCTCGCTGCATCTTTGGTGCAGACACTATTTCCTCCAAGCAGATGTTGCATTTTAGTCTGAGGACGGAGCTGACACAGCCCGTCTTCTATCTCCAGGTCTGCCAGTCTCTTTGTCCCGGCTGTGATCACTGAATCTGTACACTGTCAGTATCTTTCTCAGTTTCTGATCCATCACTGCAGTCAGATAGTTTGCCATCACGTACTGTCTGTTTAGGGCCAAATAGCATTAAAGTTTGCTTTTTTGTGGTAGATGTCCAATAGTTGATGTAGTTTTCTTTTTCATAGGCAATAATCTGTGACTGGAACCGTCTTCTTCTTTTTTCGTCTGTTCCCTTTAGGGGTTGCCACAGCGAATCATCTGCCTCCATGTAAGCCTATCCTCTGCATCCTCTTCTCTCACACCAACTGACTTCATGTCCTCTTTCACTACATCCATAAATCTCCTCTTTGGTCTTCCTCTAGGCCTCTCGCCTGGCAGTCCCCACCTCAGCATCCTTCTACCGACACTATGACTGAAACCGTGAGCTTGGTAATTGCAAAGGCCATTGCTGTTAAAATCAGTATTCTTGTAGCCTGTGCAAGAGTCACTGGGACAACACAGATAGATAGATAGATAGATAGATAGATAGATAGATAGACAGATAGGTAACTTTATTGTCTCAGCGGAAATTTGTCTTTGGCTTCTCTCAAAAATCAGAGGTACAGATGTCTCAGTGAAGATTCTCAGTCATCCAGGTTGTGGTAATCATAAGTGCTACTGTATATTGTTTTCTTGAAGACATTTCGCCTCTCATCTAAGAAGCTTCTTCAGCTTTAGTGGCGTGACACTAATTTGAACTGAAGAAGCTTCTTGGATGAAAGGTGAAAGGTCTTCAAGAAACGCAAGTCCAGTTGCCTACGCTAGTGGTTTCTTAAAGTGTAAGCTCATACAGTTTAATATGGGAGTAAGTGATAGGAGGCCTGTTTGTGTTAAACATGTTATTGTAAGATAACCAGAGTACTTAAATTCACCACAATGATTGCAAGAGTCCTAAATTGTTCCCTGATGACATTAGGTTTGGAGAAGAGGATTGGAAAAGTGATTATTTAGTAGGGTGGTGTCATGACATACTTTCAATTCAACAAACTGCCTTGATAATTTGCTCTTTTCAAATTATTCACAGGCTTTATTTGTATCTTTGGAAATGATTATTGTAAAAAGATGAAGACTCTGTGAATTAATTATCCTGTCCAGGAGCCTTTGTGTCCATTTCCTGTGGCTAATTTCCGTGTCAGTGCGGTGAGCCACATCCAAACAGGCTCAGTTTCAGCCCTCTGCCCTTATCTGCGGCTCCGTTTTGTCAGCCTGGTGAAAGACACCAGTTTTGAATAATGGATGACTTGACGTTACCGACGAGATAGCTTTAACAGTCGGTAACCTCACACCGAGCCTGAGGTGAGTAAAAACAGCATCTTTACCGTTAACTGAACACCCTTACCGACGTGTAACAGCGGTGGACGGACAGGGAGAGCAATGTTATCCGTTTGCACACGGCAAGCTCCCAAACTCGTAACCGAGCTGGTGTAAGGAGACGAGCAGATGAAGACAGCAGAGAGGAGAGGACGGCCATTACGGAGATTAATCAGCTAAATTAACACGCGACAGCAGCGATAACGTGGATTTAAGTAGCTAACTGCCACTGCCTCGTGAGTTAATATCGGTCAACACGACAATAAACGCTGTATTTAAAGCTGAAATATTCATAATGTCATTAATTAAATCAAGCATCCTTCCGTTGACAGCAGCACGTGCATTATTTCCTAAACAAAGCCCGCTGTTGATGACGTAGCTTGGATGCCAGACTAGAATAATCGACTTCCGACACACGCGGCTCGCAGTGTGTAACTGACAATAGGGCATGATTGTCTCGATAATCCATTGCTATGCCTTGAATGCCAAAAGTGTACGGAAGTAGCATGTACCCATTGTGGGTGTAACAGGTGATCACAATCAAGCATATCTGCGAGTATAGCTGCGTTGGTGGAGTTTACAGAAAAAATAAAGCCTTATTTTTGTATATCCACGTTTCTACCGGTAACTGTGACAGCCCTACAGCTATTTAACTTGTTTACAGATCGATTTGCGCCCACATCTTCGAGGATAAAATGGAGAAGCACTCAACCGGTGGAGGAGACAAGACCGAGCCGGCTTCGCCTTTGAGGAAAACTAGTCATCAAGACACCTGCGCAGCTAACTCCCACAGCTCCCGGGAGGACACCTGTGCTACTACTGATGTCGCCAGGGCCAGGTGGACTCTGCTGAGACAGGTATTTATGTCCTCAGAAGAAAGCACAAACCTCCTGTGGTTGTAGACTATTTTTACGAGCGTATTTATCAAAATATGTCGAGTGTTTAATTTAAAATGCGTGTTGCAGTTTGTACATTTGTTAGAATATGTGTCTCTCATAACTGTGGAGTAATACGGTTAACGGGGGCATATTGTAGCAGCTCTGCCATGTTTCCTCCCTAATGTTGGCCACAAAGCTATTGTTTACTAAACTTTGAGATACATTTGCACTATGGAAATCACACATTATATATTCCTAGGTAAAGCTTTATAAAAATGGAGGGATATGGTTTATGTGATATACCTATTGGAGCCTGGTACACCAGTCTTGGCTCATCAGTACTCTGTTCTGCTTTCACATGCAGCTTAACTTGAACATTTACTTTCTGTAATTGTATCAACGAATAGCTTTATAACAGTATATTCCAGATATTGTCACCAGTAAGAATGTGTTTTTCTCCTCCGGCTGCACAATCTGATTAGCTTTGCAAGTATTAAAGCTGTGAACACACAGGAGCAGCAGCTGTGAAAGTGAGGCTTTTACTTCTCCCATAGATGGGCATGATACAGAGGTTACACTCAGCTCCCTGCAGTGGGACCATCCTGCAGTCTGCATTTCTGCCTCCTGGTGCAGTAATGACCTCTGTGTATGGGCTCCACCAGAATAGACAGATACTGTAGATAGAAGTTATGTCATGTTATGGGTTCTGTTTTTACCATTTAAGGATGAAAAGATGCAAATTCATTCTATACATTAATTGCGTCTAATCGTTCAGGGCAGTTTTTACTCTGTTTACAACCACACTGACTTAAAGTACTTAACTTTGGGAAAATTCAACTCAACTCAGGAAAACATGACGTTGTTATTGAAATTTTGTTTCCCAAAGGACCTATGAAACATGACTGATTCATTCTGCAAATGCTGACACTTAACAACAGGGATACTTGGGCCAAATCTGGCCCCTGCTAGGGTGCTGGGTGGCCCCCTAACCATTTTTCTTGTTAATAAACCAAAAAAAGAAAATTCACACTGGGATTTTTTTTTTGTTTTTTTGATATATGTTGCCATTAAAAGCATGAAAATAGAGCTTGTTCATCAAATCAAGTGCCGTGGGAGGATCCCCCAGACCCCAAAAAGAGGCCCAGGCTAAGCCCAGAATGTCCTCATATCCTATAGAAACACCTCTGCATACCCCTGACCTTTGCAGGACTGCTGTGTCTGGCATCTGGCCTTATGTCATTTTGCAAAATTTTCCCCCAGGCCAATGCTTTACAGCTTATGTGATTTACCCGTTAAGGAATGTGCTCTTATGTGGAAATCCATGACCTCTCCTTTATTTCCACCCCTATCTCTCACAGGTGTTGCGTCAGAAGCAGATGGATGCTCCAGAGGTCAAACAGGTGTCTGTTCGCAGGTTCGCAACGTTTGACCTTTTCAGCAGGAAAAGGCATCTGACACAAGACCCCAGTGATACCTCTGATGACCAGTGGGTGGAGTACAGAAGTGTCTACTTTCCTGAGTACAGTGCCTTTCTCAGGTATACAAACATGGAAGGCAAATAAGGCTCAAGTTTCATCCTGGCACAGTTAAAGCACAGTGACAGTGCACCACACAAGAGGCTGTCTCACTCATGATTCCACACCACGTCAGACTAGTTGGGTAAAAGTCAGTGTTGAAAAAGTTTATTGATATAACATTTTATCATTTTTATTTTCAAAATTCAGACATGTTATTCCTATGGCTTTAGACAGTCCAAAGATATTAGCAAACCTGTAAAACACTCTCTTGTATAAAAAAGCTGAAATGCCCAAACTCAAATTTTTAAAGTTTGGAGCTGCTCCATGGACAATGAATGGGGAAAGATGTTGTAGATGACACTGTGAGCACCCAGGGGGATGCTCTGAGTATATGGGCACATTTGGTGTTTCAGAGCTGATGACATTATAATAGGATAAAGCTCATTTGGGCATAAAATAGAGAACAAACATACTGTGGGTCCACAAAATCGGTCTCCCATTCATCGTCTATGGAGCAGCTCCAGACTTTATAACCTATGACATCACAAGTTTGAGACTTCTCTGGTTTCTGGGTCTTAGAGAGAGCAGCTCATGTTCACAAAATGTGATTCAACTTTCCTAGACCATAAAAATAACACCTTGAAATTTCTAGTGTGAAAAAAAGCATGAGTCATGACATCACCTAAAACTATCTAGAGTCTATGGTTTGCTGTGAATCTAGAACAAATCGTGCACATCATGTCATTAGTGCATGTCCATTAAAACTGGTTGATATATAGTTATTGAAATGATGTTGAATTAATGGTTATGTGTCTTTGATGTCTAAAAAGTGTTATTTTTTCAGGGACAGTTGCCACAAAAGTATTTAAGAAGCCATAAAAAAACGTGCTTTTAACTTGAAACCAAAGATAGTTATTGATTTGCAGAGATTTATTTTAATAGATGTTTAAATGTAACAAATGTTTTATGAGCCAAACACTTCATATAACTATGTAAATAAATCCTTGCTCAGGTTTTGATACTTTTTCCTTGAAACAATGCCGTTAGTTTAAAATAGTAATTAGGATTCTCTGTCTTGTGTCACCGTGTAAGAAAAAAAACATTATTTTATTCACCCAGACTGCTGTGTAATGCTCCATATGTTTGTGTCACTCAGGGATGACCTGGGGCCTATCAGAGTTAATGAAGTGCTCAACAGTTTCGACAACACCGGTAATGTCTGTAAGTACACACTTTATCTTTACTACTTGGAGGCATTGTATTTGTAATGTGTTTGTATATGTGTATGTTCATACATACAATGTGAATATGTTCACAGAGTGTAGTTTTACCTGTGCTACTCCCTGGCTTTTATCCCATCCCACACACACACACACACACTACAGCATCTTTGGGTCAGCGACATGCTGTGTGCTGCTAGTGTTTGATTGATGGTTTGATGCTGATGGTTTGATTCCATCTCTGTGAATGGGAGTACGTCTCTTGTGTGGCTTCTACAGGAATTTATCATGTACTCATTCCTCCCAACTACCTTCAAATGTCCTTCAGAGGGAAAGTGGGCTGCAGTCTTCTTATTGCTTCAGTCGACAGTGATGAGTGGTTTGGGAGAAAGGAAAGAGCATGACTCAAACAGGGGTTTGCACATGCTCTATGATATGGAGTGGAATAGCATCACCTGAAACACAAGAGCCTTGATTTGACCTTCAGTCTGTCAAGTTGCTTTGAGACATTTATTTCAGCTGAGTTTACTTCAGTTTGAGTTTAGTTCAGTTTTACTCTGCTTATGTCTTTAAATAATGTCAGTGCTGTCAGAGATGTTTCAACCAGACATGCAGGAGTGCAGTTTACATGAGTGGATGCACACACAGTGATTTGTGGATTAATCCAGCCAAGAGGGATTCTCAATGAGATTACAGACAATTACACTGTGTATTTCTTGCATCACTGATATATTTTGGTTAATTTTTGACTTGTATACGATGCAGCACAACTTTATTGTCCAACTTAGGGGGAATTTTTGTTTGACTACACCTCAGCAGTTTTAAATACTGTGACATTACGACAAGAATAATTAAAAACAACAACAACAGTTGTTAACAAGTGTTAAAGGTCCAGTGTGTAGGCTTTAGGGGGATTCAGCAACATCTAGTGGTGAGGATTGCACATTGCAACCAGAGTGAAACTTCTCCTAGTGAGAATTCCTTCAGTGTTTATTATTTTTACTGTGAGCAGAATTATCCGCAGAGGTCTCTTCCTCTCCAAAACAAAGGGAACAGGTGATTAAAAATGGCTAAAAACACTGAATAAAGCAGTGTCACATTACAAATCAGTGTTTCTCCTAAACTGCTAGCTCAGCACCTGCTAATGTGTGCTCATCTTTTTTCTGATCCAGATGATAATGAGGTTTTTATGTGAGCTGAATTACCTGCAGAGGTCTCTTCCTCTTCAAAACAAATGGCATCAGTGATTTAAACCATTAGTAAACACTGAATACAACACTTTCATGTTAAACATCAGTGTTTCTCCGAAACTGTTTGGCATGTCAGAGACAGGCCGCTAGCCTAGCATTAGCTAATGTTTGCTCAGCTTTTTTCTTTGATAATTTAAAATCCAGACTTTTTCACTGCAGAGGTCTCTTCCTCTCCAGAACACTGGACCCAGTGATTTAAACCTTTAAAAACAATGAATAAAGCGGTTTCACTTAAACAAAAATCAGTGTTTTTCTGACTCTCATCATGGAGTTGGCTGATGCAAAGACACAAATGACCCTATTTAGAGCCAGTGTTTGGCTTGTCTGTTCTGGGCTACTGTAGAAACATGGTGGTGCAACATGGCAGTCTCTTGAGGATCCGTCCCTATGTAGATATGAATGACTCATTCTAAGGTTACGAAAACACAACAGTTTTATTTTTAGGAAATTCTACACTAAAACAAAACATCCTTATATTTTATTCAGTTTCCCCCTAAATCCCACACACTGGACCTTTAATACAATGATGAAACAGACCTGCTCCATTGATAGTACACTGAGATGTGACCCCTTTCAAGTCATTATGTACCTCTTCCTGTGCAGGTCCACCTTCACAGGCAGGGGGCGGGTTATGACAAAGGTCATGGGTTAGTGTTAACCAGCCAGATGGCTCCAAATCAGTCAGGGTCAGAGGTGAAGGTCATGGCTAGGGGCTACTTCACTGCACACTGGGATCAGACCATATAAGTCATGACAGAGCTCAGAGCTGCTTCATTCCAACCTGCTACAATGGATAATCCCTTTTCTCTACAAGGGGACAATAGGATCAATACTTTTTTCTTTGTAGAGGTCATCATGTTTTTGCCTTGTGGCACTCCAGCAGCTTTACTTGTGCTCTTTGTTTGTGCATTCCCTCTGTTCTTCTTTCTCTTCCTCCTGTCGTATCTGTAAAGTTGTAACAGGTCTAAATATCTTCCCCCTTGTTCCTCCTCCCTCACACCAGACATCCACACACTGCTCCCAGTGTACCCCCTCACTCCTCCCTCTCAATCTACCCATTTCTCCTCTTTCTTCCTCCCCCCTCCATCCCTCTCTCCTCTCTGTTGGAGTCGTGCTTGGCCAGATGGGTAACTGAGTTCCTGACTTGGCCAGTGGATTAGCACAGCCGGAGATGAGAGCATAGAGGTGGGGAGAGGGGGGAAAGGGGGCGAAGGGGAGATGGTGGGTGGGCATGCCAGAGGTGGTGTGTGTGCGTGTGTGGATATATGTGTGTGTAAGGAGTGGAGAGCCACTAGCAACGGGACCTCGTTCCTCAAACAATGAGCCAGCCATCTCCCTCCTGTTCTCCATCCCATGTTTGGGACTAGTAATGCGTGAGATCAATTAGGATTGGTTGAGAGGAGGCTCTGAAAGGCCCAGAGGTGACCCTGTCAGAGCTCTGGGGTATATTTTTGGGGATGGGAGAGAAACCCCTCTAAATACACACACACACACACACACACACACACACACACACGTATGTATATGTATGTATGTGTACTCCTCACAAAGATATACACCCGTGCATTTACGCTTGCAAAAATCCACACAGTCCTGCTAATGAACACATTTTCACTTGGCCCACTGTCACACCCTCTCCACCTTTCCTGCTATCTTGATAATCCCCCACCCCTGAGGTGTGGACAAGCCCAAATCCTAGGGGTCCTTGTCCTCCTGAATAGCAGGCTAAAAAGCCTGGCCGGATTAGCCCACTGCCTCCAAAATGTGTGGACTCAGCTTAAAATTGCTACCCCCTCTCAGCATGAGCCCCTCTCCCGGCCATTGTGTTTGTCCCACCACTGTGCACGTATGTGAACAATATGTTGTTTCTTAAGGTGACGATAAGCTGGAGTCAATGGTTTCATTTCAGGAGCAGAGGAGCAGGCAAAGAGGCTCAATGAAGATGTTTTAGGAAATGGAGTGTATTTTTAGAGATGACATCATGCTGTATCAATAGAAGAAGACTGAAACTATATACCATTACAAGTAATTAGGATATTAGGGCACTTCTGCACAGAGCTCATAAAAGATTCAATCCTGATTTAAACCTTTTATATGGGTTGGCGTTTAATGGTGTGTTGGTGTAATCTGCAGCTGTTGTTTGTATGTTTATATTTATATCTGTCTGTACTGTGACACAGGGCACTTGGATGAAGACAGTTAATTGGGCACAGTTGAGTAGGGATAAAAGTAAAACAGTAAAACTGACTGAACCAAACAAAGGCTGTAATGACTTTGCTAATAAATTATACTCGGTCTAATCAGGTAGGATTGTGTTTTGTTTTACTTCCTTAGGTCTCAGGTCTGTGTCAGTATGTCTCAATATCAACTAGGACTAGGTAGTAATCAATATTATATCGATATTGTGATATGAGGCTGGATATCAGCTCAGATTTTGGATATTGTTTTGTTGTAAATGTTGTCTTTTCCTGGTTTTAAAGGCTGCATTACTGTAAAGTGATGTACATTTCTGAAGCTATCAGACTGCACTAGCTGTTGTAGTATTTGTCTTTATACACTTAGTTATTTTATTTACATTACTGATGATTATTATTGTGGAAATATTTTGTGAAAACACCAATCGTCAACTGCACAATTAGGGCTCAAATCAATATCACCGTATTATTTTGGGGGGGGATGCGGTGATGGTATGATATCGCGGTATCGTCTTCTCTCTCTTTTTTTACACTTTAAATAAAACGATTTAAAAAGCCATACAAGTCTACGATGGAAACTATTTATCGTCAGAAGTAAAACGGCTGCTAATCCATCTATTATTGTGTATAAAATGTTATATAGTATGTATAAATGTTAGAGGGAAGAGGGAGGGCCGGTGGCTCCCGGGCCCCCTTCTCCTGCGGGCCTGGGTTTGGGGTGGTCGGCCAGGCCAACTCCATCACGTAGCGAGGGAGGTGCGTGAGGCAGGCAGGCTGGCCGCCGGGCCCCGTTCTGCCGCCTAGCCGCATGTACTGCGGTATGACGGTAACCACAAAAGCAGTACAGCGGCTCATGTTTACTGCGGTAAGTTACCGTCACTGCGAATACTGCTCAGCCCTACTCACAATCTTGTCACAATATCAAGGTATGTAGTAAAAATCGTGATATTTGATTTTAATCCATATTACCCGACCTTAATATTGACTCTGATTGCATCAGTTTTAGTAAATCAGTAGTCTATGTAGAAAATATATGCTATTGAGTGAAACATTTTTGGGGACTTTGATTCACAGATATTGAATTGTTTTGAAAACATTGTCATTCTGTCTATTGCCTCGTTGGCTACAGAATGTTTGGTTTCCTGCAGGAACTTAAAATGACCTTCAGTTCTATCTATAGATGAGTCTGTAAAGCATTCAAACAAGTTATTTTTTGGAGTTAGTTGCCATAACTTTCCATTTTGTCTTTGGACATTATTATTATTGTTTATTGATTGTGATGCTGCTCCTGGTGTCAGTGTTGTCTCTGTGTTAAAGTCTGTCTGACCCCATTTTGGCTCTAATCATCCTCTGGTCCATTTGTTCAGGTCTGACTGTGCTTTGGTCCCCTTTGGATCTGGTCTCTTTAAAAAAAAAAAGTATTCATGTTGGGTTGTTTGTGTTATCTACGGGAGTGTTTATGGATTGGGTCCAACATTTTGGACCGTGAAGACCTCTACCTAGTGGTACTCAGGTGTTTTATAGATGCATCAGACAGATGACTTTGGTGATATAGATACTCACCTGCATCTCACACTCCAAACACAAAGCACCCCCTCTGGTGGTCATTCACAAGCCATTGAACCGCAGTTACATTTGTAACTTGTTATATATTATCAGTGAATAATTGGGCCTGTTTCAGAGCGGTCTTGATCACCCTGAACTATTTGAACTCTGAACTTCCGACCCTCCTGGTTCTTTGGCTGACAGCGGGGGCTTGTAATTGTAAGAGAGCTTTGTACAGCCGTTGTTTGGGGTTTTAGGGGTGCTTGTTTCCTGCTAGGGATCAGGATTTTAGGACACAATACAGGCCCTTGGGGTTGGGTGACTAAGAATGCATCAGAGGAGGGGTGTGTGTGTGTGTGTGTGTGTGTTGGAGAGGGTTTAGGTAGAGCTTGTTGACATTGCAGGGCTTTTGGTAAGAGGACTTGTTGGGCTGTGGGGTTACTTGTTGGGTTCATGTTGCAGACAGAGGTCACAGTGACAGACTGGTGCGCCCGAACACACAAACAGGAATAAATTAGTGTTGGGAATCCTCCACTGGAGGCCACAGATCCAGCTAAGCTCACACTCATTTGGAGCAATACTTTCCCTGTTCCTTCATTAGTGTGTGTGTGCGTCTTTGTGTGTGTAATCAGGAGCCAAGCATCTTAATGAAGCCTAATAGAGCCTTCTTCACTCCAGCTGTCATTGTGTGAATGGCTGCTGGCCTTTCCGCCTCTCTGTCATCCCTATTATCTCCCGCAGACTTCACCTATCACCAGCAAAATACTATAAGCCCTGAATGTTTGAGTGTGGTGAGAAAGAGCAGTGTGGAGGTGGATTCTGTGTTTATTATGACACATATGGAAGCCAAGAAGTGACGTACATATTTTAATTTTAACAACCACTAAATAGTTAATATTGAAATTTAAGCACTAGTGTTTTACTTTGAAAACCATGAATTTATTTGTTCTGAATTCACCTCTTTGAAAATTGAATGCCTTGATTTGTTATTTCATAAGCTGAATTTGAATATATTTTTGTCAATGTTCAGGTTCAGGTCCAAAAATTAAAGTTTCTTAATTTCAAAAAATAGATTCAGGTTGCTCAAATTTTAATTGAGATCCAAAAAGTCTTTTTTGAAAGATCTGGCATTTTGCCTCTTTATGTGATAGTACAGGTGGAGAGTGACAGGAAATTTGGAGATAGAAGGAAATGACAAGCAACAAAGGACAAGCCAGTGGGCACCATCAGATCCAAAAATTAAAGTAAAAAAAATCTTTTTTTTTTTTTTTTTTTTTTTTTTTACATTTCTGAAACTTGAATTGTTGGATCTGAATTTGAACGCTGAAAAAAGAAAATCCAAATTCAGCTTTTAAAATTGCAAAACCAGACAATTTATACTCGAATTTCAAACGTGAATTCAGAACAAATACATTCATTAAAGTAAAATATTTAAATGCTATAAATTCAGTGGTGTTTGAATTTCACTATCAAGTATTCAGGATCGTTATAACTAAAATACTTATGTATGCTTCCATAGCTGTGGGGTAGGGCTGCAAATAACGATAGTTTTCAGTGTTGATTGATTTTTAAGTTATTTTCTCTATTAATTGAACAGTTATTTGGTCCAACATGTTAAACAATGGTGAAATTTGTTAATCAGTGTTTCCCAAAGCCCCAGATAACATCTTCAAGTGTTTTGTGTCATCTACAACCCAAAGATATTCAGTTTGTCACAGAGGAGGAAAGAAGACTTTTTTTGTCTTAAAAATGACTTAAATCGATTAGTCAATTATTAAATTAGTTGGTGATTAGCTTAATAGTTGACAACTAGTCGATAAATGGTTGCAGCTTTTGTGTGGTCTGTGACAGGAGGATGATGGTTAAGAGGAGAGAGGATAAGTCAGTCACTGCTGTACATGGCAGCCTTGCTGTCTAGTCACTTCCTGTCGCAGTGTTGGACAGGTGTGTGTGTTTTCTGTATCCAGTGGATCTGTCACAGTCATGTATGCGTGTTTAATGTGTTGCACTAGTGTCTCAGTGTTTTGTGTGTGTGTGTGTGTGTGTGTGTGTGTGTGTGTGTGTGTGTGCATGCACATATAAGCGTGTGTGTGTGTGTGTGTGTGTGTGTGTGTGTGTGTGTGTGTTGTAATAGGTGCCCCCCGTAGCCTCCCCTTGTGCCAAGCCTTTAGCGGAGCCCTGTTTGCATAATTATGCTAATTCATTGTGCCATAGTGCTAATTAGACCTTGTTAGACAATAGAGCTAGACTGGGAGCTGGCAGGCATACACACACATACACAGACACACACTCACTCAGACTGTTGTGTCAATGACAAGGTTTGTGGTCCCCCTCTGCGCTGTTTATAACGTGCTCTCTATAGAAATGGTTCTCGACTGGTGTGCTCTGGACTGAGCTCAGGTGTCTCTTATGATTTTGATTTAAGCTAATGGAACAAAAATCAATGTGAAGCATGAATACGACACAAACATCCTCACAATCTGATAAAATTGGTCCGTGCCTGCATTGTCATTCTCTTTTATCCCTCAGAGCTGGTGTTAATTTCTCCTTTGTCAGCAGTTTGTTATATTTTTCTCAACTCCACTTATGTTATCGTTGAACACTGTGATGGTAACCAGTAATACACACCTTAGTTTACTGTCAGGTGACCATGTGATAATGAGTCCATCAATGCTTAAAGAAAAAACGAGAGGTTAATTTGCACTATTTATTGACACATACATGTTTTGAAATACTGATTGTCGGACAGAAAGAACTTATGTTTAACTTAACTGATCCAAGTATCTTGTGATGTCAGTGGTATCACAGTGTTTTTGAACATAAAGAAACTCTGCCGCAGTGAATTAATAACCCCAACTGGGCTTTGCAATTTTTTCCTCAACACATTTTCCACTTGCATGCTTCAGGAGAGATTAAATAGATGGCGTACGTTGTTGGAAATGAGCTAAACTACCCACAGTTTGTGTTTAAGGACAAAAATCATGATTGGTTTTACTCTGAAGCTTTCAGCCACTGTTGTTTAACATCCTGTGGTGTGATAGGAAGTAATGAGCTCTGAGTTATGTTCAGCATCAGTACTTTTTAAGCTGCACTGCACAGTTTTTTTTATTATAAGACAGGCTACGTTCACAGGGTTCCCAAAGATCCTTAAAAAGACTTAAAAGGCATTGAGTGATTTAATCTGAAAATAAGGCTTTAATTGGTATTAAACATCTTAAATCCATCTTTCATAAGTCTTAAAAATACTAAGACATGGGAAGTATGAATGTGTTCTTTTGTGACCTTCCATAACCTCACAGTAATTTGTGAAATCTTTTTTTTATCTATTTATTTTGTAATAATTTACTACTCTTGACTCGTCCCCGAGACACCCCCCCAAAAGAAATCATGTTTTATTTTACAATAAACATTTGGACAAATTGTCCCTAACCATAAGTAATTGATGTTGGTTTATTTTATTTTTTTATTTTAATCTTTTTAACTTAAATTTTGGTCAATGTGAAATCTGAGTCATCTCAAATTTTATTCTAACTGACATTAAAAAAGTCTTTAAAAGTCTTAAATCTAATTTGCCCTGAGCTGTAGGAACGCTGATGTACCATACAGTGGTAAACGGGGTCAATAAATGTGGCTAGCCACACAGCCTATACTATCACAGTTACACTGTTTCCGCAACCTGTTGAAATAAATTTGAATAATTGTTTGGTTTTGAATATTTTTTTTTAATTTGGACATTTAGTTGTTGGAAAGAAAATGATCTTCGACTGTTGTTGAAGAGCATTTTTAGCCATTGTCACCATAATTGTGTCTAAATCAGTATTTTAACCACTAAACACAAAAGACAGTCACAGTAAATATATCTGGCTCTTAAAGTGTGTGTGCACATGTGCGTACAGTGTGTGTGTCACTTTGTGGTGTAGGAGTGGGGGTTGGAGGTAGTGTAAGCAAGACTTGAGTGGCTTGAGGGCACATTGAAAGAGTTGCCGGTTGACTTAATTGAAAGTAATTGATTTTCGCTTCCTTGTCTCCTCCATTCATCTGCTCACTGGAGGAAACAGAAACAGGGACTTGCCTGAAGTACTGCTGGGTGTTGGAAGCTTCTTGACACTCGAGAAGTAAACAGTCGCCACACTATATGTGAACACAACTCAGAGCTAACGTGCAGATGCAGTCGGTTAAGTGCTTGCACACACATGCACGTGCACATTCCCTGCAGTAAACCACCATTGTGACTTGTAGCACAGTAGGGATTGAAGGTGAGCTGTTGGGTGTCACTTTGCTCTGGGAGTCCTCTCCCATTATAGCCAGCAGTTGATTATGTGAATTTGTGCATGACTGAGAATTAGTGTGAGTGTGTGTGTGTGTCCAGATGCGTGTGCACGTGTGCACTATTACCAGTAAGCGGTGGGGATTAAGTTCAGGAAATGAGTAGAGCGTTAAAGGGTGCTTCCCTGCCCAGTGCTCCTGCATTGTCACCACTGCTAATACTCAGCTAATTACAAGGACATACTTTAACAGCAAGCTCAGCCCGTAACCCTCACGTCTCTCCACTCCGCTCCCTCCCTTTCTTAGGTTACCCCCTCACCCTAGAATTAGGGGATGAAATGAAAGACAGAAAGAAAAAAGAAAGAGTAATAACAGGTCTCTCCCCTCCCTAAAAGCTCACCCTCCCTCTGGACGGATACAATTATTGGATTTTTCTCCATTTAAGTCACCCAGCCCCTATGTGCCCCTCCTGGCAATGTCCCCTATGGTGCCTAAGCTCAGCATACACTGGCCCCTCTAACCGTGTAACACAGACACACACACCGGAAGAAGGAGAGCTGTGTGATGATTTATGTGTTATAGCTTTATTTTTTCCACTTTAAAAATCACATTCATATCACATTCAGAACACGAGCATAATGGTTCATTCAAAGCTATAAACCCTTAGAGATATTCTTTTCTCTGATTATAGCTACTTAAGGTATTTATTTTTGATTACAGACTTCCGTGTGGCCTCGAGTAGAATTGTTTACATCAGCCTTTCACATCATCACCTGCAGTCACGATGATGAATACTCTCCTGGCTATAACGGCACAATAGTGCACGAGAGTGGCACAAACATATGGAACTTTAGGCAACAAAGCTGCTGCACATTATATAAAAGCTGCTTCTTAAATCACACTGAAGCATGCACCCAGCACAATTCAAAATGTACTGAGGGATCTCACTGAGCCTTTTTCATATTTACACCAAATATCCATTTCTTTTGTCAGTGTGTCTGCTTGCATATTTGTGTGTACCATAAATGTATGCGCACACACAAACTAGCTGAGTGTGCTTGCATTAGAGAGCTAAGTGATTAGTGCATGGTAGTTAATTTGCTCTCCTCCCTCTTGTACCCATCAAGTGCACCACCGTGTACTTCCAAAGGCACAAGTGCACGCCTGAAAGTGCATGAGTGTGCGCGTGTTTGTTTATGTGTGTGCACGTCCCTGATGATGTTTTAACACAAATAGATGATTAATGTGATTAGCGTGTTGGTCGGGGATTGAAACGGCTATAGTAAATGGCTACATGGTCATATGGGAATAGGTTTTGGCTCCACTCCAAACACTCAGTCTGTGTGTTTGTGTGTGTGTGCGTGTGTTTTACAGTATTTTCTTGCCTTGCATTGGTTTCACCATTTTTACCTGATGTAAATCTGTAAAGAATAATTCAGGAGGTTTTTTTTTTTTACATTTCTTTTTCAGATTTTTTTGTCCCATATTTAAAACTTAGAAGCATAGTTTTTCCCCTGACAACATCCAGAAAAAAATGTTGGCATTGCGCACTTCTGCAAACCATAGATATGTTTCGTTTGCACGTTATTGCAGATATGTTGAAACTTAATGTTTCACCAACACTGTGGTTAACGTGATTAGGTTCAGGCACAAAAACCACTTGGTTATGGTTTGGAAAAGATCATGTTTTGGCTTAAAATACTTGGTTTGGGGGGCACTATCCTGGCAGGTAAAGCAGTGTTGTCTCGTTAAAACCAACTGCTTTTAATGCCAATATCCCGGCAGGAAACACAGCATTATCTCAGTAAAAAACAATCGCTTTTTGTGCCACTATTGTCGCTGTAAAACCAGCAGTGGGTTGCTAAGATACATCCACATTTGGGGGCTAAAAAGCCACAGGAAAAACAGCGACAGGTCCCTGAAAAACACCCATATTCGGGGGCTGAAAGGCTGCTAATTAAAGAGCCATGGGTCGCCAAAAAACAGCCACCTGTGAGGGCAAAAAAGCTGCAGGAGAAACAGCGACAGGTCCCTAAAAATCATTTATGTTTGGGGGCTAAACAGCTGCAGGAAAAATCAGCGTCAGGTCCATAAAAAGCACCCACATTTGGGGGCTGAAAATATGCTGGAAAAAAGAGCCAAAGTTTGCTAAAAAAAACCAAACTCCTTTTTAAACACCCATTTCTTGGTCTTCAGCAGTGGTCTGCAGCTTGGAAGGTGACTCAACTAGGTGTTACACCATCTACTATCTCCTCTGCCTCCTGATGACAAAGCCAGCTCATGTACTACGTCACATTAGAAACATTGATGTATGCAACCTAATCATGGTTTGCAGGAATGTACAAAATCATTAATGGAGAGAAACCACCTCAAACAGCCCCAGCAGAGAGGTGGAGCAGCCTTCAACCTGTCAACATGTCTTTGCAGAAACTGCTAATGTGTTTGCTATTTAGCTAAGGTGCCATTAACTTGCTTAGTGACTCACTGTACAGCTTTAATGCACAAACTGCTACAGTACTTGTTCACTCTGTCAGTCTCTCTCTGTCTGGAGAGACTCCCTAAATAGCCCCACAGGGGCCTTTAACTGTCAGTTGGCTGTGCTAACGCTAAAGTGGGTGTTGACGCTAATGGCTGTGCTAAATGCTAATTTGAGCTAGCGTGGGCCTCTGAGGGGAAAGTTAACTGATTTTCAAGTGGCCCCCTGAGAGACTGCCCTAATCACTAACTAGCTGTAGCATCTCTGGGGCTCCAGGCTGAGGGGAGCTGCTGTAACTGCAAAATGACATATTGTGCCGAGGCTCTCATTTTGGAATATTACGGGGAAAAGATTTAGTCGTCTGTGTTTGATTGTAGTGGAGGAAGCACACTACAGCAGTCCATGGTGCCACAGACAATACAAATGTATGCACATGTTTAGTCAATTTTCTGATTTTAAAAAACACTACATAGTCGAAGCAAGGCTTACTTTGACGACCACACAACACTGCACTGATAAAAATCAAAAGTTTCCCCAAATTAAAACACATTTTTGGGTTATAGGAAGGGGAGGAAGTAGAAATGAAGGCGTAGTGACACCCTCTCAGGTCTTGTGTTTTACCTTCTTTATCCCCTTATCTCCAAAGATACAGGGGCACAGGCCTGATATACCACTAGGTCCTGGTGCTGATAAACAAAAAACTAATTTTTGAAGGCTTATACACACATACACAACAAACCTGTGTGTGATACATGTGCGTGTACTTAACATGTTGTGCGTGTGGGTGTGTCTCAGTGGGGGCAGAAGGGATTACGGGAAGATTGGTGTGCAACCAGGTTGCTAGACGGATCCCCTCGAAACTCTCTGTGCTGCCCCACTGGGCCTTTCATCAAGTGTGTGTGTATGTGTGTGTGTGTGTAGGGCTGGAACCAGAGAGGGAGGGTTAAGTGTGGGATCACAGATGGAGACATAATTTTTCAGTACCCTACATCCCCCCCCCCCCACCCCCCCCCCCCTTTCTTTCCTTCGCTTCCTCACATACAAATCCCACTTTTTTTGTGGTTTGCAGACTCCAGTAACAAACATCGCCCTCACCCTGACCTTCACTGTCTTTAAAATAAACCTGAACATAATGTTGTGAAAACATCGGACAAATAAAAATCCTGCACTCCTCGGTACAAAGTATAAACTCTTTGGAAAAAGCTGTATTTAATACTTTTTTGAGGAGCTTGGTTCAGCAAACAGCCATGAATCGAGGTCACTGTAGCTAGGCTAAGCTCACTTCTCACCATACCTTTAGACAGAAGGAAAAGGTAAAGGATTTCTAATATCTGAAGTTGCTAAAACAATGATAACACCTGCATACATCTTGCCCTGTGTGGATGTGAAATAATTCTTCTTTTATATACATACATTTAGATACATACTTTGTTTTATTATCCACTTTGACTCACATAAAAAAATCTTACAAATAAATAATACCTTTAAAAAAACCTAGTAAAATTAAGACTTTAAAACAGTAGTGCAACAGCAATGTAACATTCCCGAAATCAGTTCTTCTTCTCTGCTCTAAAAGAGTAGCTGCCAGCAGATTTACAGCACAACTCACTGGGTTCAGGCTGTTTAAGAGCGGCAAAGAAGTATTCATTTCTGAGAAAACTGCCATTTTATCTCGGTGTTAAACTGCTTTAAAGTTATTAATAAATTACATAGAGTCAGATCGGTGTCTTGCAGATTCCTGATCCAGCATTTAAGGCAGTATGGGAAGCATTTCCGACACTGATATGTGTATCAGAATAACTCTTAGAAAGGGTTTGTGTTATTCTGGATTAGGGCTGAATGATTAGTCAGTTAATTGATGCGTAGATAGATAGAATTATTTTTATTTTTTACTTTTGTTTAAAGATTTTTTCAGGCAAAAATGCTCACACTTTGTTGTTTCCAGGTTGTTAAATGTGAGGATTTGCTGCTTGTCTCTGTAATATATCATTGTAAATTGATTATATTTGGGTTTTAGACAAACAAGACGTCTGCAGGCATCACATTGGACTCTGACAAATTGTGATTGGCATGTTTCTGCATTTTGTGAAATATAATGTCATAGAGTTCATGATTCCTGAAATAAAAAGCTAAATCGTCAGGTTAATTGATGATGATAAATAGTTGTTGTGTGCTCTGGATAAGTAGGAAAATATCAAAGAAAAATTATTACAAAACCCATGCATGTTTAATTATTGCTCTGCCTAATAACATCATTAGGCCTACAGTTGTGATGGTTAATAGGCTGCCAGTTTAAGATGGATCCAAATACCTGGTTGAAACCTACAAAGCTTTTATAAAATAAACACTACAGTTTTGTAGGATTATTAAAAAGATGTTTCGCTCCTGTGCAGCAGAGTTGTAGCTCACTATGTCAGTGCCACAGGTTCTAATTTTCTCTTCCTGTGCCGCTGGTAACATCTTCCCTCTCTGTTTCATCGCTTTCCACCCTCTCTGCTGTGCTTCTTCCCTCCCTCTCTGCCTTCCTCTCACTCTCTCCACCCACCAGTGATTGCACAATCTTCCCATCACCACCATAATCATAACAGCCCAGATTCAGTGTGCCAGTGTGTAACAACTGCCAGTCTACACACACACACACACACACACACACACACACACACACACACACACACACACACACACACACACATCACACACACATCACACACATGCACACGCGCGCACATGTGTCCTGGAGGAGAAATACAGTTGGAGCTTTTATGCTGCTTTCCCAAGTGGCTGTTTTCGAGCGCAGCCACAATGGAGGGCCTAATGTGGATTTGTTTAGAGAGCTGGTTAATTGGAGTGGGATGCTCTAATTGCACCTCTTTCATGGTGTGTGTGTGTGTGTGTGTGTGTGTGTGTGTGTGTGTGTTTGTGGATGTGTGTGTGAATGTGAGTGTCACCTGGCCTTTGTTTGGACTGTGTGTGGGAAAACATTTGCTCAGCTATAACTACACTACACAAACACTGTAAGCTACATAACACACACATAAGGGGTGTGAAGTGTCTAAGTACAGAGAGCGGGAGGGAAACAAATAGAGAGAGAAAGAATACATGAATAGTACGCCTTATAATAGGTATAAGCTACTGTATGTGCACAACCCCCCCACCCCACCCTCCCCTTTCTATTTATGTGAATGCACAGCTTGTGTTTGTACACGTGCATCTGTACAGTGCTTCCCTCTGTCTCTTTTTGCTGGTGCCATTCCCCAGTTGGGGGTGCTCTAAGTCTTTGTATGACTCCGCTGGCTTACACGTGTGTGCATCGATGCCTAGATATTTGTATATTGAAGCTACCTGCCAGTTTGGCATCTGTGTCTTCATACCACAGTGTCCTGGTAGGCCTTTTTGCCTTTAAGAGAGGCACACCAAACTCACAGAAAAACAGGTTTTAATATAGGAGTAGTAGTTGTGTGGTTGTGAGGCCTGCTAGTAGTCAGCTGCTCAGCATTTTACAGGACACATATGGGTGATAAAATAAAGGAAAAAAAACCCTCAATAAATATGGAAATGTAATGAATGCAGATGCTTCCATGCAGGAACTGAGGGGTCACTGATCGGCCCTTACAGCCACCAGATCCCAGCATCTATGGGACATTCTGTACCAGCGTGTTTGACAGTGCTCTCCACCATCATCATCAAAACACAATATAAGGGAATATCTTTCAGAAGAATCAAAGATAAGGAGCACTGGAGCTGCTATGGAGGCCCGACACCTTACTAACTTTAATTTGTTACCCATTTGTACAGTTTGTAAAACGTGGTTGCCCATGTATTTAAAGTTTAAAAAACATAAATGAAGCCAGAGTGAAATGACAAAAACAGAAGAAGGCATTTTTTAATAAGAAAGTTTTTGTACACTTTCTGTGTCTATAATGGATTGTAAACATACTTACAATGCCTTATAATCTGCTGATAGCACTGATTAATTATTATAAGAATCCAGAAATATTCATAAAGCCGTATTACCCTATGATATTTTTTTTTCTCTTTAATATTAATTTAATTCTATTTCAATAATCATATCTTCATAAAGCATTTTAAAATGACTTAAAGCTCAGGTATCACGTATAATAATAGCTGCTGGTTGCTCTTTTTGCAAGTATCATAGTGTATTATAATTCATAGTTTTAATGCATTATCGTGATATATAACATATTGCTTTTATAATGGGATAAGTCACTATAAGTGGTCATTGTTTGCTTTAAGTTAAGTGTAAAAAGTATCATTAAATCTGTGCAAGAACAGCACAAAACATTAAAAATATATTTATAAGTTTAACAGGTCATAACAGAAATTCAGCGCTCCACTCTGACACAACTTTTGATGATTAACAACTGAATGATGGACATTTATGTTTCACAAATGTTTTCCTTAAGAACTTACTCTTATGTGCAGATTAGAATGCATTATAAGTATGTTTATAATGAAGTATAGACATGAACATCATAGAAAATTTAAAGTTTTAACTGAATTAGGAGTTTCCACTTCCCTCTTTCTAAAACTTTTCTTTCATACCCATCTTTCGTCCACGTTTGGTTCCCTGCTCGTCCACAGCCATTTGTTTTTTGTTTTTTTTTACCTTCAGCTTTACCTCTTCACTCTCTGTCTGTCCAGCTCTCATCAGTCTCAGTCCACCATCCACTTATGATGATTGTGTGTGTGTGTGTGTGTGTGTGTGTATGTGTGGGTTCCTCTGTGTGAGTGCAAACACATGGCGTGCCCTAAGTGGGCCATAGGCCTAAAGCTAATCAATGATCGTCATTTAAGCCCATTCTCATCCTGCAAACACACACGCGCACAGACACACACACACACACACACACACACCGCAATGCTTTGCTGATCAATTGAAAATAAGTGTCATTCACTTTTGCCTGTCTGCTAAAGGACATGGACGGAGCGGAGATGGTCCGTCTCTGTTTCTCTGATTCTTATTTGTGCTTCTGTGGTTAGTTTTTATTGTTTGGCATTATGACACAAGAGAGTGATCTCTATTATGAGCTTAAGTGTATGTGTTTGCCTTTCTGTGTGTGTGTGCATGCGTGTGTTTGCAGGGTCAGTCTAAATGGAGATGTATTATTAGTAACCATTCTGAGCGTGGTCACCGTAGTTCCCCAGCACGGCAATCAGATCACTTAAGAGGCTTCTTGTTCTGTGGTCTATGGCCTGCAGCTTCCTGTCTCTCCTTGTATGTGTCTCTCCCTCTATATCCTCTAATGCCCCTCTCCAACACACAAAAACCCCAGCAGCCACGACCATCACCCCTTATCTCCTCTCTCCTCACCCTGCCTCCTCTCCTCTCCTCTCTACCACTCCTGCCTCCTGTCCTTTACCTCCATGGGGGGAGAAGGGACAAGGTCATGAAGATAAACATAGAAAAGTGAAAGTGGAAGAGAGAGGGAGACAGAGAGAGCTGAAATGAACCATCTCATTTGGACATTAGCCCCTGGGCAGCTGTGGTGAGAGTCTAGCTAGCCTAGCGGATAATGCCCAATTGTGTATGAGGCATTATTTAGCTTGAGTTAGCCGGCTGCTTTGACAAGCTATTACTGGAAAGAATGAAGAGCAGGGTAATGCAAGACTCCCTGACAGGTGGGTAACTGCCCCTGGGACCCAGTGGCATAGACATCGCTTTACTCACACGTTGCTGGTGCATCACACACAAATACACACTAATGCATGTGTGTGTGTGTCTTGACAGCGTGCTTAGTGGACTGTTTTCATCCATGCATGCACAGTGACGGACGACATCACCACAGAGAGTCAGCTCTTTGTGCTGCGCATAAACCCTGTTTGTTTGACGAGGCTGTTTAGTGAGATGTTCCTTAACCTGGTGACAATGAGGAGTTTGATAGTGAAACCTCTGAACCTGTTCACATGGACGCACTCCAGGTGGAGGAGCTGTAGCTCAGAATCACAAATAAACATCCATATACACATCACTTCCTACAAAGATACAAAGGAAGCTAATTCTGCTTTTGTATCTGGAATTATTTGTAATTTCTAGTCCGTTTTAGCCACTTCAGTTTGTGAGATTCTTACTGTTGTAGTGTGTATCAATACATATATAAAAAACATAAATAAATGAATAATTTTTAGGCCACATTGCCCAGCTATAGCTTAGCTATTTATCCACAAAGCACTGAACATCCCTCCTGAATCATATGGCTCCACCTCTGCTGGCTCTGCAGCAATCCTTATTACACAGTTGTTAGTATTTTTGTAATATTACTTGTAATCTTTTACTTATTGTACTGTTGTACAAAGGTAACTCAAAATACATATATTTGAATTCTAATCTACATTTTAGGGCTGCAAGAAGTTATTTTCATTATTGATTAATCTCTTTATATGTTGATTATTTGTTAAATCATTCAGTTTCGAAAATACTAAAAACTTTCCCCGAGCCTAAGTAGATGTTTTCAGGTTTACTATTTTTCCTGATCAGCAGTTAAAAACCCAAAGATAATTTATTTGCAATCATATAAATCATTAATATCAGCAAATCTTCATACAGGAGGAGCTGAAAGTCGTCAGTCATTTCAGCATTAAAGGAGCTCTAAGCGATATTCAGAGCATATGAGTTGTCAGGGCACGGTTCAGAGACTGAGCTGGCGGCTAGCAGCTAACTATGATGACGCCATAAGCAGCGCTTAACAATGGCAACAGTTCTGACAGAGCTAACAGTAGCCATGTTTCCATCAGCCTGTTCAGATGCACATCTAGAAGTATCGCATCGGAAAATTACGATGGAAACGCCAAAATTCAAATTAAAATCCCCTGATTTGCACAAACTAAAATACGCTCGCTTTAGCTGGGTTTTGGTTGATTCGAAAAAATGTTGATTCGCAAAACGGGGGATGGAAACAGTTATGTTTGAATTAAGTCTGACGTAGCGCACCTCTCTCCATGGTGATATCCACACTCCGGGTCAGGAAGGCGGTAATGCATTTACAAGCTGGTTGCCAACCGCCAGAAAACGTAGAAGAGGAAGAATGCGAGACTTGTTTTGTTTTCGGTTCTGCGGAAAACTCGCGCGAGTTTGTAGTTTTCACCAAAGTCCGTACATTTAATTGAAACACACAAGATTCATATTTCTTTTAATGCGCATTTCCCAATGATTTGAATCACTTTTGGATGGAAACATACCTACTGTTGACAGGGGGGAACAGCAGAGAGACAGAAAGACTTATATTAGTAGTAACTGTCATATGAGCGCAGTGCAAAGCAGCAGTGACAAGCTAGCCAGTGGGATGCACACATGCATTAACACATTAACATGCACGCACCGCCCGACTGTCTTACCACAACAAACCACAGAGAAGCTACAACAAAAACCGAGATAGCTTTTTTTTTTTTTTTTAAGATATTTTTTTGGGCATTTTTGCCTTTTAATGGATAGGACAGACAAGTGTGAAAGGGGGAAGAGAGAGGGAGTAACATGCAGCAAAGGGCCACAGGCTGGAGTCGAACCCGGGCTGTGACGGCAACAGCCTTGTACATGGGGTGCCTGCTCTACCACCGACGCCCCGAAAAAAAAAAAAACGAGATAGCTTAACTTCATTCTCTGTTCAGGGTGCCATTACTCCAACCAACAGCCAGTTGTTGTTTGCTGCTGTAGAAGTCACACACAAAACCTTTGATAGTGCAGATATTGTTTTCAACATGTTAAGTTCTGCTTATATTTTTCCTTTATCTATGGACAAAATGGTCCAGAGGACATTTTTCCAAAATTAGTTGGAAATTAAAGTTATGGATGTTGTAGGTTTACTGATGAACTTATTGTCAGACTAATTTTAACAGTGTAGATTTACTTGTCAAATGGTTTTCTGCAACTGACAGTGTTGAAGACAACCCAAAAATAGCAATAACCAACGAGAAGTGTTGTTAATGATACTTTTGATGTGTTTGATTGTCATAGACCCTCTCTGTAATTATGAAGCTAACACAATGGTTCCAAACTGGTGGGTCGCGGTCTAAAAGTGTGTCATGGGTCCATTCTGACCCCAAGTGACTTGCAAATGTGTCAGGTTTGTAAAAATCACTTTATTTAGAAGTATAGTAAATTTCCGGCACAGAGCTTTTATTTTGAAGTGCTGTTTCCTGCTGTAGAGTGAGTGAATAATAGACAGCTACTTAACAGAGACCGAAACTAGCTCAACAACATGGCCAAACGCAAGTATGACACTGAATGTTTTAAACTGTGTGGACCTTGAACTAATGACTAAGGAGAAATCTGGACATCGTAGCTGCACCAGTTAGGAACCACTGGTCTAAATAGTGTTTTCATGCCGTCCAACTGTCCCTTGTTTTACTGTGTATTACTGTATATACCTTTACTGTATCATGAAGCTTTACTGTGTGTGAAGCAGGGTTCATTATGTCACTGCTGTCATCAGCAATCACAGCTGTTTCAACCTCTGTTCCTCCTCCTCTGCTGTCAGAAATATGCATTTCCATGATATCCACCATAACACCCATGAGCCTCGCCAACTCCTGACCACTCAGAGGATCAAAACAACTATTATGCTGTTATGAATGTTCCACTTACTGCATGCTTTTCTTAGTGCTGATGTGACCCAGGCTCCTTAACAGCCTTGTGATGTACGCACCTTGCTGCGTTGCTGTTTGAAAGAAATTTACAGTTACCATGTTCGAGTGATCCACCGTTCTGTAAAGTGTTCACTCTCTGTAAAACTGTAAAATGCTCAATCGTTGTTTACAAGTAACAAACATTGTTGGGAAGCCCTATGTAGAAGCTGTTACTGAGCGCAGACAGTTAAATATATCTAAATATCTGAGATTTTACTTAAAGTTATAAATTATGCTCATGTTTTTCTTAATTTAATGCTGAATTCTGGACTTTTTTTAGATTTATTTAAAGTAAATAAGTACAAAAACCTCAATAATAACAGATAGAAGTGAGGTAGTAGTGACGATCATGTCCTCCATGTCTGCACAACAAAGTAAAACATGGATGGGCTCGCAGAGAAGAGGAGAGAGGCGAGGACAGAGAAGAGGAGGATGTCTAATAGAGATATATCATTACACTGTTATACGTGTAATCTATTGTGCTGCCATTGAACAGCAGCAGCGTGGGTTTGGCAGTAGGCCATGCACACACACACACACTCACACATACACACACATACACACACGCTGTGCCTCCAGTGGGGCAGTAATAGAGGGTGTGAGTGTATTAGTCGCTACAGTCCAAGTGTTAAGTGCTGGCCTGGTGTGTGTGAGATCGATGACAGCCGGGCGGCCCCTTATCCACACACACATAGACACACACAGAGCTGTGACACATAGCCTGGGGTCAGGGGTCATACACAAACATCTCTGTCTCTCAAACACACACAGACATCGCTCTCTCTACGTCTGTGTGTGTATATACGTATATGTATCAAAAACACTCTGTGTCTATTACACACACACACATACACACTCACACAGCCATACATATACCCATCCTGTCCTGTGACCGTAGGGAGGGGCCTGCTGTCAAGCACCAGTGGTCCATCGATACTCGGGCAGAGCACTAATGCCTGCTGTCTGCTGATGGACGCTGGCCTGCCTCCAGGGACCATTATACTCACTGGGACACAGACAGACTCACACAACCGCACATCAGTGCACTAACATGGAGCACATACACAAACCTACAGTAGTACTGGCCGGCTCAAACACCACTAATATGTATGTACAGTAGATACATGCAGACACATTTCCATTTCAGTGTATGTTCACTGCAGATCTTTAGATAAGATGGAACTTTATTTTTCCTGAGGGAAGTGGCTGTGCAGCAGCAAAGTTAGAGGAGTGCAGATACACAGCATACAAGGACTAAAATGACATATAGCAGAAAGCAAATGTTTAGCAAATATAAAGTAAAAGATCTGGCAATATAAACTTAATATAAAGCTAACAGTAAGGTATAAAATATGAATAAAATGCTAATAGGTGTAAGTAGGTGCAAAACAATATGACACAAACATGTTACCAAGTTAGTTAGTTTTGACATTTTAAAACTCACAGTGGTGTCAGATGCAGGTTTGACATCCTCAACATAGATCCAACATGTACAGCAGTACTCACGTTATGGCAGATCTGTAACAAGATAATGCAAGGTACAGTAAAAAAAAAAAAAAAAAAAAGATGTAAAATTAAAGATACAGTACCATCCAGAAGTCTTAAGCCACTTAGCAAAAAATGAAATTTGAAAAGCACCTGTAATTTTGGTCTAAACAGAGAAACACAAATAATAAATACAAGTTAGAAAAAAACATTAAAACAACTAATTTCCACTGTGTTTGGAAAATTATAATTGGAAAATATTATTAGCTTCAGTATGACAAGGTTAATGGTAAATGGACCTGCACCTCTGTTGTGCCTTTTTAGGCTTTCAACCTCTCAAAGCACTTTAACACTACACATTCACACACACACATTCATATGCTGGTGGTTGAGCTACCGTAAAAGGTGCCACCCTTTACTCCGTAAACCATTCACATGTACTCTCAATTTGGGGTTCAGTATCTTTCACAAGGATACTTAAACATGCAACAGGCCTCTTTTAGTATGTGTGGATTTATGAATATGGAAATTAGTCCCACCCCTCAACTAACCTCCTGCAACTCTCCTGATAACTTTGGCTTGACGTTATCGTACAGCTGATAAATTATTGGTAATGTTAGATCAACATCACTCCCCATCGGCAGCTCTGACAAGTTGAAATGAAATCAAAACTTCTCATCCAAAAGATACCTTCTGCTCTGATACCCCCCATTTTTACTGTAGCGTTAGGGGATTGGTTCCATAGGTCTGTTTTGTATAAAACCTTGGACGTTAGAATCTGTGTTTTTGAGACAGTCATATGTACTCCGCAGCTCCAAGGTGAAGAGCTCAGCCACAGCGTTAACCACTTATTTCGCTAATGATATGTCTTGTAGCATTTAAAAAACACCATATGGACATGCTAAGGTTAAACTTGATTTTCACTGGAGGGGACCTTAAAACATACTTTTACCCACCAAGTTAGTCTGTTCAGATTGGCAACAGTACACAGGATTTGCCGCGGTGCGTTGCTGCTGCAGTATTTTCTGATGCCATCCCACACAGTCCTCTTCTTTGCTGTCCTGAGCCAGACAGTAGGGTCATTAGGTCACCAGCGCTCACATGGCTAAAATCACCAGAGTGCTGCAGGATCAAGTGCTATGTTCTGATCCTTTGCCTTGCTACCCATCGAACTGCAATCCAGACACCATTAGAGCTTACTCTTCTCTACTTTACTGTGGCTCTTTAGTCCTTTTCTTCATTCTCTTTTCCTTAGCACCAGACCCCTTGTTTCTGCAGAGCCCTCAAATCCATCCAATTGCACACACTCTCACAGGGCTGTATTGCTCACTGAGTGTCAGGCTCAGCGCCTCTTTAAGTGAATTAGCTGAACAACAGATGTGTTGAGGAGAGGAAGATGATAGAACAGATATCTAGGAGACCCTACAGTGGATGAAGTGAAGTTGGTGCATGTGTCTGAACTCTGAGTTCTTCAGGTGTTGTACAGTAACTGCCTTACCTGGTTACTTTCTCATGTAAAAAGCAGCCATGCAAAGCTGAGCAAATCAAACCAATGTTTTCTATTAATATGCTGAGCACCCTTGAGAATAAATATGGCCAAACAAGTATTATTTATCGATCAGAGGAAACACCATATTAATCTAATGCAGCTCTCAGACACAGCTCGCAACAGTCCTCATTGGACATACCCCAAGAACACATCTAGCTGGGGCAGTTGAGCGGAGTTTTGTCGTTCAAGGACAGCATGTCAGCTCAGACTCATTACATGTATAGTCTGTTTTCAAAGTAAACTTTTGTTTCCACAAGAAATGTATACTTTCTGTTGGTTCAATACATCGTCTTCATCAAAATAAACTTAGAAGGCAGGTAAAAAAATCATTTTTAATTTTACTTCCGTATGTCTAGGCAACAAAAGAACGTGCTTAGGTTTAGAAAAAACATCATAGCTAGGCTTAAAATAATTTGTTACAAACATAATATTAAGTCATGTTACATACATGTATAGGATAGTATGCTACACATTAGCACACACATTATTATTATTATTAAAATAACTCCACTGATATTTGGTTTCACACGAGACATGAGCAATGGGCTCCTGAGTTAATAATATAACTTTAAACATGGACAGATGTGCACTTCCTCCTAATCTCAACAATGTTTGTGTTTAAAGTCAAACAAAACATGATATTTATCACCCAGGTTGTTGTTTTTACACAAATGACCAAACATTTTATTCCTTTCTAGTTGTTTGCATCTTCCTTTTATTTTAGGAATTCTGCTACTAGAATCCCAAAGTTTACACACATCATGGGCATTCCTACTGTTTTCACAAAGTAGATATTTTTCAAATGTTTTAATGGCAGTCCTGCCAGTTTAATCAATATATTTAACTTGAAGCAAAGGACCTTAATATTGCATTTAGGCAACTGTTTCTGTAATTTGAAAGAGAGCAGTGTAGTTTATTCCTCTCAGCTGAGTCCCAGAGCACACTCAGTCACATCTCCATACACTCCTGGAGTTGTTTCAGTCTACATGATCACTGTATGTCATCCAGTACGATATGTCTATTTAATGTGTTTTTTAAAGGGGCAAAAAGTGAAATCATTTCACCGCTAGGTTTGCTGTTGTGCACTGCCTGTAGAGCAAAACAAAGTGTGTCATGAGCCACACCTCCCTCTACCTCTGCTCTCAAGCTCCGGACATTAACCCATGCTACGATTGTAACATTAAATTTAATTGCGTCGACATAGCGACACGTGCCTTACGTTACTGAAACACTAACTAAAACAGACATTTGACTTTATGTTGTACCTGTCCAGGAGAAGAAGAGCTAGCTCCGAGTCAGACTGTAGCCCCTTTAGCTCTCGCAGTGCTCTCCACCTTGGAAATGCAAGGCCACTGTTAATCCGAGTTCTGTCCCTTTCTTTATCCGACAACTTCTTCGCCAACAACCGTTGTTTCTTCAGAGGTAATGTCGGATCCTGGTCGTCTTCAGGTGAATGTTTCATTCTGCTCTCCGCCATTTCGCTTTGAAAATACGCGCTGCCATTGCTCACTGGCTGTAGCCTTTTATAGGGAGGGAGGGCCAAGGGCTCCGAGAGGAGGGAGGAGGAGGAGGAGGAGGGAGGAGGCGGCGATTCACATGAATGTACATGAACGCACAGCCGGACCGGCTTGTAAACAAGGGGCTGAAGATCAACACAGAGAGAGGGTGTGTGACGTCATGCTATACTCCAGATGAAATTACACCTCTAGTTCTTCACATAGCAATTTTTTAATTCCTTCAATCTAGAAATGATGAATTTCGTTTCTTGCTCCTTTTAAAGTGTTGGATGGATCAGAAGTTGCAGAAAATCAGGCACTCGGAAGGATATTTACTTTTCAGGGGAATTTATTGTTGATAATAAGCCATACACATAAATAAAGCCAGTGTTATCCTTTTAAAGTGGAGTGTGTGAATATATGCCTCTGTGTGTGTGTGTGTGTGTGTGTGTGTGTGTGTGTGTGTGTACAAAGCGTACTATAGTACCAGCCTCTCAGCAGTTGAACAAATGCCTGATTAACGCATTCAAGAAAAGTGCTATAAGGAAATGTAACCGCAGTTTCTTTGTACATGTTAAATTGTTTAGAATGGGAGGGCATTGATCTCCATGCTCGGCTGCATGCTGTCATTACCAATAGATTTCTTTTTCAGATATTTATTTAGTAATATTACATTTTTCCCGACTGAGAGGGCTTTTATGTATAGTGACAATATGACTGAAAACAGAGAATTATTATACTTTAAAAATATCACCAAACAGCATTGTGATCTCATTCAGTCCTTTGTATCCTTGGCTGTCAGCAACAGCAAAAAAATGAGTCTGGTTTTGTTCCAATATTGATATCTGTACTCTGTGAATTCCTCATTAGACCAGCTAATTACTACCCAACCCTGCAAGAGAGTCTTTGTTTTATTGGCTCGGCACAATAAAAAGGCATCCCTAGAGCTCAGAGAAACCACAGGCCCATAATATAATAACATAAGGGGGAAAAAGGGAAAGTGAAACAGGTTACAATGAGCTCCTGATGGTGTTTGGAGTAAATCCATATTAGATGAAAAGAATAATTACAGTTGATAGAAATTTATGGCACAGGGGGAAGTTGACGTCTCTTGAAAAGTCTGTCTTTATATTTGCTGTAAGGGGTTACATGCTAAGTGTTGAGGCCACTCTTTTGATTTGTCTCTGTGTTCATGAATTAAAAAAAACACTAAATGCCTCATTAAAGGGACAGTTCACCCCATAATCAAACGTACATATTCTTCCTCTTGCCTGTAGTGCTGTTTATCAATCTAGATTGTTGTGGTGTGAGTTGCTGAGTGTTAAAGATATCTGCCGTAGAGATGTCTGATTTCTCTCAGCGATAATGGAACTAGATGGCACGTGGCTTGTGGTCCTCAAAGTGCCAAACTAAATAAATGCAAACCTCAACAGCAATGTCTCTTTTTGCAGAAATCATGACCTTGTTACTCAAGATAATCCACAGAACTTGTTGTGAGCAGTTTCATGTAGGAACTATTTTCTTTCTACCGCACTACACCCACCAGTCATATCAATGCACAGAAGAAGGTGTGCATCTACAACTAGATTACCGAGCACCACTGAGCTAGCTAACGTTACACTTCAGCCAAGGAGGACGCCATTAATGTTTACATCTCACGCTGTTACGAAGTTTGACTAGAGGTAGGCCTGTCACGATAATTACATTGTCGACTATTCATCTCATTTATAAACATGATCTTGATGATTTCACTGACCTCGATTTTGCCCATTGTGTTTATGTTTGTTTATCTATGGATGTCATGAGCAATTTAGCGACTTCCTGGTTAATTTAGTTAACCAGGAAGTCCCATTGAGATAGTAAATCTCTTTAACAAGAGAGACCTGGCCGAGGTAAAATGCAAAAATACAACATATAATACAAAAATCCACAATAAAACAAAGACCATCCAAACATAGTGGCCTCTCAAGAAAAACTAGCACATGTCTCTATCATCACATTCCTCATGATTCCCTTAAATTCATCAATAAATATAAGTGTTTCTATAAAAGTACAATAATTTTATATATACTTTCTCGTACTGTATTTAATTTAAAGTGTGTTGATCACTTGTTTAAAAATATGTTAAATATGTTTTTTATATTCCACTTCCAACCTCTGATTATTAGGAATTGAAAGTTCATTGCTCCTTGTAGGCAGACTTATTTCTTGTACCCTTGTCATGAGCGTGAGCCTCTCGTCCATGAGTAGATGCACACTTCCTTCTGCACAGTGATGCAGTTGACGGCTGTAGTGCGGTAAAAAGAAAATGGTCTCTACAAGAAACTGCTCACAATAAGGTCTGAGGATTATCTTGAGTAACCGGGTCATGATTTCTGTAAAAGGGACATTGCTGTTAAGTTTTTCAAATCAATATTTTTGGTGCTTTGAGCACCACAAGCCGAATTCCATCTAGTTCTGTGATACTGGAGAGAAGGTAGACATCGCAACGGCCGATATCGCCAACACTTTGCAACTCACACAAAAACGGTCTGGACTGATAAATGGAACTATAGGTCAGAGAAAAAAAAATACGTATTGTAGATTTTGGGGTGAACTGTCCCTTTAAGCCCCGCTGTGGACAACAAGCAAGAGCAGAGTTGTAGAGGAGACGAGGACAGGAAGGAGAGGAGTGAGCAACACACAGCGAAGACACGAAAACAGAGTGAAACATGATGAGTGAGACAACAGTGAAAGGACACCTTGAGAGGAAGAGTAAAGAGGAAGATGGGTCCTGACAGGAGAAGGGGGCTGTCTGCAGATGTGCCTGCATCAAAACCAGGCGCCTGCGGGCATCATCACAGTACAGGCAGACACACACACACACACACACACACACACACGCACACAAATGCACACACAGATGCACAGTGATAACCCATCAGCACTGGCCAAGTGTTGTTTAATCCAACCTGACTTGCACTCGACAGAAAAAGCAAATTCACTTCCACTCACAGTCTGGAAAACGGAGCGCTCTTCACATAAATGGCAGTGCTCTGAATTACCCCGTTTGTGTGTGTGTGTGTGTGTGTGCGTGTGTGTGCGCCTGCTGGCATGCACACACTCCACAGCTCATGTTTTTATTTTTGTGATGATTTTTTCAGTGTGTTTGTGCGTGTGTGTTTACATGTATTGGTGGTGACAACCTCTTCAGCAGTACCCCCTTCATTGTGTGACAGGCAGATAGCTAGGCTGCTCTGCTCCCTATTGTTAGGGGGCTGTCATCAAACCCTGCTTGTACAGCCAGTTATACTGCTTGTGTGTGTGTGTGTGTGTGTGTGTGTGTGGGAGAGACAGAGAGTTTGCACTTTGTTGCGCTTCTGCATCTTCATGTGTGCTAATGCATACACCTGAGCATGTTTTTCTGTCTGCGTGTGTTAATGAGTATGCTTGTTTTTGTTTGTGTATATGAGCATATGTGCATAGGTGAGTGTGCGTTTGATTTGTTTATCTGTGCCACAATGAGAGAGAGAAGAGAAGATGAGGGCTGACAGTCCATTGTTTGACAGGCTGATAGTTTGGCTGGAGCGCTCTACTGTACTCCCCTCTCCTCTCCATTGTTATGTGACTTGTCATTAAGCCCTTGTTGCCCAGTCAAAATGGGCCGGAGTGCTTGTTAGCGGCAGCACTGTCATTTGTGGAGAGGAGTAGGTGAGCCCAGCACAAACACACACACGCATAAACACGCATGCAGAGATACAAGAGGGCAGACTGGTAGAGTGGGTACCGCAGATGTGGAAAATAATTTTTGCTCAGTATCTATGGTGCTCGATGTATTATTAACATTCTCATATAATATTGTTAAAAAAAGACACAAGATGTGCTGATGAAATTAGGAGTCCTGCAGTGTTGAAAGAGCTCGGGAGAAAATTCCCTACAGTTTTCAAAGAATAACGCAGCTCAGGAAATACAATGGTATTTATGTAAGAGGTGAAAATTGGAGGAGGGAAAACACTTCCAGTGTATTTTCTTCTTGTAAGAAATAAAGAGAGGATAACTCCGTTAACAGGCTTAATGGAGCTTCTTGGGTTTGTTAAGCTATAAAATTGTTGTTTTTTACTTGTGTAAAATATGTTTGGGTAGAGTGAGCGTAGGTAGAGTGAGAGGAATTGACCAAATCTGTCTAAAGTAAATGAAAATAGAAATTTCTGTTTCAGTTTAATTGGCAGTTGTCTTTAACTTTGTATTTAAACTGTGAGCAACATTACTTTTATTCAAACTCAGAGCCCATCGGCTACCCTTGGGGGGTGAGGGCCAACATTTTGGGAGCCAGCGGATATCCGAGCAAAGACTTCCTCTTCCGTATGCTGGTCATTTTGTCTAATCTCTACAAGCAGATATTTGCATTTCGGCCAGTGCGTTCTGCCTCTCCACACCGCCTGTTTATCTGCTGTTGAAATGTGATTGCTTAATTTTACTCAACTACGACTACAAATGGACTACGAACCAGAACACGTCTGATACCAAAATTGTATCCTCTTGCCTACAGATTCTGCAGTCAAATGCAAATATCTGTTTATAGAGATGTCTTTTTATTAAAGGTTGAGGATATTTGCATTGATGATATATATGTAACTGTGTAAATCGGTGTGACATCATGATTGACAGCTGTGTGTCAATGGCGCTGCTCGCGATTGGGTCGGAAAGGTGTAGGGTGGGAACTCAATACTGTGGCTCCATTTCCTGAGTGCTTTTGTTCAGACTCTGGCGCCAAATGATGAAGATGGCAGCACCTGTATGCGAGGTATTTTGACCCAATATCCATCAAACACTTAACTCCTTATTTACAATTTTCAGTTTAGATCGATGAAAAGAAGATAGACTGAAAGGAGTGATTTCTAGATGCTATACATCGACTCTTTCACATAAATGATTCTTCAAAATCTTTAAAAATATCTAAAAAAGAAAGCCTCATGAACATCTCCTGACCAACCCAATGTATGTTTGTCTTTATGTAGCCTGTAGAAGCGTGTTCATGGCTTAACACAGCTGTTTGTGAGTGCAACACAGACACATGACTGATCCCAACATCCTTGACATCCAGCTGTTGATGGACTGAGGTACTTGAGCCTCGTGCTACACTTAGTTTGTGCATTTCCGTTTTATTAAGAAACACATCCAGGACACCTTACAGTACATGATGGTGATCACCTGCACCAGAGAGAAGTACAGACAGAGATGGTTTCACAGACAGACAGACCAATATCCCACTCTGGTCCATTTCCTGTGTCAGGAGGGGACGAGGACAAACATGTGACATCACTTCCTGCTGAGGACAATCGCACAGGAACAGGCCAGGAGCCTGCAGAAGTGCTGTCATCGCCATAACAACCCCAACCACAGCCAAGAACACACACATGTGCGCACACAGAAACACACACAGCGACACTATTGTTAGCTCCAAACTCGGCTCAGTTTATTGACATAATTTCGTGGCATTGTACTTTTCTGTCTGTCTGTGTGTCTTTTTCTCAATCTCACTTCCTTTATGCTTTTCCATCTCCCTCTTATTTAGTCAGTTTCAATGCGGCGTGTTTCTCTTTCAGTTGGGTACACATTAAATTGCGTATCTCTGTTCCTTCAGCGTCGTGCTGCAACAAATGTGGAGCGGTATCAGTCCTTACTCTTTATCAATAAGAGCACATCAATCTGAAACAGCTAGAAAACACTTTGACGTCTTAAAAATGTAGGAAAACACAACTGTGCAAGCGGTGTGCGCAGCTGGCCTGTTACTGCGTCCCCTTTATTTTATTTCTTGTCAAGTCTATCATCTACTAGTCTACAAGTGTTACTATCAAATAAAGATGTCAACAGCCTCAAAAGAAAAAGAAAAACCTCCAAGACGTGTTGAATATTGTTAAAAATCTGCACTGCCTGATCAGTCACTTTGCTTATTGTTTAAATTTCTTATCTTAAAGCATGCCCGTTTAATGACAGAAAAGTATGAATGATATAAATTTATTTATACAGCCTCTCAGTCTGAACAATCTCAACCCATTGTATGCTTTGCAAGAAAGGTCATAGGGTCACCCATGAAATCAAACCATAATAGAAAACCATGAAAATACATGAATGATACAGAAACATCTGTTGTCCCTCCACGTAATCACTGTAAAGAGGGATGTTTATCGTACACTTAAAGCAGGAACAAAGAGCTGAGACCTTGTAGTAAGAGAGGGCCTCACAGGGCCACAGTGCTCCTCCCCTGACCTGCAGTACCTCCTCTGGCCTGAAGGTGGGAGCAGTGGCTGCAGTTTGACAGCTCTGCTGGAGTAGAGGAAGACCAGCAAACACAGAGCAGCTCCTGAACAACTGAATACTTTTGTTGATTGAGTATAAACAAAACATAAATGTGAGGGAATTACAAAGTGGAATTGTGTTGAAATAGTTGCATGAATAATTATCAGTGTGTTTTGTATGTGTGTGTGTCAGATTATTTTCTGTAGTTGACGTGAGGTTTGATGGATTTAACAGAGTGTGTTGTTATGTTTTTGGGCTGACTTGTCCTGTGCTTTAGGATCTGTTCTCTTCTATTTTCTGGGACTGACTTATAGACAAGGATGCAGTGAACAGTTGATTACACATTGTCGCTCTCCACGTATTCACCTTGATGTGCGCTCTTATGTGTGCTCTTAATTGATTGACCTGTTGTTATGGATCGCCTTGTGGTCGGCAACAGTCAATACTGCCAGGTCTTAGTATTCCTGGGTGACAGGGGGAGAAGGAGAATGGGGGAGAAAGAAAGAAAGAGAGAGAGAAGGGGGGAAGATATTGATCAGGTGCCGTGTGCATCGAATTCCAAGTTTACCTGACCTTCCAAACTGCTGCCATCATGACCGTGCTACACCGCTGATGTCCATTCCTCCCTCGCTTTCTTCCTGCTCTCCTCACTTCACTGTCCTTTTGTCTCAGCCCCGTGTGGATTTGTGCATGTGTGTGTGAGCGTTCATGTCTTCTGTGGGTGTGTATGCATGCTTGAGCTGCAGATAAAGCCTAAATTGAGCTGTTTTGATTGTTCACTGAGAGTGCCCACAGCACAAGGCCCCTCGGCTGAGGAGCACACACACACACACACACACACACACACACACACACACACACACATTCAGCCCCGCTCCAGTCACTCTCTGCACTCCTTCTCCCCTGCTTTTTTATTAAGTGGTGTTGGCAACAGCAGTGAAAATTCTTTTAATTACTAGTCAGAATAACTTTCTGTCTCTGGGATGAAGCAGGCGACTCGTTAACACCAAACACTACAAAAAAAAAAAAAAACAAGCCTCCTGCATGTCTTAATGTCTCACCACCACTAATCTGGGTTTACACGTCTTGTTTTTAGCTTTAGGGCTAACTATAGGGGCGCTGATGTGTGGAACTTGGAAAAGAAATAGTTTCCTCAGACTTAGCTGAAGATTCAGACTGTCGTCAAGAATTTCTTTGGCGAATTCATCAGATGATTTAACAGAAAAATTAGTCAAATTATCTCCGTAGTTTCAGTAATCATCTGCAAACGGATGAAGTCACTTTGAAGGACATCTTGTAATATAGTTCTTGTGAAATGTATTGATATGCCAGAGATGTGAGTTTTTCTTAGTTCACCCGAAGGACAGATGAGTCGACTAAATGACTAAGTGGCGGAAGCACAAAGCAGTTTTCACTGTTCCTTGTCTGAGTTCTGAGGGGTTAAGATACACAAATGAAGTAATATAGACAGAGTGTGTGTTGTACAGCTGGTGCTGCTCACACAGATTCACAGTTACACGTCAGAGTGTGAATATCAGACACTTGTATTTATTAATATAAAGAATATGACCACGATCTAGACGCCATGCTATACGTGCAAGAAACATAAAAATGGAGTGTAATGCAGATATTTAATGATCAATACACACTTTTCGTCACATTTTACTCCAGTAAAAGTCTTGTGAGTTAAATCTGAGGTTTATTATTAGACACTTTCATTGGACCCGAGTGTGCACGGCCTTTTTTTCCCCCTGCATCGTTTTTAAATATATAAGCAATGTCATCCTCGTTCTCAGCAGAGGTCTCCTGTGGGAATCCCTTTGCTCATATCCCAGATTTAGCGAGATGCATTGGCATGTCTGGTTTCGCAGGGATTTAAGAGGAGAAATACATATTTGTTGATTTGAAAAGGGAATGAACCTGAACCGGAGTCCAGTGATACCATACAATTATGCAAATACACACTTAAAAAACAAACTGCACGCAAATGATTTGGTGGAAACGCTTTAGGAGAGTGAGAGGTGTGTGTGTGTGTACACATGGATGTTGGCATGCAAAACAAAATGCACTGGACATTGTTCTGTGGCTGCGCGCACACACACACACACACACACACACACACACAGAAAAATACACACACTCCAGGGATGATGTCTGGCTAGGTGGATAAAGTAGTGCTATTGTAATTCGATAGATGGCTTTCCCTAAGATAATCTGCCTTAAACAGATGATCATTTTGGGAGTAGATTTGATTGATGTGGGACAGGCAGAGAAAGAACAAGAGGGAGACGGCGAGGAAGCGAGGATGTCTGTATTTTAAGTCTGTGTGTGTATGTGAGAGAAGGAGGGACAGGAAATTAAAAAGGGTACGTATGGTGAAGAACATTATTTTGTGCCAGCTGGACTCTGAATGCTCCTCGAACTGGGACTTCTCTGTCTGTGTCTCTGTCTCTCTTCAGGTCGTCATTGTTCATTTGACCAGTCACACTTTCCTTTTTTCCCTTATTTCATATCCTCTTTTTGTAGCAACGCTGTGGGCCTTGGCGCACAGTTGTGTTTGACTCATGTCATTTCAGAAAGTTTGCACGTGTTCGTCTTATTGTTGCAGCTCATTCACTTTGCCTCTTGTTGTATGACCTGTTAGGCATTCAAAGATATATGTTTATTGCATCTATTGTGGTTTGACTCGAGGTCAGTTTTGGCGTCAGCATGGGGAAAAGTAATTTTAGGCAAGAACAGTTTCACACATGTACAAACAAGACAGGGTTTAAAAGTGGATCGCCAGCTGTTCAGCTCTCAGTCTAATAACACAAACATTACAAACAGAGGTTTTTAAAGGGCTATTTCGTCTAAACTACAAAAATAAAACCACAACTTTCTGGGCCACGCAAATAGTTTTAATTTGTCCTGGCAAAATGCACCAAATCTATCTGCATGGCAAGATAACACTAGAGGTGCCTGACAAAATAGACTTTTTTTTAATGTTAGAGAATTGATCTTATTCCTGCAACACTCGCAATCAACTGTTCATAATCCATAGAATTTATTTTCTGGATCATAAACAGATGAGTGTTTTAGCTTTTGCGTTTTTGTCTCTCTCCTTATCAGCTTCTCTGGGGCACGCTCTTCATCCTTACCCAACTTTTATCCATCCTGGGGGGAAATAAAATCAATACAGCAGCGTATTAGGATATTTTGCATGGCATATTGTATCAACACATGGACGCTAAGTATCAACTTTTCTATTACATGAATTTAACATTGCAAATGCAAGTGAAACATTTGTAAAAATACATTTATTTTCAGTCCACTCGATACATTTCGCTGCACTAAAAATGACTTAAGTAAGAAGAACAGAATGAAAACTTTATTATTAGATAAAACAGCTGTAGACATAGTCGACATGGGGACTTAGTTGGTGTTGAAGCGTTTAAAATCATGATAATATCGTATCGTGGGAGCCTCTGATTTCCACCCCTACCACCCAGCATTCCTCTCTCATCCCTTCTTATATCCTAAGTGGCCTTTCATTTGCTGAAAAAGGGGGAGACATTGGAGTTAGAAAAAAAACTCTGGTTCGTTCCTTCCACTTAATTCCATCTGCAGTGTATTTAGTGTTTTCTTCTCCTGCTCTCACTCTCTTTTTCCTCTCCCTCTGCCTTACTTTCCCTCTCTCCCAACATAATCCTCCGCTCAAGCCCCTAGGTTGCCGTAGAAACATCAATAACATTCCTGCTTGACAACATCTTAGTGCATTAAAGTGGTCGTAGGGAGACTGGGCCCAACACAGGCACGCACACACACACACACACAAGACACACACACACAAACTGAAAGCCATCACTAGGATTCCTGCAAAAATAGCAACGACTGTCGATTCCGAGGAAACAGAAGGATTGAACATCGACTTCAGATACTCGCTCTTATTATCTAATGATCAGGAGTTACTACATTTTAATACAAGTCATTACATTTGAATCCATTATGTCGAATTTTTGTTACATTTGGTGACTGAAGACACTTTAATGTGCACATTTGGTGCATAAATCACAGAACAGTTTTCCACATTTTAATTTCTTCCCTTATTGTGACATCTTTATGTTACAGATGTGATTATCAGAAGTTAGATCCCTGCTGCAGCAGACGTACATGCTGCTGCTTTGTTGTGGAGCAAGATCCTTATTCCCTGCCAGGTGTGGCTCTGTGGCTCTGAACTTTGACCTCCCCTGTGTAAAGGGGGTGAAGCTCTTCAGGCTGCAGCTAATGATTATTTTCATTATTGATCAATCTGAAGATTGTCGTCTTGATTAACCCTTTGGTCTGTGAAACGTCAGAATATAGTGGAAAATGCAAATCAAAATTTCCTCAAGATAAACTATGCAGGATTTTTCTCGAAGTGTGTGACTGTGTATTATTCTGCACAGACCCTGCCCTCTGCCTGTATATTTTTCGAAATCATCTTCTTATTTTTGGTGTTGGGGACATTTATGGGCATGTATCCCCACAGCGCTCAGGTGAGATTGGGACTTTATAAAAAGGTAGCGACCAGGTGCCAGACTGTAAGCAGCAGGCATTCGAGAGACACAGCTCCGAAAAAACACAAATATAGTGACGTAAATTCCAAACGAGAGTGAATCTGGGGTTGGATTTTACTTCTACTTTCACTGGCGACTGTGTTTTACCAAAATATATTCAGTTTATTGTGCTATAAAACAAAAAAAGTAGTAAATCGTCACAGTGGAGAAACTCTGAACGAGAGAATTTTTTGGCATTTTTGCTTGAAAAATGACTTATAATTACTCTATAATCAATATAGTTGCAGATTAATTTTCTGTTTCTGTTTTCAGTTTTCATCTGGGGATCAGTAAGTAGCTTTTTTATGTAAATGATGTTTAAAAATGGCTCTTATTTAGGCACAACTGATATTTATGTGTTTTAGGAAGCCCACATAGTCAGCTTGCTGTTGGTCAGGGGATGAATTTGAGAGGAAAATATATAGCGGGGGTGCTGATGTTGCCCAAAGTGTTTCAATAAACCTTTGAGTGGGAAAATATTTCAAAATACTTTATATATATATATATGGATTACTAGTATTCCCTCTCAGTAGGGACAACAAGTTTCTTCAGGACAGCAGCTCTGGATCTGGACCGCTTTTTTGTCTTTGAAGACAATGTGTGTGTGTGAGGAGAGTGTGTGAGAGTGACAGTATCCACTAGAGTCCACTCTCGGCTCAGAGTAACATCACTTTCTGTCACTTTTTCCTCTGTCTGTCTCTCCTCCTCCCGCCCTCTCTCTTTCTCTCGCTCAGTCCATCTCAATTAATACTCTCCCACCTCCCTTCAAGGGCCTATTATACATTAGCCCTCTAAATCGAATCTCATGGAAATTGCCAGGGAGACTAACGCCGCCAGTTTGACTGACACACCACTGGATTTGTATTCAGCGCGAAGAACAGCCGAGCACCTACACATGCAAAATTACATACACAGACGCGTGAACACACTCGAGCGGTCAGCCACATGCTCGCCACCTTGCTGAACGTGAAAGTGAGCAGTTTGGACACAAAAACACACACATACAGGGAAGTGAGCGGCAGGTAAAGCTTCTGGATACACACAGGTGATTTATTGTCATACGGTACAGTACAGGGGAACAGACTGTGTGTGTGAGTGTGTTATTGTGTGTGTGTATGTGTGTGTGTGTGGTGATAACGATGCTCTCTCTTGGTGACAGTGGCTGCAGATTGTTCCACGGACAGACCTGTCATCATCCCAGTCAAATTATTCTGATTGGCTGCTGATTTCCTGATGGCGTCCCTCTGTGTGCTATGTGTGTTTGATTGAGAGCCTGTGTGCTTGCATTCTTGCATATGGGATTCGTGTGCGTGTGTGTGTTGGGTGATTTCCTGATGGAAGCCCCTGTTTCATCATCTGTTGCCATTCCCACCTGTCTCCACGGTGACTGTGCTGTGTCTAATCACTTGATGTGATTTGTGTTGGTAAAACAACGTACCTTCCTCTGATGAGGGCCTCCCCCCTAGTGTGTGAGTGTGTGTGCATGTGTGTGTGTTTGATGCAGGCACCCTTTGGGGCTTCCAAATCAACATTGTCAAGATCCCGCTGTCCCATTATACAGAGACAAACCTTTTTGTCTGATACACACACACACACACACACAAGGCCAGATACATACTGAATTCGTAGCAGATCCTTGTTCAACACTGTGCAGTTGTCTTATGAAGCAATCAGGACAGATTTTTATACCTTCCCAGTTTTACTTTACTGTTTTACGTTGCTGACTTTTACTCACACACACACACACACACACACACACATGCACGCATACCTTGTGAGTGCTCTACTCAGACAACCACATAATGGGCTAAAGAGGTACACGAAACAGATGGTTTTCCAGCTAGCCGCCTCACTAATGCTAACAGGACATGTCACACGGGGAACGAGAAGAAGAAAGAGGGTGAGAGAGATAAAGAGGAAGAGCAGAGTCGGGAGAGATATTTATACAGGGACAGAAAGTGACAGAGACTGACAGCGTGGAAAATATACTTTCGAAAGGTTATGAAGAGAGAGGTGACAGAGTTGTTACCGAGCGAGAGAAAAAGTACTTTGTGAGAAGGGAATGTAAGTTTAAAGCAACCAAAGCACCACTGCAAACCCTGCTTTAAAGCTGGGTCGCACTAGTTTGGGTGCCAGTTACGTATGAGTATCTGTCCTCCCCCATAACTTGTCAGTTAGTTTCAACTTGTGACAGCTATGGGACCGCAGATCAGAGAAATGTGTATGTAGCATCGAGAATGGTTGAAAGGTGAAGGTTCAGTCAGATTTTGAGGCTGGTTTAATCACTGTATTCTTAATCAGATGTATCCCGATCTACATCAGGATTCAAGCTTTAGACAATGTTTATTTTTTCAATGTACTTTTTTTGGAACGTTTTTTATTAAACACTGATGCATCAAGCAGTTCGGCATATTTAAAGCCAAGAAGTGTTGATCCTGGAGCAGGATCATTTTTGTGCTTTTGTAACAAAGTGACTTCAGATTCATGTCGTTTTATGTTTATATTATTTTGTCTATTTTGAGCCAGTTGGGTGCAAAGGCGTGTATGAGGACATTGTAACCACTCAGGGCCTGTTTGGTCGTCAATTTCCATCAACTAAAAGTATTTGTTTTTGCCACTGACAGGCTCAGATTATTATTCTAAGTGTCAACGACATTATGGAGAGGATCCCTACTGCTACAAACCTTTTTGTTAAAGAGGAAGATCATTTTTGTTTAACCAGAAATGGCCCTGAAATTGTCATCACCAAACCCACCAGACTCCATTCAAATAAACAGTAATTCTAGTGTGTATAGAGGCAGCATATTTACACATCTAACTGGTTGAATTAAGGGTTTATTTCAACTGAACCAGAGCTGGTGATTGTTGGAAAAGTGGAAAGACAAACCAAGAAGGTTTTTGTGGGTTTTGTTTTGTTTCTGTCAACTTTGGATGAACTGTGTTTTACGCTGACAAAATTACTCTTTATTTAAATGGTGTCTGGTAGGATTGGCAAAAGCGATTTTCGGCTGTTTCTGGTCAAGTTAAAAGTATCTTACTCTTTAATAAAAAGGGTTATCTCTGTAGGGATATTTTCCACAAGTTGTCAGACACTTAAAGTAATAATCTGAGCTTGATAGAGGCAAAATAAGCTCTTTTAGTGGGTGTAAATTGACAGTGCGAACATGCCCTGAATAGTTACGTTGCAGCCTGTATCACTCACTCAATACTGGACCAGTTTCAAAAACTGTTGTTCCCATTAACCACATGGGTCCAGGTTAGAAAACACCAAACTTTCCCTTTGAAGTCAGAAGGATAACAGGAATGAAAATAACAAAATACACTGCGAGACAAAGAGGCAGAAAAAGAGACAACTGCATCTTTCCACTTTCTTTCCAATCTCACCCGCTCTCCCACCCTACACCCACACTCCACCCAGGAGACTGTGTGTTACCAATCTGTGCCAGGCTGTGAAACATTAGCGCCATGCAATATTCAACAGGACTAAGTCAGGCTTTTAGCATCAGGCGGGTGTAGGCTCTATATGTTTAGAGGCAAGCCTGAAGCAAGAACAATCTGATTAGCTAACAAGCGAGAGCTTTCACCGCTCAGGGTTGTGTTTGATGTTTGTGTGTGTGTGTGTGTGTGTGCAGCTGTGTGTATGTCGCTTTTATGGGTATATACTCTTAAAAGTGTGTGTGTGCCATCATAAAAGATGGTCCTTCCTTTTCAACTCAACTGAGAGGGTTGAAAAGTGAGAAACGGTGCAGGAATTACGTGTTGAATGAAACGCTGAGGACAGCAGTTGTATTTGTCTCCTCACAATTACTGAAGTTGTGTGTGCTTCTTTAGTTTCCTTTCAGTTTTGCTTTCCAATATTCAGGTGTGACATGTGGCACAGTTTCAAAAAGAAGTGAAGATGTTATAGTGTTTGTGGGTGCAGGAGCTGAGGTGTGTATTCTTCTGCAGGCTTTGTGTCAGCCACCTCTGACACTCACACAAACACATACACACACACACACACACACCATCACAAGCGCACACATTCTCCCCTCCTGCTATATCACAATGCGGTGTGCTTCTTCCTTCAACAATAACCCACAGAAAACCATACAAAGCCCTCTGAGCCATTGTACCGCAGCAAAATACAACACAGACTTATAACTCAGACATTAAAAAGTGTACCAACACTCAACAGCACATATAAATAATAAATCAATAAAGTATACAAATAAAGCATCCTCTCCTTTCTTCGGCAGTAACAGTAAGAGATGAAAACAGCACAGACTGAACTCTGAACTCTTTTTGTGATTCTGCTTATCTTGTTTTTAAACCTTCCTCTATCTCATCCTCTCATCAGCTGTGTGCACTCATTATCCATTTCTGGTGGACGAGACAGGTTTTCACCCAGTTCTCGTAATATTAACTTTCTCTGCTTCTTTTCTTTCTTGCCCTCTCGCCTTGATGTTACCTCTGTTCTCGCATGCCCCTCTGAGAAAGCTGCTAAATAAGAGGAAGACACTTACAAACACTTCATATTCTGCATGTAAGAAATCCAAATACGGATTAAAATGTCATCCAAATGTGTAGTAGATGACCTGAAATAGCTCTTTGACTCTATAGAGAGGGTACATTGTCGTGTAAATACAGGAAATACCTACTGAAGAGTGTTAAACAAATGTCTCTTGTTCTTTTGTATGCATTTTTGCATGTTGCATGTTGAAATGCATTCATTTTCTCCAATCCAAAAGTTTCCTTGGTGTGTTCTTAAGCTGGGCACACACTGTACAATTTGCACCCATTTCTGACCCAGTTTTTTTAGCCACACGACTAATTTCGGAGTGATTCGCTGTGCAGTGTACAGGGGAGCGATGACCGAACATGGCCTGATCAACCGCACCCGACCGGCTGTCAGACGTTTGGTTGAATTTCCGACATGTCAGAGATTTTGGTCGGCCATCATGAGGCTCTCCCACAGTTGAAACAGAGCCACCGGACAATTCCCCAACATCAGTGCTCCTGCGCAAAATGGCAAACATGACATGTCATGAGGACGGAAAATAGAAGCCAGTGCCAGAAGAAAATGTTGGCATTGTATGTTTCTGCAAACCATGAATGTGTTGCATTTACACATTTCATACGTATCATATTAACATATCTAAGATTATATAGTGCATGAGGTGACTTTGTCATCAAGAGGTGGAGTAGATGGTGGCTGGTGTCACTTAGGACGCATTTATACTGGCGCTCTTTGGTCTGCTTAAAACAGACCCTGGTCCGCTTCCACGGATAGTTCGGTTTGTTTGGAGTGTTGTGAACGGTCATTCCAAACGAGCGGACCAAACGAGTGAACCCTGGTCCACTTAAACTGTGAGTCTAACCCTGGTGCGGTTCGCTTACAGTGGGAAATGCAAACTGACTATCCAGTGAACTAAAGAGAGGAAGTGAACCAAAGAGAGGAAGTGGATTGCATTTTGGTGTTTTTGTGGTGACCAAGCCGGCTGAAGGGGATGGATTTCTGTTTTTGGTTCTGGCCAATCGATGAGCCAGGTTTTCATCTTCCTCATGCTTTTATTCTTCCTAGTCAGTGGTTGTTTCGGGCAGTACTGCCCCCAGACGAGCAGCTGTTGTCACTGCATGACGTTGTCCAGGTGGTTTGGTCCGCTTTAAAAAGTGCAGTGTGACCAAACCAAACGAAGGTGTGAAATTTTTCGGCATTCCCGCCCAATTGAAGTCCCCAGAACTTTCCTAGTGTTTATGCCCCCTTAAACGAGACGCCCTTAACCCTAACTCTAAACCTAACCAACAAGCAACATGACCAATCCTGTTTTGGCCCCCGTAGCTGTGTTTCTTATGGCATTTTAGCCACCAAGTGTGGGTATTTTTTAGGAACCTGTCTGTGCTGTGAAAATCAGTTGTTTTTCCTGAGGCATTGCTGCATTTTCTGCCAGGATTATGCCCCCTAACCCAGCCATATTTTAGTCAAATCATGATCTTCTTCTAACTATAATCAAGTGGTTTTTGTGCCTATACCTTACCACACGTCATCCACAGCATAGTTGAGATGTAAAATGTTAATGTAATGTACAATGCCAACATTTTCTCTTAGCGATTTGGGTTTGAACATATGGAGTCCAGGTTGGTTGAGCTGCAGCAGAACTGACGCATTAGTGCCTCTTTGACTTTGTCCTTCTTTCCTCTCTACCTCCCTCCCTCTGACGCCTTCCCCTCTCCCCTCCTCTCTCCTCTACGGTTCACTATTGTTTCATTACCTACTGACACTTATTATCTGCCAGAGCAGCCAGGTCTCTCTTATGCACATATATCTCTATCTTTTTTCTGTCTTTTTACTCACTTTATCCACCTACACACACTCACTCACACATATTCCTGTCCTGCCGTTGTGAATTCACCGCTCTGGTAAACTGTTAAACCTACCCACGCCATCGAGCCTCACGTTAATCCACCATCTGACTCTTCTCCCTGCTTCTCTTCCTGTCGCTCATCCCTTCCTGGCAAACAGCAGCTCTTGAATAATTGCAGTGAGGAAGAAATTTTCAATGCATACGTGATGGGCTCTCTGAAGCATCTCCCTCTCCCTCCCTCTCCCTCTGAAAGTCTATCCCTTCTTCTTAATCCTACCTTGTCTAACTGAAGAGCCTAGTTTTAGACACACACACACACACACACACACACACACGGGCTTCACACAATTTGGATGAAAGCAGCCGGGTGCAGGAGGAAATGCATAGGGAGAGAAACTTATCTCTCAGTGGCACTGTGTTACTCGATACACACACTCAGACGTCAACTGTTTGGTTGCACCTACTCATTTAAACACTCACACTGCTGCATACACACAAATGCACACATATAGCGCCGCACACGTTCAGCCGTTCACATACATTCACAGGTCAATCGCTGTTTGTAACATGACCTTAATGAGAAGTGGATCTCTGTATAACAAAACACTCGAGTTGTTGATCATTCAGTTTGCCCATACATCTATTCAGTAGTGCGGCGTGTGTGTGCGCATGTGTGTGTATTCGCGTGAGGTGTGTAGGTGTGTGTGTGTGCAAGATCATACATTATGTGGAGTGTTTTAACACCGTCATGATTAGTGCAGTTATGTGTTGTCAAGTGGGAGGAATCACTTCCATTTCTAAACAGGCGCAAACATAATGATGTTTACACACACACACACCGACACACACACACACACAGCAACAACAATGCATCCCACAGAGGGATGTTGGAGAGGTAAAGTGTTATGCTCACTTGACAAATAATACAGACAAACCTTAACACCAGTATGTGGCTGTGAGTGTATGCAACCGGCTCACATCTCAGTTTTACATCAGCTTTACGAGCACAAAGTCGACACACACACACACACACACATTTGCACACACACACACACACACTTCTCGTTCCTGTTCGTTAATCCTCCCTCCCTCCAGCTGTGCAATCATAATTTAAAGGTGTTGTCTGTATAATTTCTGTGGATTATGTGATTAGGAAGCTATTGTGGCAGATTAATGTGTGAATGAGGTTAACCCGTGATGAAATGGCTTTTGTCAGCCTGTGCCCTCTGCAGCCCGTTGTAGCGCTCTGTCCTTGTCCTTTTTTGTGTGTGTGTGTGTGTGTGTGGAAGACAGAGAGACAGGTGGAGGCCAAAGCCTTCTAATCTTTAAGCCACCATATTTATTTATGATCATATGTCTCGATTTATTTCGTTAATGTGTTGGACGGTAGTCCGCTTTAACCCTCACCTCACTCAAACTCTCCTCATCCCTTTTCCTCCTTCCTCCCTCCCTCCTCTTTTTCTACTCTCCCCACATTAACTCTACAGAGGGAGAGCAACTAGGCGACATAGACACAGCTCAGAGCAAGAGCCGCTGTTGGATCTCGATGGAGCTCTGAAGAGAGGAGGCATGGCCGTGGCAGAGCCCGGAGCCAGCTGTCACAAATAGAACATTTAATAGTGTCTCTCTTTCTCTCTGTCTCTCTGGAGCTGGTCTGCTGTCGGCTCAGGTCATTCCAGATAGGACTCTATCTTAGGATGATCTCACTGACAGCACCCACTTTAGACTAATCACTCCATTTAGACTGGAGTGGCCCTGAGGTGGGAGGGAGAGAGGGAGAGAGAAAGAGAGGCAGAAAGAGAGAGAGAGATGACAGAGATGAACAGTTACTACCCCGCAGGAGAAGAAGGAAATGAGGGAAGATCCGAGCGAGGGCCGCGAATCGTTGAGAGAGAGAGAGAGAGAGAGAGGGAGAGAAACGCCAGACTGATTCTGAAAGAAAGAAAAAGAGAGATGGCAAGCAAGTTTATTTTAAGAGCTGCCTGTGAAGCATAATAATTGTTAATTGAAATGAGGAGTGTTTTGCTAACCTTGGGATATTTGTGTGAGTATATCTGTCTGAGTCTATTTATGCAGGCCTGACTATTTGTTCGAGCTTATTTATATGTGTGTGTGTGTGTGTGTGTGTGCTCGTTTTAAAGTTGGAAAAGTCACCTAGATTGCACCCGTCATCACTTTGTGTTTCTTACCATCGCTGCTATCTGATGGTAGCAGGGTTCCAGACCTCTGAATTGTTGCCCACGTCTCCAGCTTGTTAAGCCAAACAATCTAGAGTTTTGCTCGATGGAAGTTTTCCCAGTTCTAGAAACAACCAAGCCAATAAGAAGTTATTCAGGTGGGATTCAGAATGGAAACGTCATTGCAAAAGACAGAAAATTCGTCACACAAAATTTTGACAAGCGATTGACTCAACCATACATGTTGTGAGTAAATCTTGAGAAATATCAACTCTTAAATCAGCATGTTGACATGACAAACACTAAGTTACCTGGACCTAGCAGCCACTACTGTGGCATCATGTCAACTACAGTAGATGGATATGTCTTGATCAAGGGTTAAATTGGGCCAGAGCTGTCCGGAGCTCAACCCCAGCACACTGGTGTACACTCTTCTGTGTCCTCAGGAGCCTCTTTACTGAGCACATCTTCAATAATGTATGTATTTTTAAACTTTTCTTGGTCCTGGTAATTCAAACTGTGACTAAAACCCAATTTCTTTGTAGCTGTAAGGAACATATTCCTAAATGAAGTGATGTAAAAACATCAGGACCCATAAAACCTACCTAACAGATCAGAGACCTCAGTCTAGGTGGTGGAAATGTACGTAAACCGTGGTTGCCACCCGCCATAGGGGCTGTGCGCATGCTGTGTCTTTAAGTGCCTGGAGGTCAGACGCTGGGTGCTACTCTTGAGCCTACTTTCAAGGGCACGGAGGCAGGTTGCTTCTGAGGTTACTTGGCAACCATAACCAGCATCATATTATAGCCTACTCACCAGAAATCCTGAGTACAGAGCTGATCTTCCTCCAGGCGCTGTTTTGTAAGTGTGTATTAGGTCAAAAATATTGTCCATGGGACAGATGTTAAGCTCTGGGCAGCCCTGCATGAAAATAATCAACTTCTTCTTCATATTTATCACAGACTGATATTTACTGACTTAACTACTATCGGCTGTAATTGGTTGTTCCCCGTCACATGACGTGCGGTGTGCACTGCTGTGTCCCAGAAGTTCAACTCTATTAATCTCAGAACGTTGCGGCCTGAAAAATAGGCACTCAGGAAAGCATGCGCGCCATGACACTGTTGCTCTGGTGTTTGAGTGCACCTGCTGTGCATCTACATTGAAAACAATTTATTTGAGGGCGCAAAATTGTGGCATGTGTACGGCCCCATAGAAGGGCAAAAAGAAGCGACCTCAGGGCTCTTGTTAGTCAGTCAAACTGCACAGATTGCAGAGCGGCAAGGTAGGGAGAAAAATAGGTCAGAAACGTACAGGTTTAATAACAAAATTTAAATTGGTCGGATATTCTGGTTTAATAATTTTTTGCTTTTACAAAATGATTCTACAAATTTAACGCAAGATAGTTTGCGGCAGGTTGCCATCAGTTGTAGTTTTTCACGCTGCCAACAGTATCTAGAATGACTTTGAATGGTATTTTAGTTTTTAGAGTAGAAGGTTGTCTCACCTTGTTAGCCTGTGTTTTTATTTACAGATTTTCAAATGATATCAATCAGATTTTTTTTAGTCAGTGGGCACACGTGTACACCCATAGAAACCTTGAAACCACACACAGAAAAATGTTGGTTCCTCAGTGGTTCTTGAAGGTGGGTTAAGGTGCTGTATAAAACCACTGCTACACAAAGAACTTTTAAAAAACACTTGACGCTTGAGGTAAAGCAAACATCTACAGTCTGGCTGAAAGTGAGCATTTAGGGAGGGGCGGAAGCGCACTGCTGTTAGGGAGAGGGGTGCATTGGATTTATAACAAGACAAAACAAAAGCATCAGAACGAAATGGAATGCAGCACAATAATCGTTTTATCTCAGTTATCTTGTTTTCATAATCATGTGAAGCCAAAATCGTTATTCAAAAATAAAGTTTGATTAATCACCATGCCAGAGTGTCACAAACTTAATTGGCGATTGAGGATGATCACATCTTTTCCCTGGATTTTCTGACAGGGTTAGATTCTCCTGACCTGCCTCTTCTCCTTCGTAATGAATATAGTGAACATTACTACATAACATAACCTACCAGGTGTTACGCTACATCTGTTGTTAGGGCTCTTTCATTAATTTCAGAAAGTTTCATTAGTGCAACAACGATGCTGAAAGGTTGATTTCTAACGACCTTGTCTCTGACTGATGGCACCAGTTTGTACACACTACTGTACACTGTATTTTTGCTCCACTGATTTAGGAGTGACATATTTAAAGTCAACAGGACCTGCCTTTATGATATAGTTTCAACGGGACATGAAATAGCTACAGAATACTTGCACATGCACTGTCTATTGAAAGTGCTCTGTGATCCCTAATGGCACTGTCTATTCACTGGAGCCCAGTGTGTGTTTGTGCATGTATGAGGTCTTTTTACTGTATGCCAGCTAATAATGTACAATAACTCCCTCTCTCCTGTGTGTGCCTCCCGTCCTCTCTCTCTGTGACCAGATAACCTCCACCTGTCACTCCTTGTCCTCCGCCTCTCCTCTCCCATTCTTCCATCTCTCTTTCCATCCGTTCATCCCTGGGTGTCCCTATTCATCCAGAGTGATGGAGTTGGTCCGACTTGCCATTGCCTTTCAATGCGGGCGAACACACACACACTCGCACACGAGCGCATACACACAGACTTTGTGTTTGCCACCCATTTACCTGACTCAATGCCTCTATTCTCTGGCTCCAAATTGACCGTTGGCTGGACAGATGGACGGATGACCCATGGTGGTCCCTCTCTCTTCCGTTCACTCTCTCTCTCTCTAACACACACACACACTTTCTCTTTCTCTCTCACACACACAATAAAGATACGGCTTCTCCAAGATCAGAAATATGTGTTCAGAATACATTACAATTTTCATTTCTACTTTTCATACCTCAGTTCTACCTGCTGTCTCTCTCTCTGTCTCTCTATTCAGTACAAATATGCACAGCTTCAGTGTCGCAGGTTTCATAGTTTCTTTGTAAGTACTTAAGACGTGTGATCATTCCCTTTCTTTATGTCAAAGCTTCAAGTTTTTTGGTCAAAACAAATCTATGGGAAGACATTGTAGACATAGAGCTAAACAAGAGTAAGCAAAAGTAATCATGTGACAGTTCTGAGCATGCAAGAAAGAATGAAAGCAGACTGAGAGTGTTTATTTGCCTCCTGTTGAGAATAGTCACACTGCAGCTATTCGGCTATTTGCGCCCATCACTATGACCAGTGGTGTAGTGGAGGGTATACACAGGAATACAAGGTATACCAACACATTCTCACTCCAACCTCGTCACATATTGACTTTTGGTCATGGACTTTCCATGTCCACATACGATGTGCAAGGTACCCTGGGATCTGGGACACCGTGTCAACTTCTGCTTGTCACATGCATCGTCTTCTTTCAAAATACACTTCCAGTTTCACAGGAAATGTAAGGTTTACACACAGTCTCTTTCAAAATAAACGCACTACGTAGGTACAACACCGCGAATTGGAGTCCTTTTTCCTTTAACAACAAAAACACGTGATTAGGTTTAGGGAAAAAAAAACAGGGTTTGGCTTTATAATCTTAGGGGACGTGAACACCGCTCTCTTGGGTGAAAGTTGGTGTTTGTTGGACGTATCCACCACCCCTCCCGCCCACCCTAGTTGGACTTTCACCACCTTAACTTTCGTCCTTGTCCCACTGTGTTTCCCCTTGACGTGACCAGGCGCTGTTAAACTATAACGGCAACTGACTGCATATCATGCCAATGTTAAAGGGCGCCTTTGTTTGTTGGTTTCTGACGCCTCAAGTCACTGCCTAAGCATCGGATTTCCACCACTTTGGAGTGAGACTGGGCAAAGTATACCCACCTTTTCTCGCCATTTACAGTATCACCACCTATCAGCCAAAAACACTGAGGTGTCGGAGGTTGGAAGCAGTTAGGATTTTGGCAAAGAGGTCATCGCTTGGGTTAGTACTCGACAATTCTGTATATTCCCTGAGATTAAAATGGTAAATTTAGGAGAAAAACTCACAAATGTACTGCCAGAAAGTCAGGTGATGTAGGATAAAGAGTGGCACAGTTATTAGAGGCAGTAAAACATGGTGGGTGAATGGGTTAAACAATATTCTTTCACACAGGAGACTGCGTGGAGATCAAGTCTTGTCTGATTCAGTGTCGGCTTATTATTTCTAGACTTTGTTAATTTGTTGTTTTCAGTTTGTATGATGTGTAAAGCTGCCGAATGCACACTGTACATAAACTTTACCATAATAGCTGAAAAGACCCAATGGTGTTAACGTCATATTCCAGGAATATACACCTGGGTGTAAATAGCCACATTGGTTACTCCTCCCTGGTTTATTAGTTTCATTATGATGAGTCTGACATTTATTTTCACAGAGAAAAGTTAAAAAACATTACCTTCAAAGTTTTCTAAAGCCCAACAATTTTTTTTTCTTTTTTTTTAATGCAAACAACCGTCCAAAACACCAAAAATATTCATTTTACACTGAAAAAAGCAGGAAATCCTCACACTTGATAAGCTGGAACCTTGAAACGTTTGACATAGACAGATTATCAAAATATTTGCAGATAATTTTTTGTAGATCGTTAATTGATCAATTTATTCTTCATGTAGCACTAAGAGAGATATCAAACAGCTTGACACCAAACATACAGTGTCTATAGACAGTTTACTGATGCGCAGTGCATACTATTTACACTCTATGAAGTGAAAAATGTACAGCATGTCTGATATACCTATGAAAGGTCTGGCCTCAACATTGCATGCGTATGCTGAGCTCTTGTATCATCCATAACTGTGGCTTTGTCAACAGTCTGCGGGCCAGATCTTTTCCATCTGAGGTTAATCCTACAGAGAGAGAAGGATCCCAAACCTGAATATTACCGCAGCTGAAATCTCCTCGCAGTCAGACGCCACTACTCACATCTCACACCTTCACACAGAGGGGTTTGCATGTCAAGATAAGTGGAAAAGGTAAAGGGAGACAAACACACACGGCGCGGTACACTGAATGGCAAATGCACACACACGCACGCACAGCACATACCCGTATAAAGACTTATTCATGCACACAGATAGACCCATACCGAGAAAAGACACACATACAGTTTGAGCACACACTCATGCACAGACACACACTGGCAGTGGAGCTCATCTGTGTGGTATCTGCTCTCTTCTCTCTGCAGTAGGCAGATAAGTGCCATAGTCAAACCAGCGAGGGAGAAACACTGTACTAGATAGGCCCTGTAGCTACAGCCGGCACTCCCTGCGGTGGCTCTGTGCGTGTTTGTGTTTGTAGGAACTGAAGCAGAAATGTATTTTGAAATGTATGGTAATCCGTCCTCCTGAAATTCAATCAAATTTTAATGTAAACTTTGAGTGAAAGTTGCCATTTAAACAAACTTGTTGGAGTTTATTTAATTATATTCAACCATAAGTTTCAAGTTTTCTTGAATGTGCAGGAAAACAAAGGATTGAGCATTCAGCTGATTGTGGTCAGTAAATACCACAAGGTATGTGTTGTCAGGAAGTTCCTACTTCACCTGCAAAATGACCGTTTGTGTATCAATCACTCACTTTGAATTGCTGAAGAAAACTTTGTGTTTCTCCCATGCCTTCACAGTGAACGAAGAATCCAACAAAGGCGAACATTCTTCATGTATTGAAGTCACAGGGTCCACGTTTAACACTAAAACTGTATCAAAAATTCCATTTAGAAACTCTCACACAACTTGTGCAGTGTAATCCATGTCTCATGTATCCAGTTGTAAGCTCAGTACTTCCTAAACACATGCATTTTTGCTCCTCAGTCTATGAGGTGTGTGCCCTGAATATTCCTTCGTGTGCCTGAGCATGCGTGTGCATATGAGATTCACTGCCCAGAGTTCAAACGCATGTTTTAAATCAAAATTATTTAGTGAAAATGCATGTGTTTGGGAAATACTAAGCATACTTGGATTATACTGCACAAATTGTGTGAGATTTTGTTAATAGATAGTTTTGCTGGTGTTAAACGTGAACCCCGTTAACTCCAATTCATGAGGACTGTTCGCCTTTTTTGGATTCTTCGTCCACCGTGGAGGCATGCAAGAAAAACACTGGTTTCTTCATGAATTTAAGGTAACATATGGCGAGAAATTGGTACTTTAAAGGGTAATTTTTTGGGTGAAGTTATCCTTTAAGCTTGTTTTGCTCTTTCGCCACAAGCAAGCGTTACTTAACTGTTATTACAACCCTCTTATTCCCCTATATAACTCTGTCTCTTAGTACTATTGGACAGCACATCTCTGGATCATTGTACATGCTTCTCATGAATGCTGTGTGCTGGTATTACCTGAAATCAGCTTCTCAACCCTGTCTCCTCTTCTTGCATCCTACCTAACCTGTAGAATCTAGAGTCTTCTTAAATGCTTGTTTTCAATGAGGAGAAATGCAGCGGCTTTGCACCAAGCATTTCCAATCATGTGTGCACTGTTGCTCTGGCATGCTCCGAACTTCAAACCTTTTGTGGTACCAGTCTTTTGTGTGCAGTTAAATAGAAGGCCTCGTATTTCTGCATCCTACCCTGTTGTGCCCTTCTCTATGGTGTCCATCTTATTCGGCTCGTTTGCCCTACTTATTCCAACTATCCATATCTCCCCTCATTATTTGTATAATCATGTGTTTACTGTCTGCACAAGGATTAAAAGGACGACCCCAGACTGCTAACAACCGATAATGAGAATGAACCCAGTAATAGCCAGATAACTGGTTTGCTGTTTATAGTCTCATCTTTGTTTTGCCTCTCTTTAGCCTGTGATCTCAGTGTCAACACAGTTGCATAATTCGACTCTGGCTTGTTACCAAATTTGTTTGATTTAACTCTCTGTACAGTAGACTGAGGCACATGGAAATGCACTGTTGTCAGAGAAATTGTCCTGATCACTTTTCTGTGCTTGCAAAATGCAAATATAATTTAAAAAGGCCGTCTTTTAATCAGCGTCCTGATCTTGCATTAAAAGCCATTGAACCTGTGGGCAATTAAGTGCAGGACTCCTGAAAACAACACAAAGCAAAGATTTAAATGAGGCAGATGAAGGTTAGGATAAAGTGCTGTTTTTTTCTACTGTAAAGGTTTTTTTTTAATTTATTTATTTATTTTTAGGAGCAGCGTATGTGAACCTCTTTGATTTCTCCTCCGTGATTCTGTCTGCCTCTGTGCACTAAGTGTGACCTGATGTGGTATCATACAGTAGAGCATCAGTCTGAAGAGCTCCATTGATCTGTACACTGACCGATAGACCCATAGACTACTGCAAAGCCCTCTGGGTAAAAAAAAAAAAAAAAGCGGTAGCAGTTTATCTCCTAGCAACATACAGTAACATCATCCTGAGGTCTTTCTTCTTTCTGTGTCACACTCTTTTTCTTTCTTTCTCCCTCTTCTATTTTTCCCTGCCTCCTCACACCCAACAAACACTTGAGTAGACTCCTTTTGACTGCCACAACTCCGTGTGTGTGTGTGTGTGTGTGTGAGTGAGTGTGTGTGTGTCCCTCAGGGGTCCTTGTGCATGTCCATCTTTGTGCTTTCTACCATGCAGGATAAAAGCCTTTCAGCTGTGACTGCTGCCAAATCAGCCCCTGCCACACCACCGCAACTCCACTCCAGCACCAGTTAACTATCACACTGCTGTCATTAGAAACAGAGTGTGTGTGTGTGTGTGTGTGTGTGTGTAAGAGAGAGAGAGCAAGAGAGAGATGTAGAGGATGGGGGAGAAAGGAATACCAGGCCAAACAATCTGGGTCACAGGACTCAGATGGCTGAACACCAGTGATATGTTTCTGATCAGGTCCACGGGTGTGAACTCCTCAGCTCTAAGGAAACACTCTGGATAGACTCTTGCATGTGGACACAAGTGAAAGGGGCAAATGTGGTGTGTTATAGGCTGGCTTTATCCACTCACAATCAGAAGCCATTCAGACAGCATCTTGCTGTCTTTAAGGAAAAGTCTGGTGGTATTCTGTGTCTTCTCTCTTTTTCTTCTTCTTTGGACAAATCCCATGAAAAGACCAAAACCAACATTTTTTGCGAATTGATCACAACAGCATTGTCGCCTCACAGCAAGAGGGTTCCTGGTTCCAAACCCAGGGTGGTTGCTCTCCCTGTGTCAGTGTGGGTTTCCTCCAGGTGCTCCAGCTTCCTCCACAGTCCAAAGACATGCAGGTTAATTGGTGACTCTAAATTGTCTGTAGGTGTGAATGTGAGTGTGAATGGTTGTCTGTCTCTATGTGTCAGCCCTGTGATAGTCTGGTGACCTGTCCTGGGTGTACAAATCTCAAGGGTACTCTCCTGTCCCTCATCGACCTCCTCGACATTTCTCCTCCAGTATTTACAAAACTATAACTGACTATAACTATCTATGAACTATAAAAACATGCACTATTGCAAAAAAAGACGAACGATGGCAAAACTACGAACTGTGGTGGAAACAAGATGAAAACACGGCATACATAAAACTCAAAAGCTCTCATAAAACCACAAATACTATTATTTACAACACTAAATATTATTTACAGAGAAAACACCACCCAAACTCCACTAAAACTCACCAAAATGCCGCTAAAACACCGCTAAATCACTCCAACTTGCACTCTCTCCTCGTCAGCTGTCACTCTTCTTCCCTCCCCTCCTCCTGGAAAGAAGAATCTTTTGGAATTACGAGGAGTTACAGTAATTTGAAAAATGAAAATAAAATTAAAATCAATTGAGTTTTCCAAATCGATGCTCGCATCGTTCAAGACAGAACCTCGATGCACCTAAAAATCGATTATTTCCCCCCACCCCTAATGAATGATCACAACAGTGTGACCTGTGTAGCCAATGCCTAATATAGCTTATTCATCTGTGCCATAGAGCTCTGTTGTTGTTTAAAACTATTAAAAAAACATTAAGACAGGTAACCACCAAAACACTTTCAGTATAGTGCCCTTGAAACCCATCTCTAACTCGCAAAGTCATGTACAGACACCCCATATCATTTTGCATTTCCATCACAGACAGTACTCTTAAATGTAGGCAGGTTTGTCACCGGATTGTGTTAGCTGCAATAATACTCCCTGGAGCTCTTGCCATCTTTCCTCTTCACTGACGATGCAGAGGAATGTCTGCACCAAGTCGACTGTCAGCAGAACAGACAAAAAGAATAGTCTGGAATGTTTAGAGTCTGTGATGCAGTCAATGGGCTATTTAAAAATATCGTGTGTTTGCACTGAGTCCTAGTTGAGCAAGAGTGACGATTCTCTTGATCAGTCAGCTGCAGTGTTTCTAGCTCCACCTTTTAATATCAGATCAGTGTGCCACGTTCATCAACAGAGGGGTGATGAAAAAACGGGATGAAATTGAAAGGTTTTACAACTTTTGACAATGGAAATGCAAAATAACCCCTCTAATGTGTATTAAAAATAACCTGTATTGAAGCAGACTGTTTGGTGGAAACGAGGCTTTCGTTAGTTACACTGTTACACTGGCTGACATGTTCTTTCATCACCATCGTTTGGTTTGGTTCCCACCAAGTCCACATCTGGAAGAAAAGGCTAAAACAAATACCATGTGTACTGCTGATTGAGTAACATTTGCTAAAAGCAACAGTTTCAAGTTGTTTTAAGAAATTAATTTGCTTTTAAAAAAAAATCATTTAGATGTGACTGGGTTTTCAAGATTGATGTCTTTAGCAAGAACTAATGAGGCTGAGTGCCACAGAGTAGAGAAGTCAGAAAGTGTTTAGAGACCGACTTAGCATGTCTTATCATAGTTATTTGAGAAAAGAAAAATCTAGAATACTGACACCATCATCTTTTAATAGCCTATTAATATATATATTGTGTCAACTTTATGTATAAGACATATGTGTTACTTATTTGTTGTGTTTTTTTTAGAAGTAGTATAAAGATTTTGATTTGATGAAACAAGACAAAATTATGAAGGAAAAAAAATATTAAACTGTTCTGGCAATGCAACATTTGACACACACACAAGAGCAAGTATGGGAAATTTTAGTAACTATACGAGTCCCTGAAAAACGCTTTGCCAATATTGTGACTGGAGCTACTTGTGAAGCTGAGTGTGAGGAGGTCTCATAGCTTATAGAGTATCTGTCTAACAGATAATTGAGGTTTAGCAAGTTAAGGATGAGTTAATCAGGGTTAAAGTTCTGGCATTTTGTTTTATCGTCTTTAAGTTGTGCTCCTGAAAACTGCCCTTTTCTTATTTAACCATTAGGGTTTCAGTTGTGGCTGTCCATTAACACACAATTTAAAAGGTTAAGGGGACACTTCTTTGTGTTATGTTTAAGGGGTTTAAGTTACAGCCTCCCCAAAGTATCTGACTCTAAGGGTTAATGGGCCATTGCATTATAAACTGCTAACTTATGGTCAAACCAAAGCAGACAACTTACCGGGTTAAGGGGGCACTTCCACTCTCGACCTCTCCCACTAACCAGCTCATAATCCAGGTAGCTTTCCTGCTGACAGTTGAGGACCTAAGTGGCTTTACACAGCTAAGTCCTTTAACGGATCAGACAGCTCTTCTGTATGTCCCACATGGGCCTTGTGTAGGATGAGACGGGTCTCAGATACAGAGTTGGACTGTGACTCCAACTTCTGGTAACTGAGATGTTTTCCTGTTTCCGTTTTGACTCTTAAATCCTCATCTTAACCTTTCTGTCTCTTTGTTTAAAATGTGGATATGACAGTAAAGCTCCCGTGCAAAACTGACAGTGGCAGAGATTTAGGAACTACTGTGAGGGAAGACTCTGTCTCCTTAACAAGAATACTCCCTAAGAGCCTGATCGTGACAAGAAAATCTTGGAGAAAATCGCGAGCAGGAACATCAGAGGTTAACAGAGTGGCGAAGAGGTGGGGGGGATGAGAGCTGACACATAAATGGAAGAGCGAACAAGAGAGGAGAGAGGAGCGCTTTTTGACAGCAGAGGTGAGGGGTCAGATGTAATCAGCACCTCTGTAATTCTCCTCAGCAAGTCAATTCTCTGTTTGTTTGTTTTTAATATTCTCTCTCCTCCCGACCACGGTGTATTTGTGTGTGTTTGTTGGAGTTGCGAAGGTGGAGGGGGCCGGCTGAGGAACGAGGAGATGAGAGGCTGGCTATCAGATGGCACGTGAGTGTGTGGTTAGCCTCCTTGCGGTTCACGTTTTGGGTCTTTGATTATTTTTGGGGGGGGGGGGCGCAACACTGAAATAAATTGTTTCATTTTTATCTTTGTGCGCGAGTGTGCGTCTGTGGGTCGGAGGGGTTAAAAAGATGCGTTTGGTATAAAATAAAAAATACTCAACATTTCTTTTCTTTTCCTCTCTTGCCCGCTCTAACCTTTCCTGCTCCGTCAATCATTATTGTTGCCACGGTGACGGAGAGGATTGCATTAACATGGAAATAACACATTAGGTATGCTTGAGTTTGTATGTTTGCCATATGGCATATGTTATGTCTCATCCAGTGTGTCTGGTGTTTATGAGTTAACCTCGTTCTCGCGCTCTCTCTCTGTAACACACACACACACACACACACACACACACATATACACACAGCTGCCATTGAAGCACAGCTGACTCCATACCTGCCATATGACACATGACCCTTATGCTCACAAGCAGCCCGCAGTACACTAACCAGCCCGTTCTCCCAGCAAGCACAGCTGGCTCACATGAACGCGCGTGTGTCTGGTCGTCCGCGTTTGCATGTTGAGCAGTCAGAGAGCGTCGTTGAGGAAACAACAGGGTTGATAATTGGACATGTCCATAGAACACACGCAAACAAGCGCCGTCCCCTCCCTACCGAGGAGCTATAAACATGTAAATGAGAACAACGCCGCTCTCCTCCTTTTCCACTCCCTCGTCCGTCCCCTCCATTCCATCACTCATCACTACGTCCACGCTGCAATCAGCATGTGTGGGGGAGCAGGACACGTCGTCTAGTTGGTCCTAGCGGGGACACTGGCTGAATATGAAGGCAGGGGGGCTCGGCATGGTGATTAACATGTCTGGCGGAGGACAGCATGTGTTAGGATGGACAGGAAGGTGATGGACAACTTATCTGCTGGAGTTAGAACAAACAAGAACAATTGTAGATTTTTCACTTTGCTCAGATTTCAGTAAAACACAGAGAGGGAGGCTGTTGAAAGGGGAAAAAAATCTGTGGCAAACATTGTTTCACACCAAACATATTCACGCACTACTAAATGGTTTTGTAGGTTTTGAAGGAAACATAATTGCCATGTTGACTTTGTTCTTTGGCATTGTTTTTCCAGCCGAGTGCTACAGTGTATGTTCGTGTACCACACAGTAGTTGTAGGGAGGTAGTCATGGTGGATGAACAGACCACAGGACACCTAAACTGGGCTTCCCATCCTGTGTCTAATATCCTGTGTGCTCTCAGGTTTAGGCTCCACAAACCACTTTGGTTGAGGTCAGGGAAAGATCGTGGTTTTGGTTAAATGTTGAAAAAGTAAACACATCTTATGTCACCATTGACTTTTTCCATTTTTAACCAAGACAGCAATCTTTGCCTCACTAGGCTGTCTCACTCTCCATCATTTCAGTGGACAAGGTTCAGTTCAGTTCTGTCATTTCTGTCACTTTAATTCATTTTAAATGATATTAAGATACATTTAGTAGCATTTATTTTCATTTATTCATTTTTATTTTTCATCATTTATATGCAGAACAAGCATATAGAGTATGCATTTATAAGGACATGGAGAGAAGACATGATGGAGACACCAACCCTGCAAAGAAACTTTAGACACAAATACCCCTTTTCTACCAAATTAGCTCTGGTTCTTGAACTGGTTCCGTTCAGGATACCTGGAACCTTGGTGCTATCGAGCAAACCAGCCCGTGTCTCCACCAGTTTTGAGCAGCATCACAAAAGAAACAAGCATGGACCAACTCTTAATGAGTCCACTGCACACTCTTTGGCGTTCCTGCACTGACTGATGTCATCAGGGTTTGCACCTCAGGTCAATGTAGACCTGCTATTTTTGGCTCCAGCTGAGAACCAACTTTTCTGGTTGTAAACCAATTTATTTTTGGTCGAAATACTCTGAACTGTTCAAAATTTGGTGAGAGAACTGGATGGTGGCAATGGGGTATCAGCTGCTGTGACATTTTGCAACTATGTAGCAAGATAGCCTACTAATGTGATAGCTAGAGCTGGATAGACAATGAGGTCATGCATGTGACATCACAGACAAGAATGGACAATAGCTAATTTATATGTACACACCACCAACTGAACAGGGGTGGGAATTACTTAAAGTTACAGTAGGTCGCCCTCACTGTTCTAATCTGTCAAAATGACATATGGCCTTCAGACTTTTCCTTAATTTTTAAAAACAATTCTGTCAATGACAAAATATGCTAGCCGCCTAGTGGGCCACTTTTGGTATGCAGAACTGGCACTGCAGGATAAATCTGGACCATCTACCTTTAATTTAACTTGACGTCCATCCTCCTCTCTTGTCATAAAAAAACAGGTTTCTGTAAATAGGTTGCACCAGTTTTCAAATTTCAGTTATTCCACATGCTGTAGACACACTTAATTCAAACATACCATAACCTGCCTCTCAGTTCCCCCTGCAGCTTGGCACTTCATCTTATCTGTATTCTTGTATCACAGGGACACTGACTGATTCAGTTCAAGTCAAATCCTCGACAATAGTGGCGACAGAAAATGGAGTAGCAGTCAGTCAGTCAGTCAGTCAGTCACACCGCAGGCCGTTCAGCCAGTCAAATTCCTGTTGTCTTTCTGTGTCACTTAGCAGCGTCTTTCAGATTCAGTCAATCAGGTAGTTAGTCATGTATCTTCCTGCTCCTCCATAATAAGCAATATTAGACTAAGTAGTGTTTACTAGTTGTGCTAGTAGCAGTGTTACATTTACACAGAAAAGCTCCCATCAGTATCCATACAACATCAGCAATTGTGGCGTCTGGGAGGCCACGAGAAAAGGTAATTTGAGCAAAAGAAAATGACACCTTGGGAAAAAAAGGAAGATCGAGCGGTGAAATAGAGAAAGCAAGCAGAAAAGAAAAGAATAGAAAAATACATGGTGATTTACGCAAAAGTCCAAATGACAGGGAATTGGCCACAGACATCTGACTGTGTTATTATATCACCATCAACAACGGCATGCTCCTCTGCCAGGGGGAAAGGCGGCGAGAGACTGGAAAGAAAGGAAAATAAAGAATAAAATGAGTGAAGATCTCCCCAACACAAACAACCCCCCCGCCCCTCCAAACAAGCGTGTTTTCTTTTGGCTCGTGCAGCGAGTGCGAGGCTATCAATTCAACCTCCCTGGGTTTTTTCTTTTTATTTTTGAAGCGGCACCATTGCTCGGCTCTCATTGTTGTCGTATTGTTTGTCAGGGTCCAGGCGGGGCCAGGCAGAGGTGGTGGTATCAAGAAGAAGAAGGGACAATTTGATGGATGTTTGTTGATATCTAGACCACTAGGGCTCTGATTGCCTAACATTAAACCAGCAATAACAGGCCAATCATCCCACTTACACCTCCACACGCCAAGCAGCCGAATTGGATCAAACTGGCTTTTTCTCTCTGTCACTTTCTCACTCATCCTCTCTCTCTCTCCGTCTCCCTCTCTCTCAGTCGATTCCTTGCTCTTTTCTCCTCTCTCCTGACATGCTTATTAGCTGATATTGATCCAGGCTGGTCAATTGTCAGCTCCTCTCATCCGCACCGTATTGACGGCATAATCAGTGAGAGAGGAATGGAGGGAGAGGATGATAGGCAGATGAAATTTTCTGTCAGTGGGTAAATTATTGGCTGCTGGCTTGTTGACCCACGAAGCTCCTCGTACCTCCTGGACACATTCAAACACACAATCAGTCTCATTCATAAAAGCGAGGTTCATTTTTGAGTGCATTTATACATTTCAAATATTTGCTGTGTGTTAAATGTTTAAACTGATATGGTCATTATGATTATTAGTAAACACAGCAATAATAAGTGTAAAATGAAGAACACTTGCGCTTTCAAACAAAACCGGCATTGGAAAAAAAGGAAAAATAAGAACTTTAGTCAACGGCTAAATCTGCAGCCAAACATCGTGCACACACATAAATGTATATACAGTGAAAAACACCCGGCCAGATGTGTTCATTCAACAGTACCACATTGCGATGCAGACTATGTTTAACCTGAGACTGGAACACCGTGCATGGTGTGCAGAGGCCAAAAACTAAGGCATGTGCTCAGCTGTGCAAAGATCTGTTGTGTTCACTGTCACTGGTTAACTTGTATATCAACATGAAGTAATGCTGCAATTAATGATTATTTTTGTCATCGATTAACAGCCCAGAAATCCAAATGTTATCAGTCTATTTTCATGTATGACAAAGAAAAGCATCAAATTCTTACATTTAACAGTCATGAAACCAGCTCATATTTGGCTTTTTTGCTTAAAAAAAAGTCACAAACAATTATTTAATAACCTAAATAGTTGTTTGTGTGTGTGTGTGTGTGTGTGTGTGGGGGGGGGGGGGGTATTATAATTAGAAAATGAAATCTCATTTGATAAGTGAAGTGTCACGTCACATATGCCACTTGTGTTGTGACTGTGCCATCACCCCCTAGTGCCTCCCCTGACTACCCTGCCTGGCTGCCCAGCTTCAGGGCTCCGTCTCTGGGGAGAGAAGCAGCTGGCATGGCCCCTCTCTCGCTGCAGGGCTGGCGCCCATCTCATATTCTCCCTAACGCTGTGCAATACACACACACACTTGCAGAAAAACACACACTCGCACACGGCTCCTTCTGCACATTAAGTTTTAATCAGGCACTTAGCTGGGCATCTGTTACGGCTCTGTCCGCGCGGCGTGTTAAGGACCTGTCGCCGCAGGTTACGAGCCCAACAGATCCGCTGACTGATAGACCCCTGGCCCACTTAGCGGCTGACGTCACAGCTGTATCTGCTTGGTCTGAGAAATCAGTCTAACTGCTTAGTTGACCCTTAAATCAGAGAAAGTTGCTGGCATTAATTCCATGGCATTTTGCTGTGTGATTACTCTGACGGGAAAATAAAAGAATCTGAGTTGATGCCATAGTGGTGTCATGTGTTTACTGAAGCTGATGTGCTGTTTAAGAGTGGTTAAACAAAAACAGTTGTATACAGTATCATACAGTCAGCAGGGATCAGACGAGGGTGCCTGTAAATTATGGTCATTTTGGATGATTAGAATGACTTTGACTCTTTGTGGCCTGATGTATTTGTTTTTTGAGATTCTTAATGTGCAGTTACTGTAAAACCCAGTTCACACCCAAGATTGACGACGAGACAAAACCATTTTAGAACGTTGCAGAGAAGAATTTAAGCAGTGTGAAGCCGTCTGAGCTCAACTGGCTGATGGTGTCACCTGCAAATCAGCTGGTCAAATGGCCTGCGGCTGGTTTTAGAACATAAAGCATGTCACTACAGCCCATCAGCTTGTGGTGAAGTCCGCTGGTCAAGTCATAATGACAGCAGACGGCGTGTTCACTTGCTGCGGCAGGTGCTCCGTCCCCACCAAGCCCTTTGTTTCCATCCTCAAGGTGTGCCGTTGTAGGGCGGTGGGTCATTGCTGCTGCTCACTGTTTGATTGTTTGTTTATTGCCGTGGGGACGAAGGATCTCCTGAAACGCTCTGTTCTGCAACGCAGTGAGATGAGCCGACTGCTGCAGCTGCTCCTCTGTCACTGCAGGAGGCTGTGGAGAGGGTGTCTGCTATTGTCCATTATAGCTTTATAGCATTATAGCTGTTTCATCACTACAAATGCAACATTAGCAAGTATATGAGCTTTTGCACCCAAGTGACGCACATACTCTTGCAGTGCTTGGGAATGCATGTGTGTTGTGGTATTACAGGTGTACTGTTCAGGATCCAAGGAAGCATGGTGTTGAGTGAACTTCTTTGGATGAGCTGTAAACAGTAATACCAGAGGCCAAGCAATCTGCCCTCTCTGAACAGGCATGTTTTGAATGGGCACTGCACAAGTAGGTTGAATAAAAAGTGCACCTGAGGCAGGTTGGAAGTTGAGCTGTAGATAGATGATGAATTATATCACTTCTGTTGATAAGCTGTACCATCATTCAAGGTTACTTAAAGTTCAGTTGGAAACCTTGAATTATTATTCAGGGTTAGTTACTCAGTGAAATAAAGGAGAGGCATGGAGGTCTGATGGGTTGTGTGTGTTCATACTGTTGCTCTGGCAATATGTATGACAGAGTTCAGTTCAGTAGGAGTGATAGTGACATCTGAGGGTTTCTGAGTGGGAGCCATTGGGTTAAGATTAGATGGATAGAAAAGTAAGAGAGCACGGATTGATAGAGGTAACAAAGAGGTATCCCCTGTCAGACCAGGTTGTACACTCCACCCCCCCCCCCCCCCCCCCCCCCCCCCTCTTATTTTCATGAGGGACGAGAGGGGGGAATAGGGAAAAAACTAACTGGAGAAAACTTACCAAACTTGATTAAAGGTGGGATTTAACTTCTTTAAAGTTAGACTGGCCAATTCTCTGTTATTGCACATGCTTGAGATTATGAGTAATGCGGGATTTATACTTCTGCGTCGAATCGATGCTGCAGCCTGACGTGCACCAGAAATGTAACCACGTCATGGTGACCTAGACCTCCTGTCTATTTTTGTAAGCAAAAACCATTTCCCTTGGTGGAATCAAAGCTTTTATTTACTTTAATTTCACAGATAAAAAAACAATAAATCGTAAAGAAAAAAAAGCCTCTAGTAAATAACATTTTAAGTCTTGTGTGATTTATCCTGGCTTCATATGAGCAGAGGAAAACTCCACTCGTCGCTAAGCTAATTTATACAATGTAAAATGCCATAGGCTTGTGCTAATAACGTTAGCATGTTATTTGTTTGGAAACGTGTTTACTATAAGACAGTTGTTTTGTCGGTGAACCTTTTGAGTTTTAATGGAGCCGAATTTTGTAACGTTACCTTTGTTAAATGTTGCTGTTGTCCCTGGCTTTTTTGAGTAGAGGAAAAGTCCGCTAACCGCTAGGCTAATTTATACAATATAAAATGCCATAGGCTCGTGCTAATAACGTTAGCATGTTGTATTTGTGGGGAAAATGTGTCCAGATAAAGACAAGTGTTTGTCTGTGAATGCTGCGAGTTATAGTGAAGCTGATTTGTGTACTTGTGTTGTGAAATTGTTGCTATTAAGCCATGTTTAATGTGTGTTTAAAGTGAGTTTTGGGTGTGTTTTAAATCAGCTAAACTTTACAGCACTTCACAGAAACCCCAACGCCGACAGGTGTTGTGGAGGTGTAGGCTACGGCGTAGGCTCTGCAATAGAACTAATGCACAAGTATAAATGCTGCTTAATAGTGAGGGTCTCTGAGTGGTAGCCATGTTGGTGGGGTTAGGGGGGTGTTGAAAGTTTCATTGAGGTCATCAGGTGTGCACCATCCTTCACTGGTGTTTCAATGATAGGCCCACAACACTTCCAGAGGGCTCATTCACTGGCAACATCTGGTGTCCCAGGTGTGTCCCCCTCTGCCTTAAACCCATCTGTCCCTGCTGTTGTTGTTGTTGGGGCCCAAGTGGTGTCTCTCCTCTTAACACAGAGCCACTGGCCTGCCTGTTTGGGAGCGCTAGAGAGGGATTTGATGACGATAGGCTTGGCCTCGAATTCCCATTTCCTTGAGCAGCCTGGTAGCACACCAACTTTTCCACCTTATCAGAGTTAAGAACACTTTTCTGTAACCTTTCTCTTGTTTTAACTTGCAGTATCACCGGATATGTAAAATTAAGACTAAGATTTAACAGCCATGTTAGTGTACACACTGGCTAAATCATATCATTGTGCTATCATGCATACAGCAAGTATATTAACATGATACTTTAAGCAGGTAAAATGATTACCACCATTTTAGTTTATCTTAGTTTTCTCATTAGCGTTAAACATAAAGTACAGATCGATGTGAAGGTGTTTAGTTTTGCAGGTGTTTCATAAATTTAAATTTGGAGCTGTTGCTGGAGCCAGATAAAAGAGGTAAGTTATTCATCTTGCAGGGAGCATGAGTACCAAATTTCATGGCAATCCTTACAGTTATTTGGTGAGATATTTCCATTTGGACTGAAGCGGTAGACCGGCTCACCGTCTTACATTGCCATCCCTGAACCTCATGCTAGTGTGTCTTAATAGATGGATAAATGGAAACATAATTATACAGAAGAAAAAGTCCAGAGAGAAAAAAGATGTCTTGGAGAGGATGGAAAGGAAACTGAGAGGGATGGAGAGAGTAAGTTTGAGATGAAAAGAAAGAGAGGAGCACAGGTGAAGAGTTAGACATTGTCAGGGTGGAGCTGGGTCCCCTTGGCAGGAAACAACCTGCTCCTTCCCCACAAACACACACACACACACACACACACACACTCTCACTCTGAGACACTGTTATCAATGAATCTGACATGAGGAAGTTGCCAAGTATCATAAGAGTTGTTTTGCATGTGTGTGTGCGCATTTGCATGTGTGCACACCACACACACATTTGAGCCCACAAAATCTCAGAGAGGGCTCTCTCTGCTCACACACCTGCTACACAAAAACACACTCCGTACAAACATTGTCTCTGCCTTTCTCTCTTCATGCACCCTGTTCACACACACGGTTCCTATTCCCATCTGTCCTACACACACGCGCGCACACACACACCAACACCTTCCCCTGGGTTTTGAGGTGACAGTGACGTTGACAGTTTGAGCACGGGTTGGGTGTTTTTTTTTTTTGCGACAAGTAAAATTAGCAGTCTGCCAGCAATTCTTTCTTTCTTTCCTTGTTTTTTTTCTGACTGCCTGTCCACTCTCTCTCTGTCTCTCTCTTTCTCTCTCTCCGTGGCTGCTCTGTTCAGTGGCCCGCCACATCGTTTCTCTTCCCTGTCACCATACACACATACATGCACACTGTTTCTCTCCTCTGTCAGCCTCTCTGTGCCGCCTGACGACTTAATAGCTCCCAGTGAGTGGATTTGAGCACTCCGCCTTTGTGTGTTTACACGCACTTGTCACGCCCGCAATATTCATATGGTGATGAGAAATATTCATTTCTGGAGGAGAGGGGTGGAAGGTGTTGGCGGTGGCCCGGGAAGGAGGGAGGTGAGGAAGGAGACAGGGAAAGAACTCAGAGCCCTGACACCTACTCTGCTGTAATGCGTTGGTGCCCTTGCTGTGTACGATCTCCCGATCTGTCCTCATGTCCCTCGGTCTTGTTCATCCTCCCTGTCTCTCCTGCTGTCCTCTCTTTCTGTCTTACATTCATTTCTTTCTTCCAGAGCCAAAACATCCACACATCCGTCAGGGTTATCTGCCCATTCCTCCATTCTTAGTTTGTTCTGGTTTCATGTCTACAACTGTGGCTACTGGAGCACTTCACAAGTAGGTGGTAGAAAAGTTTAAAAATGTTCTTCAAAAATGTCGCACCAAGTTCTCAGTGCACTCTCTTTCCACATTTGGCCGTCTCAACAATTAGTGGAAAAATCTGAACCTGAAGTCTTGGTTGATACTCATGTTCGGCACAGAATATCTAAAGAAAAGAAAAGTTCCACTGATTGTCACACACCTGAGTATGTGAAATTTGTTCTCCGCATTTGACCCATTCTCTGAAGTGGTGATCTAACCCCAATTCCAACCCCTGATGCTGAGTGCCAAGCAGAGAGGCAATGGGTCCCATTTTTATAGTCTTTGGTATGACCCGGCCGGGGATCGAACCCACAACCTCCCAGTCTCAGGGCGGACACTCTACCACTAGGCCACTAAGCTGGTCTATGTGATCTGTTTAAATATAAGGAGACATTTTTTTGTAGTGGTGCAATGACCAATGCAGCCAGCGCTTCCATCATTTGGTATTTCCCTGACCTGGAAATTTACTTTCTGCCAATCTGTGTGGCATATTGATGCACAGGTGGGAGGTTTATTCAAATATGGCAGTGCAAAGCAAGTTGTTGGTATGGAAAATGCATCTTGACACTTTTTGTTGAGTATAGACCACAGACTGTATATAAAGATGGACAATGTGTCTCCAATTCCTCCTACCATACAAAAATTGAGTCACAATATCCCGGATTCAGCTGCTGCCATCTTGCACTGTTGATGACATTTGGAGCCAGAGTCTGCGCAGTAGTGAGCTTTGCGGTATTGAATTCCCGTCCGTACACACAACTGAACAATCATGAGCAGTGCTATTGATCACAAGCACATATTTGGCACACACAGCAGTCAATCATGACGTCAGATCTCCTTTTTAAAGCCTTAAATGTCATTAAAACCAAACATCACAAAAACTAACATTTAAACCGACATCAATGTGATAAGAATGACATAGGTTCGAGATATACTTGCGTTTAACTCCGTGTTTGCATGCACATGATGGCAACCTCGCATCACCTGCATGTGTTCAGAAATTAAGGTCCGCAAGATGTAATACACACATGAACAAACAGGGCATTGTTGGTAGAACAAGAGAAAGAAACTCACCACTGTCAAGTTCTGCTTCATCCATACCAACTATGATGGCGCTGCCGTCACCTCTTCAGCCGTGATCAAAGCTGATCTCAGAATTAACAATCCAGCAATCTCTTAGAGTTTTGCAGTGTTTATTGTTTACATCATGCAAATCTGGAATTTCTATATGGTCTAAGTTCTCTGGTGTGCCCCTCTAGTGGAATCCTCCAGTAACACGCGTAGTACATAGGCAAGTATGTGAATGATTCTGGTCACGTCGCAGCTGGTCGTCTACGCAAAAGAATGGTGACTGGTGTACTTTGAGTTTGTATTTTAGCCCATGTCCCATGCGCTAACATGACAGGGGAGGGGTTTATGACCTATACTGCAGCCAGCCAGCAGGGGGCGATCGAGATGTTTTGGCTTCACTTCTGAGAGCTGTCATGTCATCCATTTTTAAATACGTTTTCTGGAGTAACGTCATTCTGCTGCCACCTAGTGATTTTGTCAAGAAAAGCAAACTTAAAACTTGGAGTATAAAAAATGCTTAAAAATAACCAAGCCAGTAGATTTAAATCGGCATCAAAATGTTGGTAACTCAGTACACAGTATCTGCTGTCCACAGCTGCTTCATACTGTATCAAAAGCTGCTCTTCAGTTTAATACATCCTTGAAACCATCTGAAGGCAGCAGGGGCAGCTGTGTTGACAAATCTGCAGATTTAACAGTGCAGAACTGAAAGCATTCTTGCTTTAGTCCCGACTCTTGACCATGTCCAACTTTACCAAATTGCAAAAGTCTTTCTCCTCTCTTGACGTTATGAGATAAACAAACTTACGTAAGAAAAGGTCTTCTGAAGTAGCTCAAGTGTCAAGTTTTGTCCAAGTACAGCAAGGACGTCCTGGGCATTTTCTGATTTCAGAAAAGTCATCAGGCACGGGAGTGTGTGTGTGCATGAGAGAAATAAACTTAAAGATGCGTATATTCACTGTGGGAGTTTTTTCATGATTACGAATAAAAAAAAAAAACCCTGTGAAATTTATATTTAAAATACTTATAAGTTTGTCTTTAGAAGAGCAAAGTTAGTGTAATGTTTGACACACAGGTGACGGGTCAGATGATTTGGTGACATCAGAATTCTAACTGCTGTTAACAGGTTGAGTTCAGTGTTTGTAGTGCAACAAGACAGTTCCTGCATTGATGCTGGATTGGTGAGGAGAAGCTAACATGCAGAGGCGGAGAGTGAGTCAGTCAAATATGCCATGTTTCTCCTCTTTTTCTGCTCCTCCTCCTCCTCCTCTGTCCTCCATTGTCGAGCAAGTGGCCGGTCTCAGGACTTATCTTGACACCGGAGCAGCAATCACAGGCCGGGAGATTGAGCGCTGTTTATTTTGTGTCAATATGTCCGCTGCGACCCCAGGGCCGTAGGGAATGCAAACACACACACACACACACACACACAGATTCATTCACAGCCTTGCTCACTCAATCACCACCCACCCCTGTTTAAAATGAATGTATGATATCTCGCCTTTCACTATTCACATCTCTGTTTCTCTCTCTCAGCAGTATGACGCTTAATCTCAGTGTCGCTCTGTTTTGTCTGATACGGGGCAGCACCAATGCATTTTTATGCTCTATCTTATATTGCTTTTTATTCAAAGCCATGTGTGTCTGTGGATGTGGGTGTGCGCTTTTGCGTGGAAAAAAAAGTATATTTTTCTTGTGCTCTGCAAATTTAGACACATTTAGTGTGTGTGGGTGTGTATAGCTCTGTGTATCGACTCCCTGCCTAAAGAGTAAATCATCTCACTAACGAAGCAACACCATCTGTAACCACTGGTGACCACCAAACCAATGACAGGCCTCGTCTGCTCTGGCTGACAGCTGACATTGTCCCAGCCCCTGCTGGTAACTCGTGGCAACAAATTGGTCTTGTTGGGTGATGATGGGGTGACTGGTGTGTAACCGTGTGTGTGTGTGAGAGAGAGAGAGAGAGAGAGAGAGAGAGAGAGTGAGGGGGGACAGGCGCACAGAAAGAATGAGAGGAGCTTATCCCTCCCACTCAATTACTGACCCTGACTGTGTGTGTGTGTGTGTGTGTCTGTGTTTGCATGCTCTTCCTTCCCTCCCACTCATCTTAAGGCTCTGACAGTTGGCTATTGTCTGCCTGCCTCTGTCACTGATGTCACTTATCAAACAGCGCAAGTCTGTCCAACTCTACAGCACCCAAAAAAATTGTAATTTCCATCACTCTGTGTGATCATTAGCACCATGGTAGAGGAGTCTCAAACATTACCTATACATCTGTCTTATCACATTTAACGATACACTCTCTGATTTTGTTACTGAGCCACATAGAATCCGCATGCTCCAAAATGTCCCCCAGATCATGTTTGATGTAAAGAGACTCTGTTTAAAAATGTCTTAGGTTTCACAACATCAACAGCAAACTGGGAGGAGACTTACCTTTTCTGGTTGTTTTGCTGTTTTGTGAGAACATTTCAAGACTAGAGATCATCTGAAATATGCAGAAATAGACACTGGGATGTCGTGCTCTCCCAATAATTTATGCATTTACACTTTGTGTATGTGTGGTTAGTATTAGGCACAAAACCCACTTGGTTATGGTTAGGAGATTATGTTTTGGCTTAAAATACCCAGTTTTGGGGAAAAAATCAGTGCTGTCTCTGTAAAAAAACAACCGCTTTTTGACGCACTTTGCCCACCAGAAAATGGAGATGAGTCACCAAGACACACCCAAAAAGCCACTGAAAACACAGCCATGACTTGCTAATAAACAACCAGTTTTGTTGTTTGTTGGTCTCAAACAGTCGTCTGCAGCTTGGCAGGCATTTTGCAGAGGTTTCATGCCATCCAACATCCCTCCAGAAGTCAGCTCATATACTGCGTCACTTTACAAATGTTGATATTATACGTATGAAACATGCACATTTCTTATTTATTTGGGGTTTGCAAAAACACAAAGTGCCAACATTTTTTCCTGGCGTCTGGGCTGACGTCATCGATCAATCACTGTCTTCTGCTCAGCTGGATTGGACAGATCCTAACACATCACACATTGTGATCATTTTAGTTATTAGATGATGCTGTAAACGGTTACTCAGTCATTAAATGTGTGGCCTTTGCTGTGTGATGTACTGTAGTGCCTGTGCTCTATTGCCATGCAGTTTAATGTTTAATTTATTAAAGTGAATATGAGTAAATATTTTCCTCTAATTTCTCCTAAGTGGAGGCGGTCTTTCAGGCAAAGTGGTGCAGCTCAGCTATCATACGCTGTGGGAAACACTGCATTATATGATGTGAACTCACGAAACATGATGGAAATTAATGGCAAGGGAACTTCAGTATAAAACTTTGTCTCCAAATATCGAAGGATATTTTTGTTTTCATCTGATTGCACTTTTAAAAAGTAGTAATCTGGTCAGGCTCTTGCACCTTTGTCCAGAGGGGCCAAGACAATTGCACAAATACGCATACGTCCATGTGCACACACACCTCACGGGAGCCATTTCAGTAAGTTCCAATCTCGGATATGAAATATTCATCACAGCCTTCTGTGCCCAGTTACAGTACCATGCTCTCTGTATGTTGCCTGGGTTTGGTTTCAGACCAGTGATACACACACAATCTCACTCACACTAGGTGTTAAAGTATTCTTTTCTTGTTGTCGTCCCACCTCTTCTGCCCTTCTCCATTTCTCCATTTCACTCTCCGTTGCTCTGCCACTCTCACACAGACTTTCTCCCTCTTTTTCATGCCCTGTCTTCCCTCCTCCTCTTCTCTCTTTTCTGCCCTTTCCCCCTCTTTCGCTTTAGCTTGTCATGCTTCCTGCACCAAAAAATATTTTTTCTCATCTTAACTGTTGTTTCTTCCAATTAATTTGTCATGAAGGTGTGCGTCTGTGTGGCATGCAAACAAGCCCGCCTTTTTTTTTTTTTTAAGAGTATCAAAGACAGTAGTCTGTCCTCTGTAGTGTATAACTTATCCAATCACAAGTACAAGTGCATTCCTCAGTCAGTCCTGTGATATTCAGATCATCTTCCAGCTCAAATTTGTCGGATGACGTGCTTTATGCTTCACATTGTCCAGTGGATCTAGGGCTGTTGCCCAAACTATAAGTTGTACTTGCGCATTTTCGTATGCCTGCATCCCTGCACATAGAGTATAGGAGCAGATCAAGTGAGAAACCTGCCCCTCTCAACTCTATCTCTAACTCAGATCAATCTGTAAAACTAGGCATTGCTGATAGAAAATGACCCAAGATTCTGTTACTGTGTTACCTATTTCTCACCTAAAAACATATTTTAGTGCACTGTTTGGCTGTAATATGAGAAGTTGTTTTTCTGTATTGTAAAAAAGCAATGGTGGAAAAATCTGAGATCGAACAGTAAAACTAATCTGTGCTAATTAAATCTGAACAAAGATTGTTTTATTGTGCTGCCTTTTTCTTACCTTAGATGTTTTCAGAAAAATATTTGAGCTCACATTTTAACTGTAATTCGTGATTGTTTGTTACCAGCTGGCCGCCATATAGTTTTTGGACAAACGACTCGCATTATGTCACCCGCCAGGTTTTCTACCTCTTGAGCAAAAGCAAATGCTACAACCCTTTATCTGTTTTCTTTGGATATGTAGCCCAATTTCAAAAGTATTTGCATCTTTCTACAGCATAAACAGCCTAGTTTTATGAAAAGATCGTCCTTTCAGCAGTGAAGTACTTCTTTAAAGGAATGAAAATGTTGAATATCAAATTCTCAACTCCTATGGGCTTAACAGGCGGCTCAGAAAAGTTTGTAGCTCGGTCCTTTGTGGAGTTGCAGTGAGCTTTTATTCAGCTATGACTGTGGCTGTGTCTTCAGTTGGCACAGTGCACCATGGCTACTCTCTTATCAGTTCTTTTGTGGAAACTGGCATTCACTGCAGTTCAAAATTAGATGAAAAGTGACCGTTTATTGATCAGAACTATATTTCAAAATTGCTTAAAAGTGGAATATATGAAAAATCAGTTCAATTTTCAGTCATCATGAACTGACCAAATTGACAGAAAATGGAATTTTAAAACACCAGAAAAACAAAATTCAATCAAAAAAATGAAATCACACATTCAACATTGTCTGATTTATTCATTTATATGTGTGGAGACGCTGTTATGTGTAATTCTGTCTATTTGTTCAAACAGAGACAGTGGACTGAGACGTATTCAGAATTCACTGTATCATGTTTTGTATTTCAAACTCCAAGAAGAATGTAGTGTCTGTAAAGCAAAAACTGAATGATGAAAATTATTATTATTTTATATTATTTTTTCACTCACAAACTCATCTGGCCACATGCACAGTGCAGAGGTGAACATTTCCAATCCAAGTGAGCACTCATATGTGCGCACACACACGGACACACACGCATAGAGAAGGAGGTCTTCTATGGCACAATAAGTAGTGGACCAAGGGGCCACATCCATTATGTTTCAGCATGGCTGTACGAGCGCTCCTTTGTCACCTCGCACAATAGACACACTCTGAAGGGGGAGCAGGCAACTTTGTTGTGTGTTTTACTTGGGATTCTGCAGATGCTTTTATTTTTTTATTTCTATGTTCAGTCTTAAAATTGATTTCCAGTGATTGCGTGCACCATTGTGATTTTCCAGTTTGACTTCTCGCATGCAAAATCCTCCATCCTTAGTCACCATCAGCGGCTCCCCATCGCCCCAGTAAAGGCCCTCCCTGCCTGGACATTTGAAAAGAGACATGGGGGAAACGAGGAAATGACCCGTGCTTAGCCACACAACATGCTAGCTGTGCTCAGACAATCAGCATAGCATTAGCAGGACTGCTGAATAGAGCCATCATGGCTGCCTAGCCCTAGGGAGCCGGTGATATGCCTATGGGCTTTATGGAAAGTGGAGGTCCTGCAGAGCCGCTGAGGGCCAGAATGGAGGCCAGCATGGGTTCTGTTAGAAACTCGCTGGAGCTGCGGCGGAGCAAGTGTCTTTGTGTTCCTGTCCTGTCCTTCCTGTTGGTTGCATCATAATCTGTCCTTAAAACTGTTCCGAAAGTCTAGAGTGAACTTTTAATCTCAACTATGTTAAACTCAAATATGCGTAGAAATATTGCCAGTAAAAAAAATGAATGTGATAACCTGATATTTCTTAGTCCTTTGGCCCAATGGTTAAACTACCCACCTGCCTATGTATTATATACATTTATAGTGGTGTATATATTTAGTGTTCCCTCCCTTTCTTCCATTCCTCAGTCCCTCTCCCTCCCGTCCTCTCCCAGGTGTTGTGGAAGGTATTATTTTGAAGAGACCTGCCTGTGAGAGAAGGAGAGAGAAGCAGATAGACATAGCTAGAGAGGGAGTCGGATAGGGCTAAGTGGCCTTTCGTTGCCCCCAGGGTGTGCTCCGTTGGCATCCGTGGGTGCTCTTTGTCCAGAGCTTTCACTGTGATTAGAGCGTTCGAGTTGACAATTCACTTAAGACCCCCTTTCTTTCTCTCTCCCTCTGTCTCCCCCCCCCCACCTTCTATCCCCTCGCTCTCACACACACACACTCTCAGGGTACATTACCTGTTCTTGTAATGCAGTTAAGCTCAGCTAGAAGCCTTTCTTCATAATACCACTTCATTCCCCATGTGGCAGCCAAGGTAACTGCAGTGAGAGAAAGAGAGAGAGAGAGGTGACCAGTGATGGTGGTGATGGGGTGGGGTAGGGAACAAGGAGAGGGAGTGGGGAGATGAGAGACGAGGAGTGGGAAAGGTACCATCTACTCTGCTGCTGCTTGGTGGGCCTGAGCCATCGACCCAGTGTGATAATGGCTCTGATTGCAGAAGACCAGCGTGCCTCTGCCTGAGAGTCTCATGTAAAAGATGGGACATTTTGTAAAGGCAATAAACATGCGGGGCTTCGAGAAGTGGGAGGTGAAGGGTGAGGGAGGCTTCACTTGGATTAGTCCTCCTGTAATGCGGCATTGCTGACAACCAGGGAAGTCTAAACACTCAAACTCCTGCTGGGAAAATGCAATGGAGCGCTACTTAATGTCAGTGTTTCCAACCAGCAGGTCCAGGTGGGGTTTCAGAAACCTAACCTGACTTCACTGACAGGCGACATCATCTCAGTTAGAGCTACACATATGATGCTAAACAATGGGACTTAAAATTATTTAAATACATTGATTAATCTTTAAATGCTACTCTTAGCTTCTTGAACAAGCAAATCTTTTTTTTAAAGTGCCCAGTTTTCTTCTTCTTTTGCTGAGGTGGATGAGTTGTGTAGATCTAGTCGTCTATGATATTAAACTAATACCTTTCGGGTATGGACAGTTGGTCAATGTGGGCTTTAAGAAATTATGATGGACATTTTTTGATATTCTGACATTTCAAAGATTAGTTGATTAAACTAGAACCTAATCTGCAGATTGATTGATAATGAAAACAATTGCTGGAATAAAAATAGTTGTAGCTCGGCCTGTTCCCGACTCAGAATTATGTCAGTCGAATCGGATCTCAAATTCTTGTTCAAAGTTCTTTTCTTTTTTCCATACGGAGTTTGAACAGGGTTCAGCGAGATGTTCAGACAGTGACATTTATTCAATATAGTTAACAAACCAAGTTAGCCCTCCGAGCTAGTGCATGCTAACCATGCTGACGACAGATCGGAAATGTGCAACAAAATTTCTGATGAGACTAGATATCAAAAAAAAGCCAGAGACTGTATCGTATTAAGTTGCTGTGAGCTATAGATTCTCCACGTCTAAGCTTAAGGCAGAAGATAACGTACACCTCGGAGCCTGACCGGGTGGAGCTTCTCTTCCTGCAGGCAGCTGTATCCATCTCACTCAGACTCACAATGGGTGTGGGTCTGCAGCTGCCTGTATACCAGAGAGCAGCGTTAAAGTTAGGAGCGCTCACTCTGCAGCTAAATTTGGGGACTGAAATGACCAAGTCAAGAATCTCAGTTGACGGTAGGGTCTCTGACTGATGATTCAAACCTTTGACTTTCAGGGGGCAGCTCGTTGTAGCCTTTGACTTGAGTACACAGTTTTAATCTCTATGCCGTCAACTAATCAACAAAAGCTGAACAAAAAAATTACCATAAACATCAGAAAATAACTGTAAAGTGATTCTGCAGTTTTTTTTGCTGTCATTCTCTCATTTCCCTGTCCACTCTTTCTCCCTAATCTAGTCGCCAGTAGCAGCCAGAGATAGAAAAAGACAGGAGAGGTGAGGGGAGGGAACGAGAGAATAAGTAGCAGAAGAGAAAATGACAAAGTGACAGAGAAAGAACGAAGGAAGGAGAAAAGGATAGGGAGAAGGATGAGGAGGAGGAGGAGGGGGTGACATTGCTCCTGGGTTAGTGCTCCAAAACGGAGTGCTAAAATCATTTCAGCTCAGATAAAGCTCTGGCCACTGCCAGGCCGCCCCAGGATATCTGCCCTGCTCATCTGCCTCTCCAATGAAACGCCTGCACACAGGGAGCCTTCAGGCAGCCCGACACACACACACACACAAATACGAACACACCCGCATACACAGATGCAAATACACACACACAGTCGGAAATACACACAGGAGCTGCTGTATCACATGTGCACGCACTGGCTGGCCTCTCATGGCGAGTTTGTCGCAGTGCAGTTTATTTCAGTTGAGAGAGAGAGGGAGGGCGACGGAGAGCCCCAGGGGTCTCCTTCCTCTTCTGAACCTCCCAAATTAACACCCTGCCACCACCACTCCTCCTCCCAATCAGCACTGCCCACACCCGTCTCAATCATATATACTTCAGCCCATAAACTCACCCCCATCTACCCCGTCTTCCTATCCTGCTTTCACCTTCTCTTACACTGCTTTCACCCTGCCCTCACCACCAGTCTGTGCTCAGACGTTCAGCCACATCTTTTCAGTTTACTTACTATCAGGTCATACATGGTGCCTTGTCATCCTTGCTGAATCTCAAAACCAATGTTGCGATCTTCTTAATATTTTTGGAATTGCTGCTGTGACCAGATTCAACAGGATATCAGTCAGATGCCAGCGCAGGCAGCAAAGGCACCCAATGGTTGAATTAATTGCAAATCTTCTGTCATTATCAAAGTTTAAATGCACTAAAACATTCTCAAAAAGTCTTAAAAGTATTTTATGTGCAATTCAATATAACAGTATTTGTGTTGTGTAAACAACATGACCGCTTACATAACACAACTTCACAGAAGTAGACTGAACGTAACCAAACAGCATAAAGGGTCCAACAAACAAGCAAGCTGACAAGCAAAGCAGCTGCTCAACTTGACATGCAAGCCACCAAATATGTCCTTAGGAAATTTAAATCAGCCAGCGTGATGTTGGTTGGAGCGTGAAACTGGCCAATCAGGGGCTGGAGTGACCCTGCAGGCAGCCAATCATTCAAGTGGATCAACACAGCGTACGCAGCATTTTGACTGTACTGTATTCCATCAGAGGCAGAAAACTTTCTGTAGAGTCACTGCAGAACCAAATCAGAAGCGTAACTCTTATCTCTTACAGAGTTATAATGCAACAAGCTTATATTTCTAATCGTCTTTGCTCAATTGTGATCACAGCAAATACTGAATCCTCATCAATCATCAATGTGATATCCAGACTGGATCAAAAGTGTTGAGATCAGAGAATGAAGTGAATAAGACAAGAGCTGAAACAATTATTGGATTATTTGATATTTGCTGCTACTCACCTTATGTTATAGTTACATTCTTCACAATTTTCTGACACTTTAAAGAACAAGCGACTAGTTGAAATAATTCTTTGTATCACCCTTAAAGAAAAATAACTGTCCCCTCCCCTAAAAATTACTGTTCATAGTGCACCTGAGAGAGTCACATAACCACCCCAATCGCCAGGAAAAAATGCTGTCATTGTACATTTCTGCAAACCACAGATACTTTACATTCGTATCCTATTATACAGCAGATACGTTGAAGCTTTACATTTCAACAACACTGTGGTTAGGTTGAGGCACAAAAACCACTTGGTTATAAGCCCAGCGGGAATATCACGCAGTCATGCCGCCTCAGCGTTCTGTATAGAAGGTATGATCGCAGGAAGGGATTGAGTTGTCTTGCCTCTGAGCCAGGAGCGGAGGTAGTAACAGTGCCAAAGTGGTGTCTGTACAAACAGGACCATGGGCGGCACATGTGACATTTTGATGACGTGTGACCTACCCAGGGTGTAAAATTAACATTTTACCTCATCTGCCATTGGCTAGTGACCTCCAGAAATTTACCGGCCAAACATATTTTTCACCAGCCAAATAAAAAAATTGTGCCTTATTTGACGAAAAATAATTACCTTATGTTTTTAGTATGAAAATCCAACTTTAGGAAAATCCAGCCCTGTCCTCTGTGTTTCTTTGGCATGCTTGTGGCAAAGGCTGCAGTAGTAGTATCACAATACCACGGCAAAAATGAGGCAGATGTGCCTTTTGTCATTTATAAAAAGATAAATCACTTTTCTATAATACATTAATGATAATTCAATGGAATAAATTACTTACTGACTTAGTCATACTTTAAAAAACAGCATCAATAAGTGATGAACATAGGGGGATCAAAATAAAATAAAAAAATAAAATAAAAATCAACCAGCCACCCTCCTCCCCTGACAAGTCCCTTCATAAGTAAAGAACAGTCCCTAAAGTGCGGCGAGGTTTGTGGAAATGTGAACGGCTCGTTTCTCCTCTGACACGCCACATACCTGTGTGCCGCCATGGCTCAGTTGTCCAGGTACTACTGGGCAGTCATGACGCCAACGAAAGAGGAAATTACTGGACCTGGAGTCGGACTTCTCTGTCGCCGGTAAGCCGTTATCTTGCGCCGCAGAGCACTATGAGCCTCCACCGTGTTCCTGTCTGTGACCCCCATTCAACCCACAACCTCCAGGATTCGCCTTTCCTTCCTGCTGCTGGTTGAAACGTGATAATAGGGGCACCCCAGCGCCCACTCCACTAACTTGACGTGGAAATGAGCGGTAGTCTATCAAACTGGCGAGTTTTTTTTTTTTTTTTTTTTTTTTTTTTTTGGAGGGCGCTCGTGCGCCCTCACATAGATTGCGCCCTGGGCAGTCGCCCACATTGCCCATAGCAAAAACCGTCCCTGGACACAGCTGGCAGAAATGGTCGAAGCACACAAAAAACCCACATGCAATTCAAAATTTTCCATCGGCCACTGGCAGGTGGGTGTTTTGTTTTACATGCCAAACTCATTTTTTACCCGCCATTGGCGCTTGGCGGGTGTTAATTTTACGCCCTGGACCTACCCCTTTAGATTTAAAAAGTAGCTGTTAGACGCTAGTGGCTAACTCAGAGAAGAGCAGCGGCTGAAAATGTCTGCATATGGGGAAAACAGTCAGGTCCGGGAGCTCCTTTTCCTCCGAAAGAAGGGCAAATCAGCTGCCGTATAACAGATAATAAATTTTTGTCATTGCCAAGTTGATGCCGTTGTTATTGTTTATGAAGTGCTGCCAGTGCATATGTTATATGTCACACTGCGTCTAAAATCACAAATTAGAGTGGCATGATGCCGCTGGACTTTGGGTCTAAGTAAAAATGCAAAAGCGGCATGAATAAGGGACTTCATCGCAGCCTTACAGTGCGACCTCGGTGTGGAGAGGGCTCAAGCTCATTTTTGACTTAACATACCTGGTTTTGGGGGCATATTCCTGACTGGAAAGACAGCAATGTTTCAGTAACAAATAACCTCTTCTTAGGGCTGGGCAATATGAAGATATATGTATCGTTATCGAGATATGAGAATATATATCGTTTTGAATTACAGTAAAGTGGTGTAAATTTATTGCTTAACACACTTTTCATGTGTTTTAACGCTTGCCTTATCCCACTTAGTCGTCACATCCACATTATTGATGATTATTTTTATGTTTTTTAAAAAGTCATCCCTACAAATTTCTTGCATCAAAGAAGGTATTTTGTCACAAATATTATGTTCAATATTGTCTCCCAGTCCTAGCATTAATGAAGTGCTTTTGAAGAGATTTAAAAGTGTCAGGATATATATTGTGTATCAAAATAAAGCCTAAAACCACCGTGATATAATTTTCGGGACATATCTCCCAGCCCTCTTCTCGTAGCACTATCCCTAGTGGAAAAACATAGACCGGGCACTAGAAACACCCACGTTTGGTGCCCAAAAAGCTGCTTATGGGTTGCTACAATGCACCCGGTGTTGTTTGTTGGTCTCAAACAGAAGTCTGCAGCCTGGCAAGCATCCCGCCTTGTTGACACCCCATCCACCATCTGCTCCACCTCCCGATGACAAAGTCAGCTCATACACTGCGTCACTTTAGAAACTTAATATGAAATATACAAATGTAAGGTTTTTGTGGTTTGCAGAAACTTTTTCTTGTGGTGACTGGGCTGCACATAATTCAGGCACTGCTTAGCAGCCATTGGCCAGACCCTCTTTGATGTATTACCATGGGTTATAATATTAACAGCCGATTCACACAGTTAAAATACATTCCACAGTCAGTTTGAAAGTCTGCAGTGTCTCTGTATCCAAAACAGATCTGCACCTTCTTGTTTACCTCCCACACTCTTCCCTGCGCTCCCTGTCACCTCCTCTCTATATTATGTCTTCCCCATCTTCCTCTCCTCTCTTCTTCTCTCAGCACCTCTTCACTGAGATAGGAAATCGGGGTCTCATGTTTAAGGCATCAGTGCAGTTGTTGGGCAGACTCCTGGATGTTCTCATAGTGGATGTGATTTCTGTCTCCCTCCTCTGTCACCCACTCCCCGTCTCCGTCACTCTTACTGAATATATCCTTTTCTCCTTCCCGGTCTCTTGCCTCCCTCTTTGAATTTCGATAACTTTGTGGTATACAACTCATAATCTGTCCCACTGATGTGCGCACAGATGTACGAACACACAGAGGGGCAGACATATTTTCCACTCAGAGCTATGCACACTCACATATACTCATGCATACACCTCAGACTGAGTCATGGTGGAGTGGGTGAAGAGTTTTGTGCAATCATTTCCTGTCAGTCTTATCTAAGTACAATTGGATAACAGTATCTGAGGGTCATGGACCAAACTTTGTTTTGCAAAATTTGTGATGACTGTTTTGAGTGGCTGACTTATCTAAATAAAGTATAACCACACAAATACAGTACTGACTATTTGGAGTGCCACAAGTAAAATAGAAACATTATCCAATGAGGAGGTTGTTGACTGAAACAATCTCAGATGGAGTTTCGTCAGTTTTCAGGGAAAGTGAAGATGCTAAATTGTTTTCTGAGCGCTGTAAGGTCTTCTTGTCCATGTTGGCTGTAGAGCTGCAGTGATTAGTTGATTTATCAATACGTAAAATGATAGATAATTAATCAGATACATTAAAAAAAAGATTACTTTGTTATGCAACAATAACAAACCTTTGCCAGTTTTCTCTGCTTTGTATCATTGTAAACTGTTTATCTTTGGGGTTTGACCTGTTGGCAAGGGATTTATAACAGCGCATGTAACTATTTCTTACAAAATGATTCATTGAGCAAATAGTTGCAGCCTTAGTTGGCTTAAAAGTTGTTGCTTTAAAAATAAGGTGGTACTTTTGCAACAAATCATTGGTCAGAAGCAGTGGCAGCTGCTGGTCTTTCAAACAGGGGAAGCTCACTTTAAGTTTACATCATAAAATTTGTCATACTGAGGCAGTAAGTTATCAAAGGAACATTTAATTGAAGCCATTTTCCAACCACACTCATGCCATAGAACCAGCAAAACACACCTCGAAGATTTTCAGATGGGTTTAAAATGGTGAAAATGAGCTATATGGCTTATGGAAATAAGGAACACCGGACAGCACTTTGTCAAAAGACTCCACTCAAATATCCGCATGGGACTGAGCTCACAATGCGACGATGCCGGTGTGTATTTCCAAAGTGCTGTCAATCACAAAGAGGTTAAGCCTTTTAGACAATTCCTCCAATCATCATGCAAACACTGAGCGTCCTCTCCCGCCCACCGCTTCACTAGGTCCCTGGGAAGCTGAGCCTCCCTGGAGGTGACGATTTTGTTGCATTTATCCAATGACCGTCTCACTTTGCTGCATGAAAAAAACCTGCTCAGTGCTGTCCCATAGGAATGCTGAAGGCTCCGTGTCCACCGTGCTGACACGAGAATGTATGACAGGGAGGTCACGTTTGAAAACTGGTGATAAACAGCTGACGTTTGAACATCATAGTCATGATGTTAAATGCATCCTAGCGCACGTGTTAATGCAGTGTAAATTCTTATTTTAATGTAAATTCAATAGTGCATATTTGACCATTTCTTCTTTGAAATTTTAGGGGAAGTTCAGCCTCCCAATCGCCCTTGGTCAGAATCCATTTCCTTTTCCTTGTCCTTAATCGGAGCTCAGTTTTAAGACCTTTTTAAGAAAGTGTTTATCAGAGATTGTGTTTAAAATCACATACTAACAGACTATTCATACAGTGTACAACATACAATTGAATATGTGGTATGTTTACACTGCATAGTATGTGAATTTTGTGTATGTGAGAATGCCCAGATATATACTACATTAGCATGAAAATCTGAGTATGATGAGGCACATCGGCCGGCAACAGCAAACATCTTGAGCCAGGCAAAAACCTATTAATCTGTCACTTTATTAATTTTGTTTAGTTGAGAAAGTAACTATTGAGATTCTTAAAAGGTGGTCACTTTATCCAAATAAGGCCTGTTGGGAGCCTTTGGCCCCGTCAGATGGGTCGTCAGTCATGTGTTAGTCATGTTGCTGGAGTATAATTCACTGGCATAGTTAATCGCTCATTTAGTGCAGACAGACTGAGTATGTCAGCAGTATATTAGTATAAAAATAAGCAATGAGGTTTCAGCAGTTATGATCTGAATGCTGCCAGGTTTTTTTAAGTATATAATGCAGGTGCAATTATGTGTGTATGTATCATAACACACTCACATGTTTGTCTTTGTATCATTTGCAGATGGGAATTAAATTCAATGTTATTGACATTTAAATGACATTTATGTAACAGGCTGCCAGACAAGTTAAAAAAGAGAAGGACGTGGGTGAGGAAATGAGAGATAAAGAAACTACTGGTACAAACCATTTTATTGTAATGCTAATAATGTAGAGACACACAGCAGGGACAGAGGTCGCAGACGTACTCTGATAACACCAGACCAACCGACACAGCCTCAGGTATTGGTTCTTGCCTTTAACAATCTCTTTAATTTGAGATTTTTTTTTGTACAAGGCTCCAATGTTTGTTGAAACCATTGGTGTTGTTGATGTCAAACAGGGTGACACTCGCTTCAAAATGTCTACTTGGTTGAAATTCCTATAGTATCTTGGTATCGTCCCACCTCACAGAAATAAGCCATACATTGATATTAATGTATATTACTTGTGGACTTTGCCATAGGGAGGATGATTCTGGTTTTTCCATTTCACATCAGAACATATTCAGAGAGAATACCGCAGGGTGAAGGCAGGGAGGGGCTCAGTGGCAGCTGTCATGCTTTCTCATGTTTTATTCTTTTTCCATGATCCAAGAAACAAGAACCTCTCATCAGTCATTTTAATCTCAGCTGTCCTGTTCCTCTCCTCCCTGCAGACGTCAATATCTACCTTCCCCACTTCCCTTCACTGACTCCCCTCTCCTGCCCCTTTCACCCCCCAGTCTCTCCTCTTTTATTCCACACTTTCCCAACTCTTTCCTACATCTCTTTCATTCTCTGCTCTCCATCTTTTGCGTCTTCAGTCACCCCCAGTCCCCTCTCTTTCTCTTTCTGCTGTCCTAATTGTTTATATACATTAACATTCAAGAAACTAGATAGCCCGGTGCAGGTGACACCCTGTAATTTGACATCCTTGCCTTTCTCCAAGGAAGGGGAGAGATGCAATCTGTGGCAATCTACATTGTGTGTGTGTGTGTGTGTGTGTGTGTGTATGTGTGTGTGCGCACACAGCGTAATCTGGGGTTGTCACACGGCCCCATGCCACTCTCCGTATGCTAATCAATGAATGAAGCTCTGCAAAGCTCTCGTCTGCCAGCTAAACCCCACACCTCAGTGCTGATATGTCTATTAGCCACATGTCAAACTCCCTCTTTGTTTCTGCCTCCTCCTGTCTCTCCCCACATCTCATTCCCTCCCCTCTCATTCGATTGTTCCTCCTCTCTGTGATTCTGCGCCGCCGTGTCTCTCCGGCTCCCTCCTTCCGTTTCTTTCTCCGTACTTTATTCGACTCTGCCCCTGTAACCCTCACTTCCCCGGAGTTCCCTTGCTCCCGTACACTCACTCTGTAATGACAATGGTTGCGCACTAGATGTAATTTCATCAAGTGTACACACTCTATTTCTTTTTATTGTCAATGAGAAGTTCAGGGCATGATGGTGAAGGAAGCTGGCTCATAAAACACTGATATTATGTAAACAAGAATACCAGTTACTGCTAGAAAACCCTTTTTTTCTTCGTTCTGCTTCATATTTGAGTAAAAAAGTGGACGATGGAAATAAAAATATAAAGATGTGTACATTTCCTTTAGTGTATCACCCATTTGTGTTGGTTTTTAAAGGCTGGTATGGAGTCCTTGGTCTAAATAAGATGAGACATGAGATAAAGCAGTATGTAATATCAGGTTTAGTGCTTGCACACTTAATAGGTAATGCTACCTTGGCAGCTTTTCTATCCCATAAAAGAAGTGTATACATCACTAAAAATCATAGAGCATGGAATTTTCCCACATAGACTCCCCATATGTGATTTTATTTATACATGATAACATCGATAAAGTGACAAAACACACCCTATAAAAAATATCAGACGCACAGTGCTCAAAAACACACTCGCAAGCAACGACTTCTCAGTGCAAGACAAGTGTCCCTGCTTGCTCTACATATAGCATTGCTCTGCCTTTATAGTATCACTCCCACTGCAGTGCTGCCCTCAACAACAGCAAGCGGCTCCAGATGAGATTCAGGAAAAGAGTCTGTCACGTAGTCCAACATGCTGACAGACAGGTAGAGGTGAGATAAAATGGGACGTAGTCATGCATTTGTCTTAATGCTTTTGCAAGCTTTACGACAGGATGACAGACAGACAGACAGAAGGGCGTGGAACCAGGCAGACAAGAAGACAAGCAGACAGTTATAGGGGCAGTTAGACAGGCAGTCAGCCCTGGCATTTTGCAGCAGATAAGTAAGCTATCAGAGGAGGGGGATAAATAGCAGAGTAAAGATTGGTCCCGGCCCCCTCAGAGAGGAGCGGGGGGCCACAATGCAGGCGTGGTGGGCAGATAGCCCCCTGCTCTCATTATACTCTGCCTAATCCAAAACGATGTTTACTCAGAGAGAGAGAGAGAGAAGGGCCACGCTTATCGAAGCCCTGCACAGTCCTCCAAGCATGTGTGTGCGAGTGCGCGCCTGTATGTGTGTGTGTGTGTGTGTGAGTTTGTGTTAAAATGAGCCTATTCCAATGGAAAAAGGGATCAGGAGTGTCTCCAAGGCAGACTCTGTTGGCTAGAATGTCGATGCTTATCACACATTGCCTGGCTCTTCTGGTGAAAGGCGAATAGGCTATCTAAACTGCCTATTCACAGCATGTGTATTTACCATACCAGCTAGGCAGAATGATCATTCCGTAATTGCTATTATTATTAACACACTGCTATTAATAGCAGGCTTTTAGAAAACCTGACCCAATCTGATTCATCAGGGGATGGAGATCCTTAAAGGCCACAAAGCATTTAGCTTTTTTGATTTTGAAATAATGAAATCAGTGATATTTGCTCTTTACTCCTGTTGACTTGTGTTCGCGTTACAGCTTCTCTGCTTCCAATCACCTGACTGCAGTCAGCACCTAATTAATATGCTCCTAAAAGGCTCAAACTCCTCTATAATACTTGTTCCATGTCTCGAATCAGATACTTATAATTGATATTTTGAGTGCACAAGTGCGATTACACTGAGAAGTACGGCAAAATGCAGTGCACTTTGAGTACCTGGATGGTGCACTCATAACAGTCAGAAAATTGAGTGTGGAATGTTGGACACTTCTCATCCTCAGCAGTCGACATGCTGCCTACGCAGCAGACAGGGCAGGACCACAGACACATTCTGAAGCTGTGAAATGTTGGCTGACTACTGTGGAAGTATTGTACGAATATTATGGCTGCCCCCGACTTAGAAAACCAATGGTCGTCATTTAGGGCCATTAGTCGACTTGAGTTCAAGGTCTGAGAAAGAATAGTATAATGCAAACATTAGCTTGCTAGCCTGCTAACAGCAGCACATTTTGTCATCAGGCTTTGACGTTACGTGTTGTGGCGTAAGCTGTGCGAGATTTAGGGGATAGGTAGGTCTACATTTGGTGTTCATGCATGTTAAATTGTTGTATCCACTGCAGAAGATTTTAGTATTAGATGTGTGGTCAGATGCTCAACTTGTTGTAAATACTGCAGCAGCTACAGCAGATCAGCCGCGGACATTCAGAGATACAGAAATGTGCCTTAAAAACTTTCATTTTTAATACAATAGATAAATCAATACAGAAATCAAGTTAGTAAACAAGCAGATATAGCAAACATGTATTTTGACAAGTGACAATCGTTCATCAGATGTTGGCGATAATGTTCCACCTGGTTGGAGTTCGCCAAGTCAAAGAAGAAAAGCTGCCAGATCTTGCAATTGTCTTTTCTGCCAAGTGCACAACGGCCATGTTTGATCTGAAACAAAACAACCCTGGCAAAGATTTCACACTACACGAGATGAAAGTCTACTAACAGGTGTATCTGATTTGAGACACTGATGAGAGTCAAGGACTGAAACGCTTGCTCCTGTTTTTATTCACTCTATCATTTTTTGCACTGTGAACACCTTTTTTTGTGCACAGATGTTTTAAATAGAGGGTATCTCCTCTGCCGTCCTTTCTGATTTGAGACACAACATTGGTGTTTTGTCCTAGCAGCATTCAGATTCTTGGACTTAACTCCTCAGCTATGAGAAATTAACCATTTTTGACATATCATATATCACATATAGGACAAAAAAACTGCATTGACTCATATATGAGGTACTATTCAAACATACCCCTAAAGAGCAGTCCTGCAGTTGCTAGTTTTGCTGTGCCCATCAATCCACACACAACACTTGTTGTAGATTGATGCTGTTTTTTTATAATAATGTTTATCAAAATGTTCACAAAATGCACAGCAGTTTGGGAATCAGACTTTTGCTGTTGTTCAGAAATACAGTCTCTTATCTGTAAAAGTGTTACCCTTTACAAAGTACCATATTTTTGTAAGTATCATAGTGTTTTGTCGCAGAGATCTCACTGCTCATTGTCAGTTTGAAACCCCTCAACTATTAACACAAACTAGACGCAGCAACCAGCTCTCTCGTGCCTCACCGTGGCTCCATGTACACAAACACATGCACATAAAGGCTCACACTTTTACCTCTGTACACAATCAATGTAAATCTGTCTTTCTTTTTGACTCTCTCTCTCTCTCACATACACACGCACACACACACCACGCATGCACACATCAGCTCCGTGGTCTTGTGAACTGTGTGTACACCCTGTCTAGGCTGGCCGGGGTAATCCTGGCCTCCACTAAAGTAGCCGTGTGAGAGGACAGATTGTCAGTTGATCATGGCCAGCCGAGAGCCTTATCCCTTATTGGATCGGCCATGGAGGAGGCTTAGGAATTATCTGAGGCCTCGCTTAATGTGGAGACGGATCACCGCCAGAGAGCCACGGAGCCTGAAGACATGCTGGGCCGGAGGGGAGAGAGAGACACTGTGTGTGCGTGTGTGTGTGTGTGAGCGAGCAAAACCAACAGACAGGTGTGTGGTTTGTGTATCAGTATGTAGTAGTGACAGAGACACGTGTGTGTGTGTGTGTGTGTGCTTGCGCGTGCTCAAAGCAACATCACGGCCCACTTAACCCCATCTTGACACCTCTCTTTCCCCTTACTTAGTCTATTTTTTTCCATCCCTTCCTGTCCTCCTCACATTCCTTCTCTTCCTCCTGGCCTCTCCTCTCACCTCTCCTCCTTTGATTCTTCATCTCTGCCCCCCTCCTTCTCCTCTTGCTATCATTCCTCAGCTCATCTTATGAACCCCATCTTTCATTTTGCTTTCACCTCCATCCTGCTTAACTTTATCCCTCTAACCCCAGCTCCCCTCCCTGCTCCTCCCTGCACCTTCCTCCTGGCTGCTCTTCTGCGTTCCTTTAAAATTGTTCTCATTTTCCTCATCCACCACCTCATCCATCTTTTGTTTGCTCCACTCTGATCATCTCCCTCCTCCTCGTCCTCCTGCTTCTCCTCTGTGTCCTCTTTTACTCATCCTATCCTTTCTATAGCACCACGCAGCAGCATTCTGTCCTCAGCAGGAGACCCGATAGAGGCTGATGAAAGAAAGGTGAAAAACAGTCATTGTACTTTGCGAAGATAAAAGAAACGGAGCAAAATGGCTTGCTATGTTAAAGAAAACTGTTGACCGACACCTCTTATCTCTGAGCCCTCCAGTGTCACTGTAAATGCAGCAGCTGACATCAGTGATGCATATCACATATCAAAGCAAACACAGCGGTCATCGGCTGTTTTTATACATAACCTGGCCTTTGTGACATCTTTTAATATTCAGACTACGTGAAGAGTGCTTTAACTTTATAGACATTTAAACACTGAAAAGCAGCGATCAATATTGCTTTGAGCACAAGCTCACTTAAGCAGATCCTTTTATCTTTTAAATGAATGTCTTCAGGCTGTGTATAATTAATTCTTGGTACTGAGGATGGAGCAGCCTTGTCTCAAGTACTGTTAGCTTATCTTGGTTTAGCTCGTGAGTTATTTCAGGTTGTGTTTCCCCATATAGCACTTGGATCCACTTCAGATATTTGAAATAGCCCCTTTAGCTAATTCCATCCCTGCTGCCTGATCCCGGGGCATTCAAAGGCCAGGGATGCCTCAGGAGGTGGTGGGTGGGGAGAAGGATACCCTGGTGACCGGGTTACCTTTCTTAGCCTGCTGCCACCTCGGCCCGAACCTGGATAAGCAGCAGAAAATGGAGGGATGGATGGATAATTCCATCCCTGTGCATGAGATTACTGACAGCTACTGAGGGCAGATTAGTGCTGCCATAAGTCGTGGAGTTCCCAGGGTCACCCCTGGGTCACCAGGATGTTGGGGGGGTTAGGACCATGTCATTACACAATAGATTCAAAGGGTAGCTGCAAACAAGGAGTCCGATTGGTTCAGCAGGCCTTCCACCTATAGTAATGTACACCAGACTTCTAAGCAGGCACATGATCAAGAAAAACATGGTCAGTGCTTGCAACACCCACACCTCATACAGCTGTCAGACTTGCAGTATGTCCTCAGCAGATATTTTGCCACAGCATGGGTAAAGAAAGATGCATGTTTATAGTGAAAACTGTGAAATGCTTCTCTGAGTTACGTAGCAGGTTACACAGGCACAATAAACAAAAGTAACTTTTTAAGATTAAATCTTAAAGCACTGGAAAAATATCTGTCAATAAAATAAATCAAATGCTAATCACAGTTATTTTTTGCATTGAGATCGTGATTAGATTTTATCCCCATGATCAATCTTTGGAAGCAAAGTAGTTTCATGACATTTTAACATTCTACAAAGTCTGAAATCTGCCCTCACTTTGACATTTAAAGGTTCATTATATAACTTTTTAAATGTATGAATTGTTTTTTACTGCCAGTGGGTGAACAGGTTTTATCTAACTTAAAAACTGAGACTTTCTCCAACTTTCTCAGTTGCCTGTAACAGCCTGTGGACTGACCTCTGTGTAAAAGACTTTTACTGGAAAATTCAAAGGATGTGATGTCATGTATAATCTCAAGTGCCTTGCCTCTCTTCAGCTCCGCTACAGCATTAACTGTGTGCATCAGTGGCTAACATAAGCCAAAAAAATAGAGTCTGCGAACATCAACAAACAACCAGCAGCCACAACACAGATTCCACACATGCTATATTACCATTACATGCATTTGCAGCAGCAGCCAAGTGAGGACCAACCTTCACTTAGCACCCTGTAGCAATTTAAATTCAGCAAAAGCAAGACTGAGCACTCAGCGGTTTGATCGCGGGCCGCCCTCCCGACCGCCCTGAGTCCCTGCTGGATCAGCAAACTCTCTTTTGCCGACCTAACGGCCTCAGAGAGAGGCGCCACTAATGAGAAGGATTTTCTTGAAGTTACATACAGAATCTAGAAATAATGTACAATTCATCAAGATCAAATGAAGTTGGTGTGTCCCGTCAAATCTAAATATGAATAAAAAAATGAATGAATAAAACTCATAAAAGGATCCACATGAAAGCATTTCGTTGGGTTATGTATATTTTCAGGTTTCCAGCAACGAGACTTAGGTGTGCTTTAAGTAAGCACCAGTGATTGATCAGACTGCAGTTGCAAATAAAATCATGGAGACCGTTATATATTTTGAGAAGTGTGCAGCTCCATGGCACAGCAGCAGAAATAAGCTTATTTAAGAATAAAAAAAGGTTTGCAAATGAACAACTGGCAAATGTATTAAATGTGTATAAAATGAACATACACAAGTACTTTTTAAGAAACGCCTTTTTCAGTCAGACTTTACTTTTTGTCCGTCTCACAGGTTTTAAGTTATTCCTAAAATATCAGCATCAACCCAGCGGCAAGTTAAAACACAACCCCAATAAGCCTCACATATGGTTTTCAGGGGTAACACCACTGACAAGGTTTAGTGCCTGGGACCGATAACTATATTAAGCTGATACACACACACATACACACACACCTACACTGCTTCATCTAGTAATTGAAGGTGAGAAATAATTTCATTATCCTCAGGAAGAGTAATCTGCTCTCTACTCCTGATCCCTTCATTTCCTACAGTGCACCTCGACCTGGGAGGCACACACACACACACACACACACACACACACAAAACATGCACACATACTTATCACACATGCATGCACACATGTACACAAACACACAGGCACACACATAGTTCCTATCACCCTGGGCTATTAATGTTATTGGAGTTGGGGATTAACCATCAGATTCACATATGCTTTACAAAGCTTTATTACTTAGAGCTGTCTGTCTTGCTCTCTCACACACACATGCATGTGTTCACACACTCACTCATGCACATACACACACAGGCACATAACTTTGTATTAAAGAAAGTTAATCTGGGAGTGTGGGCACCAGTTCATGGACAGGAACAGGCCCTCAGCAGATGTGGTTTAATGCGGATGCACAATCCCCGTGAGGATGTGTAGACACCCCAACAGGACACACTAAATAAAATCTCATCTAAAACTGTAGATGAGAGTAAGGTAGCCATTATTGTTCTTCTTCTGCCAGTGTTGTTTGATGTCAGATCACGCCAGCTTTAATGTTGCATTACCACCCTCTGCTGTTCATCCGCCCAAGATATTCTGGGTGGCCCTTGATGTCAAGTGTCACAGCCACACACACATCTGTGCACACACAGAGGAAGGGCTAAACTGTCATTTCACAGGGCAAAGGTGTGCTGTGGGACACCATCACGTTTCATGTGAACACACGATCACATGAGGAGGGGTCAAAGTTAAGGGGGAAGGAGGAATTAGGATACATCTTAAGACACACAGTACACCACACATACACCTATTCTAGAGGATGAACAGGGACTGATGCAGCTCTGTAACTGCAGTCACGTCCAAATTTCACTTGAACATAGGACTTGACAAGAGTATCCAAAATCTAGTATATCGAGTTCAATTGTCCTTCTCATTTTTTTTTTTTTTTTACATTGGTCAGTGCACAACACTTCCTTTATTGTGCTGGCTTACTTTTATGTATGTGTCTGTGTTAATGACAGTATGATCAGTTAAAGATTCTGAACTGGAATTTGGGCTCATCAGTTGGTGTAATGTCAAGTTAGATGTCCTTGTTGTAGCTTTTTAAATCTAAATTACTGTATATGGGATCCAGGCTCCTGAAAATTAAAAAGCTGAGATGTGAGTAAATTTAGGTAGGCTGTAGAGATTCTCAATGTTACAAATGTACTTAATATGATTCATCGTCCAGCCCTTCCTTGAAAGGACAGAGCTGGTAAAATTCTATATTGTTCTGTGTATGTCTTACACTCAATCACTTGAAACAGATATCTGCATATGTATGCAGAACCTCCGGGACAACAGGACATGATTTTGGTATCTGAAGCATTCTGGTTTCAGTTTGTAGTCAGAGTAGTACTGAACAATCACGTTTGAGCTGCAGGTAAATGGTCTGTGTGGAGAGGCAGAGCGCGTTGGCCGGAATGCAATCTCAGATCGACTATCATCTGACAACGAATTAACTCTTGTTACCTTTTTTAAAAAACTGAATCGGCCTCCATACAGAGATATATGTGTACAGAGATTACCCAAAAATGACCATCGCGTGGAAATTTAGACAATTTTGTAATAACTCTTAGTCTGAAACTCTTGTTCAATAAGCAATCTTTGTTTTTTTATCTTTTTCTTTTTATGGATGATTGTTGTTATGCACAATTATGCACAATGTCTTTTAATTACATTTTCCTCTATTTTCTACCCATGTGTATGCAAAAAAACTAAACTAAACTAAAAAGAAGACTTTGCCCTGATATCCACCGGCTACACTGGATATCCTGAAATATTCTCTATTGTCCCCAGAGGCTTATCTTCGTCAGACCAATAGCCAGTGGGTTCCAATGCTCACAAAGCTATTACACCCAATGTTTGTAAATCCAAGATGAAAACAGGCCCCAAAACTCCCGTTTGAGTAATGTCTCCAAAAACTACAATGCAGAACTGTGTCAGGAAATTACTTTGCCTTTTTAAAAAATGTAACCTTAAATTCTGGGACCCATTTTTAGAGATTTTTGTTTCACATAGTAAGAAGTAAGAAATTGCATCATTGGTTTTTTGAACTATCCGAAAACTACGTGGAGGCTCTTGCACACCTTAAATAATAAAAGTAAAAATGCACTTTATTTATCAGCGCCTTTCAAAGCACTCAAGGACACCTTACAAGACACAGTTTAAACAAACATGCAGCAGTGTATCCATAGATCATAAAGTCTAACAATTTTGTAATATAAAAATTTAATTAAATGACTAGACAAAAAAAATCGTAACTATAAATGTGAGGTATAAAATCATCATCAGTGCAGGTCTCAATATACGTGTGTCACCATTAATGCCAGCTTGAAAAGGTGTGTTTTCAGATGGGATTTGAGAGTGGAAAGGGAGTCACCATAATTTTGTCTCATCTGATATTGTCTGTATTTTGCTGCAGTGACCAATGTGCCAGTTGACAGTATAAAGTTTTCTGTGCTGTGTGACGGCTGAAGGGGAATAACAGATGAAATTTAAAATGTCACCTTATTTAAGCCTTACATGTCTTGACACTCTCTAGACACACAGTATAGCTACTCGGGCTGTCATTGTATTTGTACGTGTGTGTGTGTGTGTGTGTGTGTGTGCTGTCAGGCCAAGACGTAGAAAGCGTGTTTTTTTTTCTAATGGGGAAAAGGAATATTTGGACATTTTATCAATAGGCATTATTAAATCCTGCTTGCTTGAGCTAATCTTGGCGGACCGGAGCGAGGGGAAAGAGAGAGAGCGAGAGAGAGGGCGAGCGAGAGAGCTAGGCGCAGAGAGGGCGAGTGAGAGAGCAGTGATGTCTGCCCCATGAGGTGAAGAGAGACCGCCTGTAAGCCGCTTATTATATCGACTACCACCTTTTCTCTCTCCTCCTCCTCTCACCCTCCCGCCCTCCCCAGTTCTCTCTCGTTACCTCGCTCACTTTCTATCTCTGTCTCCCTCCCTCACTTGCTTTCTCCAGTTCATTCTGTATCCCCTCATTCTCTTTTCTCAACATCTCCTTCATATAAACACACACACAGATGCATGTGTGCACACAAACACACACTGACGGCGCCAAGCCGAACCTTCTTGTTCAAAGCCAGAAGCGAAAAGCTGAAGTTTTATTCAAATGAATGTTTACTTCTTCTACTGCCAACGTGTGTGTGTGTGTGTGTGTGTGTGTGTGTGTGTGTGTGTGTGTGTGAGAGTGTGTGTGCTGAGAGAGAGAGAGGAGGGAAATAGCACCAAGGATGCAAGTGTGTGTGCGTTAGTGTGTGTTACATGCACGGCAGAAGGAGAAGGGCTGACAGTAGGTGATAAGCCAGACAGGCCTGCACGCTGTGATTATCACCCACTGGACCCCCTGTCACACACACACACACACACACTTGCATACACAGTGCCCAATGAGAGAGTGTGTTGCAAGGATTTAGGATAGACAGACGGATGGACAGACAAACAGAGACAGAGAAGCCTTGGATCACAGGCAAGGTGGAAACCACAAGAGAAGCAAATGAACACAGACTGGAACACACAATGCATCCAATTATGTTTCACTGAACACTCATTGTCTTTATTTGGGTTTTATATCAATATTAAGGCGTTTTGATGTTGAGACACTGGAATCAAAGCGCTCTGTCACATCGGCGATGCGAGATAAACGCCTTCAAATAAAGATCTGTCGCTGAAATGGATGAAACATCACTTGGTAACTGAGTCTCTAACTCTCTCTTGGTCTCTGTCTGACTCAGGTGTGTGGCCGTCTGAAGAGGTGATGGCTCATTACTGCCTGCAGAAACGCCACATGTTCAAGTGAGTTACTCTTCTTTTAAAACCTGCTCGCTCCATTGTCAAAGGACTCAACAAGAACTAACAGCTGTAAATAAGTATAAAGATCAGATACATATTTTTTTGAGGCTGTATTTAAAGGGATAGTTCATCCCAAAATCAAAAATACATATTTTTGCTGTTACCTGTAGTGCTGTTTATCATTCTCGACTGTTTTGGTATGAGTTGCTGAGTGTAAGAGATACTATTTCATGTCTGCCAAATCACAGTGCAGAGGGAAGTGTGCATCTACTTGTGGACAAGAGGCTTGAACATTAATGGCGTCCTCCTCGGCTGAGCTGTGATGTTAGCTGGCTCAGTGATGCTAGGTTAGCTAGCAGTAGATGCACACCTCCTTCTGTGCGACGGTTCGGTTAGCGGGTGTAGTTTGGTGGAATAATTTTTTCTTTTTTAAGGAAATTAAGGGCCTGTCCTTATAATGTGGCCTTTATTATAGAGTAAAGTTACAGCCTTAGTTTTCAGTTTTAATTGTTGTATTTTACTTTATTCTATTGTATTTGTATACTTTTATTTACTGATTTTTTTGAACATTTTATTGTTGTAATTTTTTAGTCTTGCAATTTTTTTTATTATTATACTATATTTTATTATTTTGATGTTCTTTATTTTATTTTATTTTTTGTCTGTGTTGTTTTTATTTTGCTATGAGTCGAGAAAGAAATTTCTTCCTACAGTAAAACTGCTCACAACAAGGTCTGTGGATTATCTTGAGTAACCGGGTCATGATTTCTGGAATGAGACACTGCTGTTGAGTTTTTCAGATGTATTTTTTGGCACTTTGAAAACCACAAGCTGAGTGCCATCTAGTTCTGTTATATTTGAAAGAGGGCAGACATTTCTACGGCAACTCACACCAAAGCAATCTCAACTGATAAAATTGTACTACAGGTAAGAGGAAAAACATGTATTTTTGATTTTGTGGTGGACTGTCCCTTTAAGTTAATTCTAATTTATATGGTTAAGAGTTTTTGATTATTCTTTGACAGTCTGTTGCACTGCAAACAAATGAGACATTTAGAAAGATGTGTAGTAGAATGTAATGGCCGTCCTTCCACCATGTTTGAATTTTTAAAAACCTGCTGCATGACAGTAAATCGCTTTATGACACAAATTAGTGAGAGGGTTTAGAGCATTACATTTGTTGTGATAACAGAAGGTGTGTCAGTGGAGAAAGGCTGTTGGATCCCCTCTAATTTAAATCCAGCAGTAAACGCCCAGTACTTGTGTCATTCTGTGCCTTTCCATGCCACGCTGTGTTGTCCTGTGTTGCTCTTTCCCCTGCTCTCGTCGGCTGAGCACCGGCCTGCCCTGCGGCACGGGGCTGAAAAGCACCCAGGCACCTTTGATTTCCACTCAAGGTGGAACGTCACCCTTTGATTTCCTGTTTTAACATTCAAGAGGCGGGAGGCGAGGAAGAGAGGGGTATTGATCAGAGCAGCGTAGTGAAGGTCAGCGAGAGAGGGAGGGAGGCAGGAAGGGATGAAAGAGGACAGGGGTAGAGATGGAGGGGAAGGGGAGATGAAAGGAGGAAGAGGATGGAGAGAGGGGTTGAATGAGCATGCAAGCTACAGGACTGTGTGTGTGTGTGTGTGTGTGTGTGTGTGTGTGTGTGTGTGTGTGTGTGTGTGTGTTCTCAGATTCCTGCTGATTGAGCTTGTGCTTCTCAATGTTCAGTATTCAGCTTTCAGGTTGATGGTTGAATTGATATTTCTTACCCTGCTGTGTTTACTGTGTGTGTATGTGCATGTGTGTGTATGATAGCTTGTGTGAGTGTGCATCTACTGTACAGTGTGTGTGTGTGTGTGTTGGTGCTAAACTGCTGGGTTTGGCTCAGCAAGGTGAATCTCACTTCCACTCTTCGCTCTCTCCCTCTCTGTCTCTAAGGGGTGCAGTGTGTGAGTTAGGAGGAGGTATGACTTGTCTTGCTGGGCTCATGGTAAGTGACACACACACACACACGCACAAAGATTTACACAGATATCTGCAGGAGAAGTGGTTTGGCTTCTCTAATGAAATTGACCCTCACCGATCAATACCCAAACAGCATGGGCACACAGTATCCATACCTATTCATATACAGATCATTCACTTCTTGTGTGCCTGTGTGTGTTTTGGTACCTCCACAAGTGTATGCAGGCACACTCTTTACCCACATTAGGCCCAAGCCCTGCATATGCAAGCATGTGTGCATCGTGAAACCTGTAGTTTTTTTTCAATGCCCATGTTACCAGTTTAGAGCAGCCACACTGCCCGCATGAGCACTGCTTTCTGCACGATGAACTCAGTTCTCAGTAAAAATAGACCGTGAAAAAGGTCTTTTGATAATCATATCGATATTATACCACAAAACTACAGTTTTAATGTTAATATTATTTTATTGTGAAGTCTTTGCTTGACTGTGGTGTTGACAAAACAGCTGTCTCGTTTGCATGACTCCATAAATGAGTGGAGTATCGGCTTTTAATTGTGAAAATTCAGTAGATGCAGCAACAGGCAGCTCTGCAGCACCGCTACAGCAACAACGCTGCATGTGCGAGCCCTAGCAGTTCTGCAAGGAAGCTAACAGACACCGGTCATGCATGCACTGTGGCCTGGACCTTAAATCAGCAGCAGGTTACATGTCTGCTCCTCAGTGTTAAACACCTCAGGCCATAATCACAGAACATTTTATATCTATGCTCCTTACTTGCTGAATAAATTGTTTTGTGGCCTGAGAAATTTACAGTGTGCACTAGTGCTGAAAACAGCTCCTTAATCTATCGACAGTCTGACAGTCTGCTTCATTATGGGGTCAATGTTTTTGGAACACTCTAACAATGCTGACCTTTTAGACATATTGTTTAAAGTAAAACCCAGTTCAGAACAAAGATTAGCAATGAGTCGAGTTGAAACATGCAACTACTTGCAATGCGCTGTTCTGCAACTTCTAAAAACCTGCTGGTTCACACCAATGCAACTAGATGAGACTGTGTATCATCTCTATGCAACAACTCTCTGTACTACTGTTCTGATTTCCAGCTTTTCAGGTTTATTTTGTGGCTGAATATAATTTGTAGCTTCTTTAGATATTCATGATAATGATAGTGAGATAGTGGCTACAGTTGCATTTGTAGCCACAATAATATAAATAACCAGCACCAATTAATCAGTCAGTGAGTGAACTCTACAAGCTGATTGGCCAATTCACACTGCTGCAACTGTTCTCTGCGACGTTCTAGAACGGTTTCATCTTGTTGTGAATCTTTCGTCTGAGCTGGGCTTAAAAATTCAAAGTACGTTGTTTTTTTAGATGCAAGGGCGTTCTCGGGTGGATTCCTTCCTATAGGGTGCCATATTCAAATTTGAAAACATCTAATAAGGGAAAATGATCTAATGTTTAGGGCAGACTGTGATAGGTGTACCACCCCTAGTCCTGGTACTGCTCATCATTGGCAGCACATGGTAGAGCACTGAGGGGTGTGGTGGGGTGAAGTATATTTGGAGAACATTAGCAAATGAAAAGGCAAAAGTCATCCAGGGTGCAGTACAAAAAAAAGGAAAAAAATGAATTTTGCACCTTATTTTGTTATTGCTTACTTTTTTTTTTTAGCATTGTTTGTCAAATTTTGTCAAATTTGTTGTTGTTTCTTTTGGTGAGGTGTGGGGAAGAGGGGAAGCTTACCTGCCGACAGCACTGGGCTTTCTGATAACAGCTCAGTTAGTCATATGAGAAATAAAAAAGACAGCATCCTGTCCATTGCTAGAGTACTGTGGAGTTTGACTTTCAGACATACATATTGCCCTATTGAAAGATAACGATATTTTTATTAACTGTAATGAATATCAAAGCAAATCAACACAAGGCAAAGTTTCCAGGCGGGAAAACGCTTGCTGTGTCTGTGTGTCCCTGCAGACTGTGACGCCTCATGTCGCATTCACACATTTAATTTATTACAGCATATAAGCTGGCAGATTTTTTTTTTTTTTTTTTTTGGTCAATTAGCTTTAATTTGCTCTCCCCTTTGAATTATGTTGGTCAAACACATTCCTTAATTGTTAATATGGCAACTGTATTTGTACCTCTTGTTATTGTATTATTATGGTGAATTCAGACGCAACTCAAAGACTCAACAAAGCTCATTCATGAAACACAACATTATCCATAGTAAGAATGCTTTTTCCTCTCAGCTTTAGAGTTCCCTGCTTAGCAAAAATTGTTCTCAGTTAGCAGCATTGTTAAATGTCTTAAGAGAAAACATTCAGCCAGCAACTGTAGATGTCATTAAGGTAGACTCAGTGGTGAGATAAAATGCGTTGTGAATGTGGTCCAATTTTCTTTCAGTACCGGCCTACAGAAGGGAAATGCATAAGGAATCTCACTTACATTTGATTGTATGAAGAGCAGAATAAAACAGTGTATGTGGGCATTGATACGTCTTATCACACCTGTCACTTGCTTATTTATTCAACTTGTTTGTGGATTAATGGCAAACTGTAATTAAGGCACCATAAATAAACTGTCTGAATATTGCAGATTTAATATGACTGACAAATGGTATCCAAACAATTTTATATTTTCAGAATTTTTATGTTCATCAAAGCACTCACCCAATCACCTGAGCAGTGAGTCCTAGCTATATAAACTAGCTTGGGTCCAAAAAGCTGTCCTGTATTGACACAACACACACACACACACACACACACACACACACACACACACTGACACACTCAGATATACCGCAGTCTGTCAGCCATAGGGTTTATTAGCCAGGGTCTTAAGGGCCCCTCCACATAGCAGGCGTCAGTGTCCCATCGATCTGCTAGATGCCATTCTCTGGTGGGTGTGCGGTAGCGTGTGTGTGTGTGTGTGTGTGTGTGTGTGTGTGCGTGTGAGGGTGTGTATGTGAGAAAGCCTGGTTTTATCTCGTCGCAGTCAATACACCATGTTTTGACATTGGTGGCTTGAGATGGAATCCTTCCTTCACACCTCTCCTTGTCCTCATCCCTCCGTCATCCGTCACTGACACCACATCCAACGTGTTTTCTCTGTTGTCTGTTTGAACAGTTCATTAATTATTCCTTTAGTTGCTGAATTTCATCCCTCCCTTACACCCTGTATTTTTGTTATTCATTCACCCTTTTATTTTCTGTTCTGTACTATTTTCAGGCCCTGATATCAATTCCTCCTTCCTTTCTTACACATCTTCCAGCAGCATCCTGTTAAACTGCACTCTAGATTTTAGGATAATATTAAATGTAATTCCCTGTCTTTATGCTGATGATATAGACCAGTCCATTGTGGGTAGCATTCATTTAGTGTACAGTTGCCACGTGCAATCAAATTAAGATATATCACTCCAACTTTTGTAGCCTCAACCCCAAATAGATCGAGCTTCTCTAAGTAGACTTGAAGATCATGCCCTGGCCATTTCTAGTCATGGTTAACTCTTTTTATCTACTCTGCTTTTAAAGCTATGATCTCTATCATAGGGTTTTTAGCCACCCTACTGACATGGCTCTAGGGATGGCAATGCTGGTCAGCCGTTTGGTCAATCTATCACCTGAGTTGTGACAAACGGGGGTTCATACAAATTCCATGACTTTTCCAGGTTCAAAACCTGGAAAAGTCATGGAATTTGAAGATAGCAATTTCCAGGCCTGGAAGAGTTTTGGAAAAATAAATAAACCCAGAGAGTTTTGAAAAAGTCATGGAAATATGCTTCACAAATACCTGTATAATACGGTGTTAATGTCCAGGCAGATCAGTCACGACACTTGACATTATGTTGTACATGGGTCATGGCAGACTTGGACCTGAGTCGCAGGTGTAAATTCATGTAACACCATGAAAATGCTGATTTATTAATGTCTGACTTGACTTGGATAAGTATAAGGCATGAGATGAGAAAGACCAGCACCTGGGATGCACAAAATGTGGACTGTGTAGTTAAAGTTTTGACATTTTGAACATGGGAGAAGCAGTGCTAGCTAGCTATGCTAAAGGAGCTAAGTTAAGCAGCTGCTGCCGCTGTGCGATAAAACTCCCATTACCAACATTCTTACCACGTTGACCCACGTGACACCCGCTGCCAGCTGCAGTGCTTTCTTCTCGTTCACCATAAAACAAGGGACCATTTTGGGTGCTGTGTCCAGAAATTAAACCATAATTGTAAAAGTACTATGGGTGCTAAAGGTGGCTAATTCTCACCAACATTACTCCTGAAAGTCATGTGAAGACACAAGACAGTTTTTTCAGGTCATGGTTTTCCCAACGGACAGCTCCCAGATTTACATGCAGTGAACACAAGTGCTCATATATCACAAAAACATTTCAGAGAATGTATGAAAATTTGCCTCAAAGTCATGGAAATTTATTGATAAAACTATGTATGAACCCTGGACATAGCTCAGCAACTATTGGACTGAAATTTGTGCAGAAATGTATAGTCCTCAGAGCAGGAATGCTGATACCTCTCTTGATCTCCTAACTACCTTGCACCACCAGCAGGTCAAATTGAAAAATGAAAATCACTTACTTTCCATCAGTGTCAACATCAGGCTGACATTTGCTTAGGAATAACATGTCTTGACAACATTTAAATGGATTGCCTTGAAATCTGGTACAGACATTCAGGTTCCCATAAGTCTCTCAGCTGTACTTTGTGTTTAGTTGTAATAATTTAGCAAACGATAGCATGCTAATGTATTAAACTAAAATGGGAAACAAGGGGACTATCGGGGTGCCTCAGGGATACATGCTTGGTCCCCTATTCTTCCTATGGAGAGTGTATTGAACCACTGCAGAAGTGCTGATTTTTGTGATGGCATGATACTTCATTTCACAATTGGACATATGAAGAAATTACACATATTAGGAAATGTATAAATATGACAAGTTTTCAAATTAACCATCATAATAAAGACTTCATCCGTGCTCTTTAGAACAACACGTGGAAGTGTTTTATGATCTGATACCACTATCGACAGGATGACATAATAAATCAGTGGCTTCCAAAACCGATATATTGATATGAACCGATATAATGATTCAGTCATCAACAATACAATATCATGAATGCAAATTGATAACACTGATACATATTGCCATCTTTAAGATACACCGATATTTTGAAATTCCCATGGCATCGGGTGTCACTATTTCCTACCAAACACACCTCCCTCCTAAACAGCGCTAGCGGTCCACCAGGCAGGCACACAGTGACGAGCAGTCAAGTAGAAGACAATTAGGATGCTTACTGATATTTGCTCATATCGATCACAGGCCCCTCAATTGAATCAAATTAAAATTGTGTCATGGCAGACTTTGTGATATCAGCAAATATTGCATTGTTGTCCAAGGAAATCAACATAATATCACAGCGTGATGAAAATTGTGATATACACCCCTAAAAAATGACTGTTAAAAATCAATCTGTTTATGATGTGACATCATTGGTTTAGGGAAACATTGTGGTTTGAGTTTAAATGACTACTGTGCTAAGGTTTGGGGAGCTTCATTGTCACTGATACAATAATGAACCCTGAGTGAAGGTTAGGGAATGATCCTAGTGATGCTTGAATAAACACTTTGACTCCAAAGGTGTGGTTTTTGGTGTGATATTGGATTACTTACTTCACAGCAGCGTGCAGAGTTTGACATTTAGATAACCTTTGTTTAGATTAAGATGTTTGTGAGCATGTGATGGAGCCTGATTATGCACGTGTGTACAGTGGTGTTGGAGGGTTGTTGCAGCGTTGAGCTGCTGATCTTTCAGCTGGATGCTCTGGTTCAGCCTGGAGGTCCCTTCCTGCATTTGAGCAGATGGTGGGACACACAGCACTCAGTGACCCCCTCACACACCCTGCAGGGCCTTAACATGTGTGTGTGTCTGTGTGTGTTCATGTGTGTCAGAGCGTGCATGTGTGTGTGTTCTGTTTGCTTCAGAAATTTTCATACACTTGATATGCTCCATCATGTATTTTCCATATGCCATACGAGTCAAGATTACATTGAATCAGCCTTATAGGATTTGTGTGCATACCAACACAATAGCTACTTGCACTTACACTCACCCATGGGTATATGCGCACACACACACACTCCTTAACAGAAATTGACAGCCTGACACACACTTGCTGATATAAAAAAAGCATCTGCAAAGAAAAGAGAATGTGAAATGATGAGGTTATAGTAAAGCACACACCTCTCTATCTATATCTCCCTCACACAGAGACACACAGCGCAGCACAAAGCTTTCTATCCATTCTCCCGTCTCGCTCCCTCTCCCTCTCTTTCTCTTCGTCTCTCACAGTCTGCACTGCAAAGTTATATGAAGGGCATCAGGCAGGCCTGGCGAGCCGAGTGCAGAGTGACAGCGGCGAACGGAGTGATGGCTCGGCCCGATAAACACCCAGCGTCAAATGAAAAGGCTCTGCGCTTGCCATCATCCCCTGTCACAATGCAATTACTGAACAGAGTGATAGCAAGATAGCAGCCCCCACCGCTAGCCACAATGATAAAAGTATTGACTGATTTGATTGAATGATTAAAATAATGCAGACATAAAAATGGGGTGAAGATAGAGAGGGAAATGGCAGAGAGGAGAGGGAGCAATAGAGAGAAAGGGTGGGGCGGGCTGGGCTGCCAAGAGTGAAGCTTTGTAGATATGGTTATGTCATTATTGTGTGTGTATGTGTGTGTGTGTGTGTGTGTGTGTGTTCGTGTTCAGATGTTTGCTTCATCTAAGGGTGCTTTTGGTTTTGTTCTTTTGTTCTGTGTTGTTTCATTTCTCTGTCTCTTCCCTGTCTCTCTGTCTCTCAGGTTGCCATTTGTGCTGACGTGAAGGAAGTTCTGCTATCAGATGGGAACGAGAAGTCCATTCAGAGTATCCTTTCATCGTCCTCTCTCCTTCTCTTTCTGTCTATCTCTCTATCTCTGCCTCATTCCTCCAACTCACATTTATTTATATGCATTCATATGGGTTTATTGATGTGAAAACTTTTCTGTTTTTATTGGGGTTTTAATTAGGAAATTGGTCGTTTGTGCATTCCTGTACACAAAAATCACACTTGAATTCATCACATGTGAAACAAAGGGAGGGACAACAATCTTGCATCTAATATCACATGTATAACAGCATTTGACATCTGATTAATCGACATTAGGGTTGGGCAATATGGCCCTAAAAAAATATTGCGATATTTCACAGCGAGAGAGGAGAGGGAGAGACGCTGTGCTGCTGCCAGAGGAGCCGCTGAATGAGTTCCCTCTGAGCGGTAAGTCACTAAAAGAGTCTGAGAAGTCGGGGGCTGTTCATAAAACATTCAGGACGCCACAGTTTGTTCCACACTACTGAAGCTGCTCCTCTCTTTGGAACCACCGCAGAGTCAGTAATAATTTTGTTTTCAACCATGCTTGTTGTTGGCGTGCATAACAGTATCATTAATATGTCAACAAGTCGAAATATCCAGAGTATCACGATATTATTTTTCACATCATATTGAAAATTATACCAGTATTATCATGAATGATATGATATGGCACAGCCCTAATTGACACATTTCACATTATGGAAAAAAAAATAGATTAAGTCACACGTGGTTTTCAGGCACACCCGATGTGCGCTGTAATATTTCCAACGTGTTTTCACCTCTAACTCGTCAAATACGGCAGCTTGGTCAATGGCCCTACACTGTGGCACGATGACCGTACTGCTGTAGCAACAGTTTTGTCTGTTTCCGTGTCAGTTTCCGCTTCTTACACGCATAGTGTCTTTACAAAATAAATGTCTATGTTCACAGGAAACGTAGGTTTAGGCAACAAAACTACTTGGTTAGTTCACATACGACATTGTTATCGAGTATGTCGTGTGACGTTAACTACGCTACACTTCTAAAACAAAACTCACTGTTGACTTTTGGTTTCACAGAGGTCATGAGCACTTGCTCTTGGGTGACAGTCCTGTGTTTGTTTGACCCATGTACCACCCCAACCTTTCTTGCTTTTTACACTACCTCGTTGCCGTGGATGGGTTTACATGTGAGTTAGCTGAAAGCCTGATGTGTCTCATACAGACACTAAAGGGTGACTTGTGTGTTGGCATCAGACGTCAAGGGCCACTTACCACACTGCTGTATTTGACATGCTGAGAATGAGAATGGGTTGAAGGCTTCACATTTAACATGTCCTTTTGAGTCTGTTAAAAAAACAGTTGACAGCTTATTCAGTACACCAAGCTACAACTAATAAAGTCTAATACAACAGCCCGACAGTGAAACTTCATTAGGGTTGTAATGTTCAGTTTTTGTTTTAGAGATGTGTTGATTCAACTTTATGGCCATTTTGCAGGCTGTGGTTTGTGCTGCAGTTAAACTTTAATGACATTATACTGAAAGATGTTTGTATTATTTTACAGCAGCACACGATGCATCGTCCAAAATGATCATATGATTCATTGCAGGACTGCATTAGTTTCAAAACAGGCAACTGAGTGAACACTGATGAAATCATTGCAACCTTTAATTATATTAGTCTTATTATTTATGCTTAATCAGTCATAAATCATTGTGCCAATTGTTATTGTCTATTAAAAACAAAAACACCTTGGAATCTAAGCCATTATTATTACTAATCAATTAGTATTTTAATCTCTGCCATGCTTTGTGATCATGATTATTGTCCTATGTGATCTGTTTTTGCAGTGGCCCTGCTGCAGCGGTACAGTGTCTCTTAACCGCAGTATCATAAACAAAAAGTCGACAGTGTGCTGTAACCTTGGTATTTCAGCCCTGAAATCAGAGACTGGCTTGGAGTGAAGCGAAGAATAGCCGACCACCTCTTTTATCTTTAGGCAAAAGCAGCAGATGGGGCACCCACAGTGACAAATACCCAGCACCAGTGCTCAACATGGCATCTACCAATCCTAGCTGCCCACAATGCCATGTTAAGAGCACAGTAATTGCCATCCTGTCAGATTTTGTTTGAGACTTCATCTAATGCTAAGGCTAGGGTTAGGGCTTGATGAATGTTTTACAAACAGGAACAATCAAGGTTTGTTTAAAATGTTTGTGTGTGCTGAAGGTTCAGGCCTATAATTAAGTTTTTAGGACAAATCTTTAGGTGAGATTTTTTGCCAACATTTGTTCTTTTGAGTGGGTTATTGATCAACTCTGTCAGCTTGCAAACCATCTTGCTTTTTTTTTTTTTTTTTTTACCCATTTTACACTTCTCCTTGTCTGATCTCCTTTGTAGCCTCTTGTTTCCCTCCCTTTTCTTCCAATCTTCTTTCATCATTCTTGTCCTTTTTCTCCCGTCCTCCCAGATCTTACTTTATTCACTCAACAACTTAACAGACAAAGAGAAAAAAAAATCTCTGACTCGCTACAGTTGTTTCATAAAAGCAGGAAATATAAATACACATTTCTTCCCCATTGACCGACATGGCACTTCCATATTTAGCTGTGCTTACAATATCTCTGTCTCATCCGGCTACAATGCTCCTTTACCGATCACAATAAGAGCAAACAATAACATTATGGAGCCTGTACAACACACACACGCACACTTGGGCACACAAACAATACGCCATTGACCGGCTGCTTTGTTTCGCAGAACAAACACATAGAGAGAATTGTAAGTGAAATCATAGCGAGAATGGATCGAACACACACAGAAAGAGAGAGGGAGGGTTGAGAAAGACAACAATAATTTGTTCTGGGCTCAGCCAAATTGTCCCATTCACACACTGCAGACAGTGTGTGGCATTTCCTCTCGCTAGGGAAGCTGTTGGTCTTAGCCGTGTGCTAATGGCCACTGTTTGTCTCACATGGCCTTATTGTGTGGCCAGTGTTAACAATGGAAATAGATAGCGGGCTGTGATATGGCTCAGTTTTACAGTGAAATAGATGAGAAGATATGCAGAAAAAGAAGTTGTGAATAGATGACAATTAGAAACGTCTGGTGAATAGAGTTTCTCCCTTTCTTCAGGCCCTGTCTACACTTCTACAGATACTTTTGTTAGCAGATATTTTCCTCTACGATTTGGCCTCTTGTCCACATGCAAACAGATTTTTTTAATGCCTTCTACAGTGCAGATTTTTTAAAACTCCAGTTTCTGTTCATCTGTGTGTACATGTAAAATGGAGCATGGAGTCATAATCTCCTAAATTTGTGCATGCCCTCCGTCACTGTGAAATGAGCACACGCTAGAAACAACAACAATGCCGGACTTCTGGTTTGGTAACGTTTTGTTAGCACTGCTTGGTCTAATGACTACTGTACACTTAAACTTAGTATTGCTGCACCACTTCACAGACAAACAGAGGCGTCAGCCCTTTAGCTTCTGAGAAAGGTAAAGCAAAAGTTTGGCAGAGTGGGGTGTTGTGTCTTAGAAGGACCGTGCTGTGTATACTTTATGTCTTGAAGGTGTTTGCCCAACATCGAGTGTTAAACACTACTTTGAGAACAAACACAAGAAAACTTCCAAGGAAAAGGCAGACAAGGCTGAATCTGTTAAACGTGCCCGATCGAGGTATGGGAGCAAGGAAACACCCTAGAAGTCTTTGCCACTGCTAAAAATTACATTTGTGACCACAGAGGGTAAAAAAAAAAAAAAAAGTGTATGTATATATATATATATATATATATATATATATATATATATATATATATATATTTTTTCTATTAAGTTTATTACTGATGAACAAAATTGGAGGAAGGCACGTAGGATTATGATTTCAATTCAGATGAGGATGTTTTAATACGAAGGGCAGGCGTCTTGCACATACATATAATTATATGACATAGTGGTGTAAAGTAGTTATGACGGGCCCCAGTTTACTCTATCATGATGGGCCCTAGTTCCTAGTTATGAAGGACACACACACACAGTTTAAGGAGCATGTGTATTTTACCAACAGTGTTGCTTACTGCCGCTTTTATCTTACATCCACTTGCACATGTGCCCAGCTCATCAGACTTGAGAGATTTTACACCTAAACTCCCTTCTGTAAATCGTCTCATCACATGATTAAACAGAGACTTGACATTGTACAACATCAACATACATGTTACACAGCAATCATCATTACACATCTGTATATGACAAAAACTACAAAAGACAACATGAAATTCTTAGTTTAACTAGTTCAATTATAGTTTGTTTTTAATAGATTATGTAGAATAAGCATCTAATTTTGTCACAGATTGATATGAACAGAAAACCATGATAGAGATGGGTTTGCCTTTTTGAAGGCAATATATAGAAAATCCCACCATTTTTTTAATTTAATGTGAGGTGTTTGAACACAAGTGTATATCCAGGGGGCAATCAGGCCCCTCCAGCCTCTGTCCCGTGTGCAACTATACTGCCTGTACACTATATTTACACCCTGATATGACAGAATATGACAACATTATGATTATGAGAGAACATGTTTTGTTTATGTTGTTGTGCACATTGCCATGGATGGAATAGAAAAGTCATAGTTAAATTTAATGTTAGCCGTAATGTTGATATGGCACACTGACTAACAAGAAAATTAAAAAAGGTACTTGATATCAAACAAGGATGCTGACCTCTGGTGTTGAGCATCACTCCTTCCTCCTTGATATCAAAGGAGAATCAATGGTGCTTTTAAAAGGCAACATTAGCCTGTACACTTAACTACCTTTGTGAGGAGGGGAGACACCGGTGAGTGCTTAGGGTCGTTTTTGTGTTCTAGTGTGGACGGAAATATTTCACAAAACAATCATCCTGTGAACAAAATTATTTTGCCAAATGAATGGGTAAAGTATTCGTTTTCAGAAACATCTGTAAACGTGTAGACGGGGCCTTAGAAGTTGTTGACCTCATTTATAGTGCAGAAACACACACAACCACACACCACAGAGAGGAGAGACTGTGACCTTGAATACTCATGTTGAAAATCAATTGAAATGTTCCATTAAGAATGATTGATGCATGTCATTGGCTGCTACTTGTCTACTCCAAGTGATGGGAGCAAATATTCCTCCACTTTAATGTTCAATAATACTCAAATCGCCCTCTTTTACTTTTGGTGTGTTTTCAACTTGTGTAGGTGTGTGTGTGCGTGTGTGTGTGTGTGTGTGTGTGTGTGTGTGTGTGTGTGTGTGTGTTTGTGCATGCACTGACCTCTCCCCCAGTGGTGTGCTGGTGATGAGATTACAGTAAGCTGCTCTGCTCTTCGCCCTGTCATCCCTATGCATAATACACTGATGCACAGGTGTCCAGCATGCGTGTGTGTTGTGTCCTTATGCCTGTGTATAAATGTGTGCTGTCCTCCGTGTCATTATGTACGTGTGTCTGGGAGGCCTCTTTGATTTTGGATTGGCTCTCCAGCTATCAATCCATCTATCAACTTATCACGCATTCCTGCTCTCTCTGTCTTGCTCTCTGTCTCTGTCGATTGGATTTGTCTCAGCTCTTTGCAGGCTTTAAAGACAAGGAAATCCTAATTGAATTGCTTTGCAACTCCACAAGCCAGTGTATTACTAGACAACTTGACATCAATCGCCCTGCCTTTGTGTGCGTTCATCTGTGCGCATGTGTTTGTGTGCCAGAGGCAAAGTGTGAGTTTGTGTATCTGTGGTTAAAAGCTTTCCCATTGATCCAACCGGAGGCTGCTGTGATCTGCTTCTGCAGGCTGCTTCTCTGTCCCTGAAGATCATCTCCGCTCACTCATGCTGTCTCCATGTGGGCGTCTACACTTATATGTGTTTTTACCTAAAGAGCGTCTTGATGTAGCTCTTTTGCAACATGACACACACACCGCCACAAAAACCTAAAACAGAATATCTTTTGATGGGAAAGTCGACAGTTTGAATCTCTTGATTAGTGAGAAAAATGTGGGCGGTAGAGGTGGATGATCAGTGTCTTTGATTCATCCTCAGAGCCACGTTTCATGTTTCAAAACATTTGGACTTGAAAAAAAGATTCACCGAATTAGCAAATATATATATTTAACCCACATACACTGTGTAGAATTTTATGTGATTTTAAAATCTTTTAAACTAATGCAATGGCAAAAAACTGTATCTCTAGGAAAATACTACAAGACAGTCTTACAGAGGTGAAATGCATTCACCTGAGGAAAGAAATCTGCTCTGTTTTTCTGAATTAACAAGATTATCATCTTAAAATTATAAAAACATTTTTTTATGGAAAACAGTGTTCTTGTTTCTCTGGAAGGAAAAAAAAACGAGATAATAAACTTGCTAATTAAGAAAAATAGAATTTACACAATTATTATCTCTTTAAATCAGAAAATAAGCGGATTTTTTTTTTCATGACAATAATCATTGTTTTATTCAGAAAATAGGACTTTTTCTGAAGTGGATGCATGATGCTTCTGTACAATCTCACCTCTGTTTTGACCATTTTTCATAGACACAGGAAATCTTCACATTCGACACATGGTGGCTTTTATTTGGATTTAAGTGCATTAGAGGCCTCACTGCAAGGATTTGATACAAACTTTTATTAATGGTGATTTTTATCTCCTGCAAACATCTCTGGCCATATGTACTGTATGAGTATAGAGAGAACATTTATTTCATGTAATACTGGATCTTTATGCATGCTCTCTCAGTTGAGGATGTAATGTGTGTGTGTCTTTGAATCCTTGACTGTGGCACGTCAGATGTACGAAAGCTGGCCGAGAGAAACAGGCAAGCTGGAAAGTTTGGGTCGACGCAGGTATCTGCCAGGTGAGACCATTTTCTCAGCTCGCTGTCTTAAAATGTTTCAGCTTCCCTTCTTAGATACAGGGCTGCACATGGATCTTTTTTTTTTTGTTGTCATTGCGATGTCGTCTTGCATGATAAATGCATCACAGAAGACTGCGCTATTGTATTCAAGGATTTTTTTGAGTAAAGTAAAAGAGAGAGTCAGTAGGAAACTGCACTTGTGGGCAGAGCAGGTATCCCATACAAAAAGGCGAGGTCCTTGCTGCAGCTACTGCAGGTTCAATTCCAGTCTGTGGCCCTTCTCCGCATGCCATCCCCCGTCTCCGCCCTCCTCACACCCAGACTGTCCCACCCAATAAAGGCAAAAAGTCAAAAAATAATCTTGAAATAAAAAAGAAAAATTAGCTATTATTTTTAAAATTGGTGCCTTTACTGTTTGGTTTAATGTTTAGTCTGTTTAATAAAAGAATGTGGGAAATAATTTCCTTTCATTGTTTTAATTCAACAAGCAATTTGTTGTATTTTAGCAGCACAGTCAAAGCAGAAAGGCACATCTGAGTATTCTTTAATATCTGCTTATCTGTCACAAGTAATATTGATATTGCAATACACAACAATGTTATTGTATACTGCATGTCTTCCTCACAATGTGCGGCCTTATACCTAGGCCTAATCATCACTCTGACATCGAGTCCTGTGAAGTATTTGACTTAACTGACTGACATTTTCTCATGAGACACGGGGAATTGTTTTGTCCAATTTGTGCTGTTGTCAAATATCTGTAGGTGATGTGTTTGGACCAGCTGTATTGTATAGATCTCACTTGTATGAATTGCTAACTTGAAATTCAACAAATTTGATTTTTTTTTTCTTGAATAAATGTGTCAGTTTTATACATTTTTATGTCTTTAAATAAAATAAGAACAACAAAAGATTGAACCTTGTTAGCTACATGCTGTCATACCCATTCTTCAAGTAGAATGTGTGTGTGTGTGTGTGTGTGTGTGTGTGTGTGTGTGTGTGTATGCGCACATAGTCATCCAAGCAAAATGATTCCCTTCGATAGAGATCCAGAGAACTTTCCACCACCCGCACACACACGCAGAGGCACACCTCATATGCAAGGACGGGCTAAAACGTAGTTAATTGTTGTCCCTGTCTCATGAAAAAGCATTTCACCATTGACTGACTGTTTTGCTCCCCTACCTCTTCCCTCTTTTCCTCTCTCTCTCCATTTCTCCCTCCTGCGCATATTTACATGAGTGGAAGATGGAGTGAAAAAGTAAACGTATAATTAGGCTACATTACTTTGATTGTTTTCTTTTCAGATTATGCCTGCTGTCATCGACGCACCGCAAGAGAGGGCGAAGGGCACGATGCGATTGGACAAGGGGAGGGAGGGGGAGGGGCATGTTGCGTGATGGGATGTGCACATGCATGCATGTGTGTGTGTGTGTGCGCGTGTTGGGACCTCCTGCCGTGAATCGAGATTGTGTTTCTAGCGGGGCCTAATGTTTTGTTTACTGAGTGTTAATAATGCCTAATTAATAATCCCCCACTCTGCCTAACAGTCTGAGAGGGAGAGAAAGACGGAGAGAGGGGAAAATGGTGTGGAAAAAGAGACGGAGGAGAAAGCTGTGAGCAGTACAGCCCTTACACAATCTGCAACAACCAAATTATACTGAAGAAAAACACTTAAACCACTAACTTCAGTGCTGTTTAGCGCTGAACAGAAAATAGCAAGTAGCAGATTTTCTGAGCACCGTACATGTCCAGTAACTGACAGAGACGTTAATGAAATACACACCTGGCTTTAGACAGCAGACAAGACACACTGTGTCAGTTCTGCCAACAACAGGACACAGAGACAGAGTGTCACTTCCTGCTCAAATGGCAAGAATTTGACTCTCTCCGCCAAAACGGCAAACCAGAATGTAATATTGAATTGTGTGAAAACTGACATTGCTGTAGAAGCAGCACCATACGTCAGAGCTTGAAGGAAAACCAACAGAACAACACATAAAACTTCGACGCGATCGCTAGAATAAATGCTGACATTATACATTTCTGCAAACCATGGGTATGTAACATTTGCACCTTGTTATGTAGCAAGTAATGGTTATGTTTAAGCACATAACCCACTTGGTTATGGTCAAGAAAAGATCATGTTTTGACTTAAATCACCTGATTTTAGTGGCACAATCGCTGCTTGAAACACTGCAGATGTCTCACAAAGAAAACCACCCAGTTTTGGTGCCATAATGGGAATGCTGCTGATGTCTCGCTAAAATGCAGCCAGTGTTGTTGTTTGTTGGCCTTGATAAAGAGTTCATAACAGATGATGTTTAATTCATTTTTCTATTAGTGTTTACACACTAAAACCACTTGGTAATGGTTAAGAAAAGAGCATGTTTTGAGTTTAAATACCTGGTTTTGGTGCCACAATTAAGGCTGAAAATGTCATAGATGCTTCGGTAAAAAACACCCAGTTTTGGTGCCATAATCGCCGACGGGAATGCTGCTGATGTCTCGCTCTCGATAAGGAGTTGATAGCATATCGTGTTTGATACTTTTTTCATTTTTTTGTGAAACCATTCACTAGAATAAATGTTGGCTTTGTATGTTTATGCAAACCATGGATATAAAACAGTTGTACGTTATCGTGCAGCAGAAATGTGGCAACTTCATGTTTTTTTTACGTTTCAACAGTGCTGTGGTTAACGTGTGGTGAAGTTTAGGCACTAAAACCACTTGGTCATGGTTAGAAAAAGAGCATATTCTGGCTTAAAATTCACGGTCTTGGTGCCACAATCACAGCTGCAAATGCCGCCGATGTCTCAGTAAAAAACACCCAGTTTGATGCCACAGTTACAGCTGGAAATGTAAATGTCTCACTAAAAAGAAACCAGGTTTGTTGTTTGTTGGTCTCGAACAGTGGTCAGCAGCTTGGCAGCCATCTTACTTAGATGTCAGGCATCCCCTCCTTCCAATGACAGTGTCCGCTCATATACAAGTAATCAGAACTCTGGCCCGGTAAAATTGTTGACATGATCTGTATGAAACGTACAAATGTAGCATATCCATGGTTTTCAGAAATGTATAATGCCAATTTTGGGCTGAAACCTGCGCTCTGTAAATTAGTGCCTTCTCTTTTGTTATTTTAATTAGATCTCTTTTCTTTTATGGTTCTCACTATTCACGATTAACGATAGTTCATCCTATCATATACATTGTCTTTTCTTTGATAGCTTTTCTCCTACATTCTTAATCATTATATTTATATCGTAAAACACGAGGAACCTACTTTGGTGGTGGCCGTGTCAATAACATAAGGGTGGGGGGCTGTTGAATAGCCACATTTATGTTTTGTGTGTGTATGTGTGTGTGTGTTCACATGGTATAAATGTCAAGTGTCATGTCAGAAGCTCCCACTCTTTACCTCACAGATGACATGTCTTCCCTCCCTGACACTTTCTCCAGGTCTCTACTGAAGCAGAAAAACAGTGGGTGTCAGAGAGAGAGAGGTGTCATGGCGCTCAAAGTGTTAGAGAAAAGAAGCGGTGAAAGACCAACTGCTGTCGCTCGCTGCGCGGCTTCATGAACGCCAGCTTCCTTCTGTCACCGGCTCTGCAAATACTAAACTTTGGTTTCTGTTTTATGTGTGTGCTTACAGGGTGGTGAGGTGGGACTGCGAGTCAGACATTTCGGTGCTCGAGGGTCACTTTGACATTGTCATGTGTGCAGACTGGTAGGTACACTTACTTTCTGTCGCACACACACACACACATGCGCACACACACACACGCACACAGATTTATCTCAGTGTGTGCGTTCATGGCATTAATTTTCACTTTTGCGTGACAGTTCTTGCATGGCCCCCCACCAGCGCTTGGACCTTCCCCTGCCTTGTCCACACACACACACACACACACACACACACACACACACACTCATACATATGCTCAGATGCCCGCCTGCCTCCATTTTACACCAAATTGCCTCGTTTTCATGCTCGGTGTCCCAGCAAATGGATGACTTAGGCAAATTGCAAATAATTGCGCCTTGACAAGGAAGGAGACACAGTAAGATAAAGAAAGAGTTGAGGGCGGATGGAGGGAGGAGTAGAAATGGAGATGGAAATGGAGAGATAGAGCAACATAAACATAACAATTAGCCCATCGTTCATTGAAATGTAGATCTTGTGGCCAATTGAGAATAACATCTATTTTATCTCTCGGTTGTACTGTGAGGTAAAATGCATCAGGATTTTTTTTTCTTAGTGTACCCCGCACAGCAACATCCGTGGAAAAAATAAGAGGAATAGGAAGATAGAAAGAATGATCAGTGAAAGCAGTTGAGACGGATTGTGCAACCTCACCTTGTTTATACATAGATACACACACACACACACACACACACACACACACACACACACACACACACACACACACACACGCACACGCACAGGGCTGTGGTGGTAAATAAAAAAGAAAGTACACCTTGCTCGTTGCAACTGCTGCATCCTGGGTGCAGCCAGTGCTCACCTGCAGTATCTGCTAGCGCAGCTCAGTTAGCAGATGAAAATATTGGCGTAATACGTTTCTGCAAACTACTGATATGTTAAATTTGTACATTTCATTCATATCATATCAACATTTCTGAAATGACATAGTTCTGATTACATGTATATGAGCCGACTTTGTCGTCAGGTAGGGTTGCAACGGTATCAGATTTTCACGGTATGATCATTGTTTCAGAAAATATCGCAGTATTAAGGAATCGTTATTATCATCCGTTAGAATGACCTTTAAAGGAATAAAAATGGAAGGGGTTTTTTTTGGTTGAGGAAACGTTTTATTACTATAATTGAAACTTGAAACAAATTTTCAAATGGAAGTCAATGTAAAAAGTCTCCTCTTTGAAAATAACTAGGTGAGATAGATAAACAAATACACATGGCATGATTACCATCCATTTTCATATCATGGTATACCTTGAGACCGTTATATTGCTGCAACCCTATCATCAGGAGGTGGAGGGGACTGTGGATGACGTGACACTGTTGAAGGTGAGATGGCTGCCAAGCTGCAGACTATTTTTCAAGACTAACAAACAACAAACCCGGGTGATTTTAGTGAGACATTGGCCGCATTTCCAGCTGTGATTGTTCCACCAAAACGGGGTGTTTTGGTGGAATATGATCGTTTCTTAGCAATAACAAAAAGGTTTTTGTGCCTAAACATAACCACACATTAACCAAAGTGTTGTGAAACATAAAGAAACGCAGAGTTTAAGAATATCTTGTAGAAATGTAACATGTCCGTGGTTTGCAGAAATATACAGTACCAGCATTTATTCTGGCAATTGGTTTGACTAGAAAGAGAAAAAAGAATAAAACAAGATCTGTCATGTACTCTGTATCATGGAGACGTGTTCGAAATTTTAAAAAGAACATCTAAGAGATGAAGAATTATAATATTGTGCTTGTGTGCTGTAAAATGCCACGTTAAAATCTTTGACATAAAAAGGATTAGAAGATGTTAAGACCTAAAAAATCTAAATGATGGACATATAAGGGAAATCTGAAGTTTTGCCAACTAACCAGGCTAGTATCGTGCTTCAGTATAAGTTAGTGAGTTATGAAAGCTCATAAGGCAAGGTATAGTTTTAAAAATTACGAATAGATACTTACGTAAGTGATACTGAATTTGATAGCCTGAATATGAAAGGAGCGGCATTAAGTATAACCATACTTTAAACTGTTTTGGTGGCATCTCTTCACACTGAACTGCCAGCTTGACTTCACCATACCACAGACTGTATGAGACGTAGCTGCAGGAGCTGAGTGTGAGCTTTGCACTGAGGACAGTCGTGAGAGTCCACACAGTGACAGGGCAGACTGTTAGCATTGCACACCTAACGTCACCCAACGTTATTATCGAGTTAAACGACAGGGTTGAGCCATTTTGGTGTCAGTGTGAATTTGTTGAGACCAGTTAACGGCTCAGTGTTGGATACTAGCTGCTGCTGCTGCTGTGTTAGCCTGTGCTAACTGGGTAGATGTTGAACAGTTTGCCAAGGAGAGTGGCTCTAAAGTCTGATCTAGCAGGGAGTTGGGTTAGTCTGAGATCAGACCCCCAGTGCAAAAGGATTGAATGTAGGTATCCTTTGACTGGAGATACACCTATTCCCAGCCCTAGTAGCTCACAATCTGTAGCTATGATTCATTACAAAGTGAGAAAGTGTCATCATGTGGAGTTTGTGGCCTCTCGCAGTCTTTTGGTGAGTCCTGCAGAGTGACTCTGATGCCCATGTGGGCAGTGGTATTGGAACTTTTAGTGGGGGTTACACATGCAGCAGACCTTACAGTCACAGACTGATAGACAGGCAGGCCAGAGGGTGTACAGGTGTGGGAGGAGTTCACACAGGACATAAAGAAGGACTTTAATTCTGCCTCAACAAGGTTCAGGCAAACCATTAAATGACTCTGGAGGGAGAGGCAGGGGCTTGCCCAGAGTGTTTTAGCAGGAGAGAACTGCTGACCTTGACTGGCGATATTGTCGGACGATGAAAGGAACACTTTCAGGAACGCTACCCGACTTCCTGGTGGAGCTCACTGAGGCAGTCAAAAAACTGTGATGAGTGGTGAGGTACCAGGGATGGATGAGATTCACCCTGAGATACTGACGGCAAACGCATTTACGTCCATTTACCACCACACCTGCACACTCACACACACTCACACACATACACACACACACATGCTGAGAAGATGGACATGCTGTTGGTTGAAGCGAAAGTACTTGACTATTTTCCAGCTTCACAAACACTGAACAAATTTAGCCTGTGTACGGTGTGTGTGTATCTATCTGCACGAGTGTGTACATGTGTGCTAAGTGCAGCATTAGCAAACGCCGTTATCATTGTTGTAATGTCACGGTCATTACAGGTAATAGTCAGGTACAGGACCCAGAGAGAGAAAAAGAGCCGGCAGCTAATAGAGGATATTTTACAGTGGACTGGCGTGTATGCACATGTGTGTACGATAGATAGAGGCAGATAGTGTGAGAACAGAGTAAATTACATGTGAATTTTTGATATTGCAGGTTCTTTAGATTTCACATTTTCCTCAGCAGATGGATGCTTTAGTCATGCATCTGTGTGGTGTGTGAGCTACAAGACGTTTTTCTCCGTGGCGCCGTCTTTCCTGCATGTGTATGTGAGTGAGTGACTGTGTGATAATTGCAGTGGTGGTGGTTGAAGACTGATGGCTGACCGATTAACGGGCGCATCGTGGTGATGATCACCTGCGAAAAGGTCAACAACGCGGCTTCCACTCCGATTAATTATAGCTCCCACCAGTAGCAACGGAACCACCGCTGAGAAGCGAGGGGAGTAGAGGAGAGTAGGGGAGCAAAGGAAGGAGAAGAGTTTAGTGGAACATTGTATATCAGCAGTCCATTATGTGCTTATTTCTTTGGATATCCTGCCTATCTTTGAGGAGGGGGTATTATGCAAAAGAAGAATTGTCATGTGGAATGAATGTTGCCGTCAGATGTGATTTAAGTGTTGTTAAGTGTGATTCTGGTTCCACTCACCGCTTTGGGAACTTTTAAACTTGATGAAATTGCCCTGCTCGAACAAGACATTATGAACTGCCTCTCTGTGTGATGTCACAGCTGGGAAAAATACAATTCAAGGAATCATAGGTCATATACTGCTCGACGTCTCTAGATATTAAATGTCAAGGACAGCTATACTGCCAGCCAGTCACAATAGTTGTTGATTAAAAAATAGCAGTTGGTAAATGACTTCTGCTGAAAATGAATGCCCCTTAGTGAAAGAATCTTACCAGTGACCTTCATATACTGTACAGCAGCCCGACCAATTTGTCACAAAAATAGGAAAATAGCCCACCACTGCTGCTGGCAGTCATTTTACAGAAAGTAATCCACTTTCGGTAAATAATGAATCTTACTCTTGAAATACATTTGTGGTCCTTCCTGTTCTGCCTGTTAAGCTGTTTTTGCTTAGACAAGTTTAAGGCCCATTTCCCCATCATGGAGCAAACAAAATGGAGTTAGACCGTACAGTAGAGCTGTAGAGAACGGTAGAAAGAAGATGGGGAATGAAACAAGTAGACTACGGAGAGAATTAGAGGCTAAAAGAGTCGTCAAAGAAATGAGGAAGAAAACCAGTTAAAGGAAGGATTACATTTAACCATTCAAAAACATGTTTGGCTTATTTTTCTCCACTTGGATGTTTGACCTTCACCGTTTAACACCAGCTGGCTTTTTTCACATTCATCTGCTGAAGAAGTGAAGTTCCCCGGCGCTCACCTGAAATCTGAGTTTAACACGTTTATGCACAAACATGGTTATGATCTAGGATGCAACTTTGCACAAGTGTGATGTGGAAACTTACGCTGCACACACACACAAGAGATGCGGACTTAGACACGAGTTGCACTTGCATTGTACACACAGTGATTTGAAACTTGACTTGAGAGTCATCCTCAAAAGACTTGAGACCTGACTCGGCCTCAAGATTTGGGACTTGTGAACAATCTTTTTTTTTTTCCGGCACATTAAGGAGCCTCGTACACCACAGTATTTTTTTGAGGCGAGTCTACTTATTAAATTCTTTGCAATGGGAGTGCTGCGTATTTACACTACCTTACAAATGCCAGCAGTGTGACGAGGCGCTGTGCTTAAATTCTGTGCTGAGCTTTGCTGGCTGGGCGTTTTTTTTTTTCCTGAGTGCAGAGAGTTGAAAAATGTTCAACTTTTGGTAAAATGTTGCACCCGTCACTGTCACTTTTGACCCAGCTGATCAATCACAGTGGAGGAGGGACAAATTCCACAAAGACAAACCATCATATCTTACATGTACAAGTGCGACTTACGTTCATATACTGTAAATATATTAATATAAGTTTCGGGTCTGTCCTCTCTCTCTGCATGCTTCAGCCTTCCCCTCATCCAGAGCAAGTACTCTACCTTGTGCCGACGTGTTTACTTCCGCAGATATTCCCTATCATAGCAACCAAAGCATCTCAGCTGGAAAAACGCTGCACCTCCAAAGCGCTCTCAGGCGCTCCCAGTTGGGCTTTTCCTGAGGAGAGACTGGCGTTTTAAACTAGGAGAAAGTGCTCTGGTGGACAAGGGGCCAAAGATTAAAAATATGTCTGACAAGCTCATTCCGTCCCTTACTGTCATGCATTATCTTATGTATTTGATGTGTGTGGCCAGATATGACAGTAAACTGCAGCAACAACACCATGTCGAGAATACCGTGCCATTTGCCATAATCTTTGACTACAGTTAACTTTACATGTGGCCAAAACAAAAATATCACTAAATGCCACACTGTGGTATCAAAATAAAGAATGCTGGATTGACCATGGTATTAAACTTTATCATGCACCTGAAAATGACTTGAGACTTGACTTGAATTTGCACAAAATGACGACAGTGGACATTTCAGTGAAGCAGGAGACATCTTGTCTTCAGTACTGAAACATTTGAAATGAGCTTGAATTTTCACTGACTCCTGACTCTTTTCACTGAGGGGTGAAGGGTTAGATTTGGATTTCAGACATTTTAACAAGTTAACTGAGGAGATATGACCGCCAGAATCTGGTGATTCACAGAGCGTAAGACAGACAGTGGTGAAGGAATAGTGTAGTGGTGTGTGCCTCCGTTCATCTATGTGTGGGTGTGAGACACAGAGAGGGATTCCTGCAGTGGGCATGTGGGTGGCAGAGGATCCTTGGCTGGGATGTTGGCATGTCTGCTTCCTCCAAAAGCTGTCCATGTGTGGGCCCCGAGATAAAGCCCTGTTTGTGTGTGTGTGTGTGTGTGTGTGTGTGTGTGTGTGTGTGGACATTTCATCTATTTTAGTACTATATCTGTATATGTCATTTGCGTCTCCTGTACCGTCACACTCGTGCACTTCTTAAGCACACACACTTCTTTTGTGTTTAACTTAAGAGCAGACTTTCATACCTAACCAGATTAGATAAGAAACTTTGCACACATTGCTGGTACACACACAGAAACACACAAAACTCAACCACATCTCTGTTGAGAGATCTATGTGATGACTTGGTACAGTGGAGATCAGCCTGGACAGAAGGTCAGAAATATTTGTTGGCAGTCGGTTGCACTTGTGATGACTTTGAGACGAGTGAATTTTAGACTTTGATAGTATAAAAAGAGACACACTATGCTTTTGACTACCACAGCAAAAAAAGTCCTACTTTTTAAAAGATCACATTGTTTTAAACACATGGTATTGAATAACTATCAAAGCACTGATACATTTGACCGCCTTATTTAAGACTATAAACAACATGGCGTGTTCTGTGCCAGTGTACGTTCCACTGCACTATTGATCAGAACAGGTCAACTGGAGGTAGAATAGAGCTGTTCAACCACATTACTAATACAAACTTTATAAATATTTTTAAAAAACACCTTAAATTAAGTCATTTAAATGTATACAATTTTGGTTAAGGCATGATTTATTTTATTTCTCATCTTTGTCTGTGTTCTGCACAATGCAGTACTTCTTAGAGGCAGACTTTTTCTGTCTTTATCATATCATTTATTTTAGAAGTGAAGTCCTTTTTTATTTTATTTCTTTACTTCCATAGCAGCAACTTGTTTTTTAATTTGACAGCAGAATTAACCAGTGGCAACTGTTTTAGTTTTTGCAGTCTTGTTGTGCTACATACTGTGATTCCAAACTGACATTATTAGAATTTTTGTCTGACATCCTGAACATTTTAACCACTCCAAATTAATGAGATTTTTTTCTTTTTTTTTAATATAAGTTGATGGGATTCCAATAAATGAAGAAAAATAAAGACAGTTAAAATATGTAGATCCCTTTGTGTCATCTGGGCTAATTGTGTCAGTGAGAAATATTTGATCTGTCGTCTGTCACTCAGATCTCATCCATGTTTATAACTGTTTACAGCAGTTTTTGCAGACGAAAGCTTAAAACAGATCTCAGTGGTGTTAATTTAACTCAATTTTGATTCGTTTTCAGTAGATATAAACAGGAAAGTTAAGAGATGTCCAGCTGTGTTACCACTTCAGCAGTTATTACGCTTTTCTTTGCCAAGAAAAGTATAAGTCGCTTTCCAAGAATGACATTCAGCTGCACACGAGAGTGAAACCAGTGCTGTGCTGCCTGATAGTTTTGGTATTAACTGGGAGGGTCTAGTTTAATACACTTACTGGATTACACTTCACTAGCTCTATATTTAGTGTTTGCGTGTGTGATTTTGTTTCTTTTTGTGTACGTGGTCACGAGGTTGTGTTGCTATTCTGATCTTAAGTGGCTTAGTCATGTTTTCCTGAATTCCTGATCTGAAACCAAGAAAATATATGGCAACATATAACTGGCATCACACTGAAAGGGACTCAGGTTTATTTACTGCCTGATAGCTGAAAGGTTGTCGGTTCAAATCATGAGGAGGGAGTCTGGTTCAGAGATTCATCAGACAGATGATGTCATGTGTTTCCATGGGCTCAACGTTGCAGCTTTGACGACATCCTGCGTGTTCACATACGTGTGTAAGCAGACAAATATAGCAGCAACGCCCTCACACACACACACACACACACACACCCTTTTAATGCCCTTTGACCTCCAGTCAGTTTTGACTAGAGTTGTCTGGGCTGTCCTGGGTGGGAGGGGTCAGCGTCAGACAATAGGTCTCCGACAGTCTGGGGGCGTCAGAGGTGACCTTAAAGGGGGAGTCCACTCAATTAGAGAATCCATAAATGTTACACTGGCATCATTAAACTTGGGCTCCCTACCAAACACTTTGATAGACTGAAAGACATTAAACTGTCCCATGAGAATAAAGTTTGCATTGTCTTCATTGTATTATAAGTTTAAAGCAAAGTGAGACCAGAAACTTCTACAATGTCAGTATCTGAACGATGTTTGGTGGTGAAATAATAGCAGTTGAATGTAAATGAATATTTTTTATACATGTACAGGTAGTAGATAAAATATTATTAGGATTAGGGTGATTGTGGTAGTGCTAGTGGTAGTTGTAGGTGTTTTATTCTACCTATTATTCCATCGAGTAATCGGATAAGAAATATTTTGCTGTATTAAAGAGCAATAGGAAAAATACAAAAGAGAATATCTGACAGGTCTCGTGTGCGGGTATGGAAGCACATTGCATTCATTGAATAAATAAAAAATCGACACATTACGTCGTAATTACAAGAGCTTATCTCATAATTACGACATAAAATCTTGTAACTACGAGACAAGGTTTCCATTTTTTACCTAATAAAGTGAATGCAATGTGCTTCCATGTGTGCGTCAGTGAGACTGTCACATTAATAGCATGCCTCCTCACTCCCTGCTGCTCAGAGACCATTTCGCCAGAAGGAAACTGTGCGAGCTTCAGATATGAAACTGTAGTTAGCAGCTGTAGCAACTCTTATGCAGCCAACACAAACCCAGGCATCGGGGGCCTTCATCTCATCTTGCAATCATATTGATTTACTTTCAATGCTAATGTTACCTTGTGTTGGGTTGCTCCATGGACTGGATGTGTAGACTGGATGCTCTCTGCTGAGATCATGAAGCAATGACATCGTATTATTGTGGTAGGCTAGTTTGGTTTTACGACAGACGTACTGTACGTAGTTTTTATTTTGTTTCAGCTTGGAATGATCCCACAGTTTTCCAGGTCTGTATCTTCTCCTCATCCCTTGCCATTTTCTCTCTCATCCTCCATTTTGCAATTCTACACCATCTAATCAAATCACCTGTCACAGTGTAAGCGTGTTGTGTGACAGTAATAATCATCTGTGCAAAACACCTGTACATGCGTGGATTAAACAAAGGTTTCATGCAAAGAATACAATGAGTTATTCGAGTTACTCAAGTTCCGTGGAGAATCATTTCAACCCGTTTCAATTAGAGCTTCATGGAAAAGGAGATAGAGTCTGAAGAAGATGCTGCAAAGGTGGCTCATGTTTATTTTCATGATGATTAACAGCATTTGTTGGCTGTTTAAGAAGTCAAAGGCAATCATCTCTTGCACCTAAGACAAAATACAACTAGACATTAATGATAACAACATGTGCCAAATGTTAAAACTGTGTCAAACAGAAACATTGGGAGCAAGTTAAAATTAACCAACAGGGATATATGATGGGCAGATACAACATATGATTCACAGGCAAACTGCAAAGTGTCATGCATCCTGATGTGAACCAACTTTTTAGCAGTGGTGGGGTTTTTTTCTGCTTTAAATTTTTACCGACTGCACGCTTTTTTGACTCACTCTCTGGATCAGAACATTTTGTTATTCATACCATTTTTTTTTTGTATTCCACAAACTTTAATTCATCCTGTTTATTTTTTCAAATTAACAATCCCCTCCCTGCAATAATAATCTTAAACTAATGGCTCCACCATCTCTCATAGATATCTGTATATGACACATAATGTAATTAGCAGTTAAACTTTGGATTTTCTCTGAATGACGCACAGTAATTAGTAGTTTTTATTAGGTTTACTTACTGTAGTATTTGTCACATCATAATGTTATAGCTGTAGACATTTTTAAAGGAAACCTTTTATCAGCAATGACTTTGGCTCTTTATGTTATTTAACTGTTGCCCTCTTAATGACATGGTGTCCTTTCTCTGACCTCTGTGTGTGTGTGTGTGTGTGTGTCTGTGAGTGTTTTAGTTGATGTCTCCACCCAACTAGCTCACTTCCTTGTTTTCCTTAACACTCACTTTTCCCGTGAATTGATATCTGTGGCAAAACAAACCAAACACAAACCTCTCACCTTTCAAGTCAAATAAACTTTGCACTTCTGTCTAACCTTAGAGGAAAAACAAACTTCACACATACGTGCACACATCCTGGTTGTGATGGTAGGCGCTGTATTTGGTGTAGGTACTGTATGAGCATGAGATGCAGCAGAGCAGATTCTGTGACGTGCACCTCTCGTCCCTCACTGGGATCAGAGGATTTTGACTGAGGAGAGGTCAGAAGCTGTGATTGGAAAGTTATGTCCAGATTGCTACTCCACTGGCCAGTTGGACGGATGTGTGGGATTATGTCAAATCTGCACTGTATTGTTGCATTTTAGTCAAATTACTCCACTCTCATCTGTGATAATAGGTACACACAAACACGCTGACACACACACGCCGCTCTACTTACTTGCATAATGGATTGAAATTTGTCTTTGCGGACATAGAAACAGGTGTTACTTTGTTTAGAATGATTGGAGCCGATTTGGGCCTTGCGTGTGCGTGTGTGAGCGTGTGTGCGTTGCATTTATCTCCTGTCCCATCTAAAAACTCACTGTTATGTAAAATCAACTTGTTTAAAAAAGTAAATTATGTACAGCAGAGATAGTGGAAGAAACACTTTATTGAAACCTAATTTATGTTTGTTTATTCATATCAGAATTAAAAAATGTTACAGGTCATTTTCAATGACCTCCCTCAACACATAAATGACCAAACTTTTTTTGTCAGTATTGAGCTCACATTTCGTTTTTGTCCACTGAATTCTTAGTTCTAAAATTTGCAGGCTCTATGGCTGTTATTCGAACTACAGATTATACTCATGCATTTTCATTTGCCCGCCACCGCAGACACAAAGGTGTGCAGAAGTGGATCAAGATCTCTCTCTCAAAGTTAGACCAAATTCTAATCAAACTGTGAAACTTGGCGGTGCTGATCAAATAAAAACCAAGATTTTGTTGCTGTATTTTCTATTTCTCGCCTCAAACGTTGCCAGAAACACATTTTAGTGCACTGTTTGGCTGTTGTACAAGAATTAGTGAACAAGAAGTGGGTGCAATATTGTTTTCAGTATTGTAAAAACAGATGCTGGAAAAAATTGAGATCGAACGGTAACACAAAGAGGTGATGAAGATGTTGTTCTCGCGCTGCCTGTTTCTCTCCTCAGATGTTTTCGGATACATATTTTAGCTTAATGTGTAACTGTAATCAAGATTGTTTGTTACAAGCCAGCCGCCATATTGTTTCCTGTGTCAAAACAGACAAGCTTGTATTATGTCACCCACAACCCAAGCATTTATTGGTCTGGTGTGCTGCAGTGCGTTCTGGTAGTTGTAGGTTTTCAACCTCTTGAGCAGAAGCGAATGCCACAGCCCCGGTTTCTCTGTTTTCTCTGGTCATGTAGCACCAATTTCAAAAGTATTTGCATCTTTCTACTTTTATGAAAAGACCACATTTGTAGCAGTGAAATTCTTCTCTATGAAGCTGTTTTTGTCCCTTTAACAAAAAGCATCCCTTCCTTCTCTGTTTCATACAATTTTCCACCTCAGAAAAAAATGTCCTGTAGAACAGTGGTTTCCAACTGGTGGGTCACAGTCTAAAAGTGGGTCGCAGGTCCATTCTGAATGGACCGCAGCTGACTCAAATGTGTCAAGTTTTACAAAAACACACTTCATACTTAGGTACAGTGAATTTCTGGCACAGAGCTTTTATTTTGAAGTGCCATTTCTGTAGTTTGGGAGTGAGTAAGTGATAAATGGACAGCTACTTAACAGAGACAGCAAATTAGCTCAATGACATGGCCAAATGCAAGTATTACGCTTAATGTATTAAACTGTGTGGACCTTAAACTGATGACTGAGGAGAAATCTGGGCCCCGTGGCTGGACCAGTTGGAAACCACTGCTATAGACTCATTTTGACTCGAGCCAGTGCTTGTTCTCTTCATCATCCCCTCAACTGTAAATGACTTCACTTCTTCATGCAAACATACTGTCACAAATACAAACATGAATGCACTGCAACATGTACACACACTCCACTATAGAGCACAGTTTATCTGACATCACCCAGTTAAACTAATACTGAGTTGTGACTTATTTATAATCACACAGTGGCAGTATGATAGCTTGATATATGGTATCTGAATTATTTAAATGTGGTTCTAATCATTTTGTTTGGGAAGTTGTACAAATGGTGAAAAAAAATAAACACGCATGTACAATGCTCTAATTCACATGTACACACTCTCACCCTCACAATGGAACCAGTTAATTAGATTTTATTAACATTTATTTTCTGATTTATTTTTCCTTTTGTGTGTTGTTTTTGTTCTTCTATCTTCATATTAACTTCAGAGCTCACACTCCAGGTATTAATTCCACAAATTCAAGGTGCTTTTGCGCCGCTTTGAAGTGTCCCAGTAAATGCGTGTATGTGTGCGGGTGCACGTGTGTGTGTGTGTGTTTAATGTTGCCGATTGTATCTGTGCATGTTGAATTTTCTGATGTTCTGCATTCCTCTCAATGCCTCGACAACAGGCTGAGGTGAATACACACAGAAACTCAAACGCAAACAAAAAGGGAAGAGCATCTTACTCATGCAAATTGTTTTTCCCTTCTTCCTGTTGGTGGATTTATTTGTGAACAAAAGAAAATAAATAGCCTGCTGCTTTATCTGGAGCTGCTATCATAAGAATGCATTCTAACCTGACTCTCCCTCTCCTTCTCAGTTTGTTCCTCGACCAGTACAGAGCCAGCCTGGTTGATGCTATAAGGAGATTACTGCAACCCAACGTAAGTGTGTGTGTGTGTGTGTGTGTGTGTGTGTTTGCCTCTGTGTGCCCACTGTATATATCTCTGCTTATCCCCTTCGTCTAAATCACCACCCACTCTTCTCAATCATAATTAGGCCTCGCCCAAAACCCTATACACATTAATAGTCTGACAGGATTAATATCATGTAATGCTTTAATGCTTATTATGAGCAACTTGAATGCACCACTCTGATCTCCGTCTCTTTCTCTCCTGCCTCCCCTTAATCATAAATCCGAGGCAACTTCTCCCTTTTGGCCTCGCGATAAGACCCCACGCTGTGACAGCCAAAGCAAATGGGGGGGAAAAAAGCAAAAGGCTGGAAGAGATAGGGTTGAGGTTTCTATTCATCTGAGGGAAGAGGGGTGCGTTTTAAGTACAGAGGCCAGCCTGGTATAGGGAGTATCTGTTTATGAAAAAGAGGTGAAAACAGCACTGGAGGGAGGAAGATAGGGGATAGAAGAAGGAGGAGGAGGAAGAGATGGATGGAAAAGACGGACAGTGAGAAGAGAGAGAAGGCGAAAAAAATTGATTTGTCTTTATTTAAAATCCCAACATGGATCTTGTTTGAAATCTTTTATATATGACAAACTAGAAACATGTAGGTTTTGTTGATTTCAGTTCGACGTCATTAAAGGGCCAGTTCACCCATTTACAAAAAACAAAGCAACAAGAAAAGGCAAAATTTAAAAGCAACCTTTCCTCTCATAAACACTGTGTCTGTGTCTTGGATTAGTCCACAATAGAGCTCTGATCAGGCCCGACTCAAGCCCGATCCACGGCAGCAGTTTTGGGCCCGAACCCAATTGAAACCCCAAATTTCTACTGTTAAAAAAAAACCAAAACCACATTATATTTTATATATTCTGACACATATTTTTAATATCAAAACATTTATCACAAGCTAAGGGCTGCTGTGTCTCCTCACACTACTTCTTCTTATCTTTCTTCAGTTGTTTAAATAGTTGGTCGTCATGCACTGTGGTTCATGGTGATGCAGCGCGCAGATGATGATCTCCACACATCTCTTCCACTGCTGGGGAGGCAAACACTGCCAACTAAGTCGCCTTGTAGCCTCTCTTCCCCCCTCTCGTTTTCCATCCTTCTCTCACACAAGCTGTCTCTCCCTCAGATCTTCACTACATTGCGTCATTGTTCCGTCACTCTCCCACTCCCCCTTCTCTGTGTTTCCCTCTTGATGCGGTCGATTAAAAACACTACTATTTACACATGAGAACAGCCAGTTTAATTGGATAAAACAAATTGGTAAATTGTTGAGAACCCGACCTGATTCAAGCCCAGGATGATAAAAAAATTACAGCCTGGCCCAAACCCTGCAGGTCGAGTCTGGCCCAGTCGAGCCCGGGCTGTGAATCAAAGCTCTAATCCACACACCTCGCTGTGACCTGTTTTCACTACAACTACTTTCTACAGAAGAAATAGTCTCAGTGAAAACTGCTGACCACATGTTCTGTGGATAATCCGGCACAACTGGGCCACTGCTTCTGGGAAGAGATGTTGCTGTTGTATTTCTTAAATGTCAGTTTTAAATGCTGTCAGCACTTCAAATGAATTTCCATTCACTTCCATCTTACTGGGGGTGGAAGCAGAAATCAGCGACAGACATCTCAGAATCTGGGCACATATAACTTAACCTAGCTGCTTAGTTAGACACCACAATTTGGTAAATGAGAAAATATGTTTAGAAAATAGGTGAACTGACCCTTTAAAATCCAGTTTCTTTATTACAGTGGTCACAAATGACAGAGATAACTAGACATACAAAAGGATTATATTATTAATATAGCAGTCAACAGTGACACGCGTTTCCTCAGCTGACATTTCATACAGTGACATGCGCAGAAACACCAACAACCTCAATATATGTCTCGGTTGCAGCTGAAGGCAGAAGCTGCTGTTGTCGAATGACAGACGTGACATCTGGCCATTGTTGTACATCTGTGTGTTAAGTCTCTCTTCATGTCTCTGTCTCTTTAATCCAGTGGAGATAATTCAGGGGCTAATATGATTTGAGTGTCGGCCATCAGACTGTCGCTGCCACAACAAGCTTTGCCAAATATTTAATAATTTGCTAAGCTGATTAAGCAATTAACAAAGCAATTAATTCTCCCATCTAATGGCACTAATTTGTTGTTTCTGACAAAGGTGGTCCATCCGGTGGGCTGGATCCCCTTAATCAGCTGATTAGTGCTGGGAGGAGCTGTTTGTTTGCTTCTGCTGTGTGTTTTTAAAGAGAGAGGGGGATGTGGGGAAAATGCAACTGGATATACTGATGAAAAATCATCCGTCAGGCGTTGTGATCTTGCGTTGTGTCAATGTGCGTTTCGTTGTGTGTATTTGCTGTTTGTGTGAGCATCCGTCTTTGCTCCATTTAATTAAAACAATAATAACATGATCAACATGAAATACAACTGAAAGCTGAAGGATTTCAAAGAAACTTTGAACCTGTTGGTAATCCTCTTAGTATTTGCAGGACGTCTGTGATGCATGTGCACAACTGTCTCTCTGTCTTTCTCACACACACAGACACACACAGTCCTGCACCTCACATACACGAGCAGACAGAAGTCACACCAACACATGTTCATATTATATTTCTGATTTATTATCTCATGTACTCAGTGAAAATCAAAGGAAAGAGAGACATACTGGTAAATAACAGTGTATGTATATGTGTGTGAAAAGCATGTGTGAAGTGGCCCATAACTGTACTGTGCCACTTTATTCACTGTCCAACTCCTCTCGTTCTCCATCCAGGGCACGGCGTTGGTGTTTGCTCCACAGCGAGGTGAAACTCTGAGACTGTTTTGTCAACTGGCCCAGCAGGCCGGACTCTGCGCCGCTCAACACCAGCAGTACGATGCTCAGGTCTGGGATGTTCACTTAAAGGTAAGAAGTATAAACAAGAATAGAAAGACACTCAGACAGTCAGCATGTCTCCAAAACACTGCATCTCGTAAAGTAATTTTGTACAGAGATCACAATATAATCCAAACTAATGCTATCAAAGTCTGCAGACAAGGTGTTCATAGAATCAGTCATATAAATGTTTGTCTACTTTCTCGCCATGAGGAAAGTTTCAACCAAGACAACAGTAGTAACAAAATGTTTTGGTCAAAATTAAAGGATATATTTAAATTATTTTCCATTCCATATTAATACTATACTAACATGCCGTATGTTTGTTCCTCGTGAGGGAGCATTTCTGCTCTGCATGCACAAAATGAGGTCTGCGAGCACAGCGCTGTGACAAGTACGCACTCGACCCTCCCTAAAAGCCCGTTCAGTTCTGCTCAACACTTGCACGATGTCAAAAGTAGCATGATGCGAAAACTTGCATTTTGAGACTGGAGGCGGGGACAGTGACTGGGGTCTCCGCTCCTTTGATTGGTCACTTTGGTCACAGCAGTTTATTTTTGCTGACAGAATCATCAGACAAGATGCCGGAGGAGAAAGAGGTAACTTAACCGAAGAAATTCTACTCTGATTTCTACTTTCCAGACTCTCTCTGGTTTCTCAACCGTCTTTGACTTTGCCTAAATGTGAGGAACACCACCTCTACAATTCCCTAACCAAAATGTTACATATTTGTGTTGACAGCAGTGTCATATATGATTCATGTAGTTTTCAATAGTGCTAGCCATGGATGTAACTCCTGCTAGCTAGCAACTTCTGCAGGGAGTGCTTTCAGCCATTAGCTAATATTACTCTCTCACTTTTTTAAGTGCAAGTGATCAGTCTAGTTGATGTTGTTTTCTTTCTTTAACTTTGTTTTGAGCTCCACAAAATGAGCTCATGGTATGGTAGACTAACGTTAATGTTCCTCTGTCATGTGGACTGTTAAGGTTGGTTTAGAAACCAGAGAGAGTCTGCAAATTAGAAATCAGAACAGAGTATCATTGGTTAAGTTACCAATTTTTCCTCCAACATCTTCTTGTCTGATGATTCTGCGGGCAAAAAGAAACGCTGGTGTTGAAAGTGACCAATCAAAGGAGTGAAGACCCTAATCACTGTCCCCATCTCAAAATGCAACTTTTTGCATCACGCAAGTGTTGAGCAGAACCAAGCGTGTAGGGAGGGTCGAGCACGTTTGTAGGGAGGGTCAAGCATGCGCTGTTCTCGCAGACCTCATTTTGTGCGTGCAGAGCAGAAGTGCTCCCTCGCGAGGATGCTTTTCCACTTGCTGATACTGTTGTGTGTGCGCAGGTTCTGAGACTAATTTAACACACTGCTACTGTGAGCTTAGTTTCCAGAGCTCTTACTTGCTCTCCTCCTGAGAATGGTCTCCATGTAGCGGGGAGAGGTGGGCGACTGCAGGATGGCTAGCTAGCTAATTCTTGTCTCATTGGCATCTGATAAACAGACAGAAAGCGAGAGCAGGATGAGAGGCTAAGGAAATTAGCGCGCAATACACGGCTGTTTTAAAGACTAAAGAAAATAGAAAATCAACAAGTGGTGGTCAATGATGATATAAATCAAAGTATGGGAAAGACTGCAGGGACAGCAACATGCAGCAGCTTAATTTACCTCAAAAATGTATTTTTTTTTATTCAGTCTATTGTATATGTAATGTACATTACAGTAAGTACACAATCAATTGTAATATCAAATAGCAACACTTAAAAAACTGTAATACTAGGGATGCAACGATAATGTGATAACTGATAATTACCTGCTTCTCATGGCCGATAACAGATACGATAATTTCACATTTTTGTGTTTTAAATACACCTCAGGGTAAGAAGGGCTCAGATGTAGTGAGAAAATATGGCTATCACCGTCCCATGATGGACTAGCCTACAGCTACCAAGTAGCAGAGTGATGCGCTATCGATTTACCGCACACATTAACACTCAACTCAGACAAACGGGCAGCTGTGTCTCACACACAAACGCAGCCAGACAGAGACGTGGTCAACACTGGGTTGCCGGGTAAAGATACAAATAATCACTAACTGTAACATCACATGGCTAACAGTTAAGATAAGTTTAACAACAGAGTCAAGCCCTTTAAAAGCTAACAGTAACGGGTGTGTAGATGCTGCCCTTGTTAAGTCAATGAAAGCAGTCTGGCCTCATATTATTAGCTATGATTTTAATTATCGGAATAATGCATAATTATAAAAATGTCCCATTATTGACCGATATTTTATTAGCCCGATATATATCATGCATCCCTAAGCATACATATCAAATTGGCACCCAGGAATCATGATAGTATCTAACTGAGAGATCAGCATATTGTCCCAGGTCTCGCAACTACACTGTAAAAACCAGGGAATCCAGAGTCTGATGAAGCCGCTCATTTTGCTTTACAGAAGCCAACAACATGTGAGTGTTGTATTAAAATAGACGTGGATAAAATGCCAGTTATTACAGTTAAGTTGCTTTTTCAAAATGTGCAGAATCTGTTGCTGCATAATGAAGAAAGCAGCAACAGTCCAGGTCGAGTCATGTGCACTCAGCTTTAATAAAAACTAGCAGATTAGCCTGTCGTTTGATGTTTAGAGACACTTTGTGAGGCACACGGGAGCTAAAACAAGCTGCCTTAACTCGGCACCGTGAGGGAAACAAAGAGAGGGAAGGAGAGAGAGGGACAGAGAAAAGAGAAAAGGAGTGACAGAAAGCACATGAGTAGGCAGTGTTAAAAGAAGTGGTTTCCAGCTGTTAACTCCATTACACACAGCTACAGAAGAACAGGACAGCAAGGAGTGGGCTAAATTGGTGCACACATTCACCTGCACTGGTGGGGCAATTGGACAGACTGGTCATTAAAGTGCCTGTTAAAGTGGCTCAAACCTCAGCGAGGAAAATCTTCCTCCTCTCTCTCTTTACCATTTTTCCTTCACCAAATTTAGTTTTACATTCACTCACATTCTATACTAAAGTGAGTTTTTCAAACTGTACTTTGAGTGAGCACACAATTACAGGTTCAAGACAGGTTTAAGGCTCAGGTCAAGTCGTCCCACTCCACATCTGACACTACCCTGCAGCAAGAGGGTCGCTGGCAACTGTTCTCATGTGATACTGTGAGTCTGTGCAAATCCTGCCTCTTAAAATGTTCGTTAATATACAAACAATTTGAATTAAAAAACATTTTTTGTAGGAAACATAATGCCAGCCAGGTCACATTTTATTTATCAATGTAACAGTGAAACTGTACCCTGACTAAGAATTTTCCTTGTTGACAAATAGTCATCATTTTGGGCCATTAGCCGACTAGTCGCCTGCACGTTTATGATATTAATTTAATTATTAAATGATACATTTTGGGTGGCGCAACACAATGGTTTGAGTTGAAGGTGTGAGAAAGAATATCAGATCAGGACTCTGTATCAAAAGATACTCAATATTAAATAATAACAATATTCAAATAAATGGTATTGGGAGTAGGGACGGGTCCCGAAACCCGGGACTAAATTATCAAAGACCGTAGTATTGATAAGCTCTGATGGTATCGGTTCTTTTATCGGTACTTTTACACATTTTGGTTTAATTCATTATCATCCTGCAGCCTCACCTGCGCTCTGTGCCTGGGCTGACTTCCTACACATCTACACACACACTCACACACACACACACACACACACACACACACACACACACACACCTCCTCGACAAGGTGGTCAATGAACAGCTGAGTGGTCGCGGTGGAGACAAAGTGAAGAAAAAAAAAATTACTCAGCAACTGCACTTGTTACTATAAGTGCAATTAAACCTTAGCGAGTAAGAAGCCAATACTTAATCAATACATGTGTTCAGCAGCATGAACATGTAGACAGTGATATTCAATATGCTCTGCCCACAGTCTCTCATCCACCCTCACTAACGTTATGTCTTACACAAGGATAGCACACTAGTTTGGCTAATAGTATACTGTTACTAATAAGCTTAAATGACAGCTGTCTGTATGTAGACAAACTTAGTTTGACAGTTAATCTTAAAATTGGGCAGATACTTTTAAACTTAGCTACTGGCTGAGACAAACAGCCTCTCCTCCCTCTACCAGTGCTAATGATACCTGCACGCAGTGAATCACATCAGCAGAGAGGGAGCAGGACAGAGGACAGGAGGACTGACTTACAGTGACTAATAAATACCAAACTTCACTCAGTATTGTGAAGTCAGGAATATTATTAGATAGTGAATTTGATGTTGTAAAAATTACTGTTGCTGCTCTAGAAACAACAATTTGTTCTATTTAAAATATTCAATAATCCTGTTCTGATTTTTTTTTTTTTTTAAATTGACACATTTTCTAAAAAGCAATTATTTAGAAATGAAAAAGAACCAATAAGAGTATGGATAAAATCTTAACCCTAATTACAGGCAAAAAATACTTGCTCAGGCCATCCGTACTTTTTGCTGAAGAGCTCACTGGCTAAAAAATCTCATCTAATATAATGAGTTTGTTTGCTTTCCTCACTTTCGTTTCTCTTCTTGTGCACTAAGCTAAACTGCCAATCAGAGCGATCAGAGGGTCTGAAACAAGTTAACATGCTGAATGGGCTGGAAAACAGCTGGCAAGAGCTGAGTAGAGCCAATGGTGACGGACACATCACAAAAACTAGGGGGACAGACGCTCGCGATTGCCCAACACTTACTGACAGCCGAATATCGGCTTGGTGTGTCAGGGCTTTAAGACCACAAAGGACCTGCTCTGTTCGGTGTACACTTACTCATCCACGCTGACATCCTCTAACATGTGTGCAGTACAATAACATCACATTTCATGAACTTAAAAAAATGTTGTCAGTAAGTACAGTTCAGGAAATAATGACATTTCTCAAAAAAGAAACTGGCAAATCAAGTTAGTGGTATATTAATGTATTTTGTGCCGAGTTTTATTTCTACATTTAGTGTGTAACTCCTGGTGAATTGAGGACAAAATTAAGTTTAATCTTCTGTTCAGTCTCCTCTCTTAGTTAAAACTGGGAAGAAAATGGACAAAATAGGTCAGATGAAGGGATTAATATACAGTACAGGCCAAAAGTTTGGACACACCTTCTCATTCAATGCGTTTTCTTTATTTTCATGACTATTTACATTGTAGATTCTCACTGAAGGCATCAAAACTATGAATGAACACATGTGGAGTTATGTACTTAACAAAAAAAGGTGAAATAACTGAAAACATGTTTTATATTCTAGTTTCTTCAAAATAGCCACCCTTTGCTCTGATTACTGCTTTGCACACTCTTGGCATTCTCTCCATGAGCTTCAAGAGGTAGTCACCTGAAATGGTTTTCCAACAGTCTTGAAGGAGTTCCCAGAGGTGTTTAGCACTTGTTGGCCCCTTTGCCTTCACTCTGCGGTCCAGCTCACCCCAAACCATCTCGATTGGGTTCAGGTCCGGTGACTGTGGAGGCCAGGTCATCTGCCGCAGCACTCCATCACTCTCCTTCTTGGTCAAATAGCCCTTACACAGCCTGGAGGTGTGTTTGGGGTCATTGTCCTGTTGAAAAATAAATGATCGTCCAACTAAACGCAAACCGGATGGGATGGCATGTCGCTGCAGGATGCTGTGGTAGCCATGCTGGTTCAGTGTGCCTTCAATTTTGAATAAATCCCCAACAGTGTCACCAGCAAAACACCCCCACACCATCACACCTCCTCCTCCATGCTTCACAGTGGGAACCAGGCATGTGGAATCCATCCGTTCACCTTTTCTGCGTCTCACAAAGACACGGCGGTTGGAACCAAAGATCTCAAATTTGGACTCATCAGACCAAAGCACAGATTTCCACTGGTCTAATGTCCATTCCTTGTGTTTCTTGGCCCAAACAAATCTCTTCTGCTTGTTGCCTCTCCTTAGCAGTGGTTTCCTAGCAGCTATTTGACCATGAAGGCCTGATTGGCGCAGTCTACTCTTAACAGTTGTTCTAGAGATGGGTCTGCTGTTAGAACTCTGTGTGGCATTCATCTGGTCTCTGATCTGAGCTGCTGTTAACTTGCGATTTCTGAGGCTGGTGACTCGGATGAACTTATCCTCAGAAGCAGAGGTGACTCTTGGTCTTCCTTTCCTGGGTCGGTCCTCATGTGTGCCAGTTTCGTTGTAGCGCTTGATGGTTTTTGCGACTCCACTTGGGGACACATTTAAAGTTTTTGCAATTTTCCGGACTGACTGACCTTCATTTCTTAAAGTAATGATGGCCACTCGTTTTTCTTTAGTTAGCTGATTGGTTCTTGCCATAATATGAATTTTAACAGTTGTCCAATAGGGCTGTCGGCTGTGTATTAACCTGACTTCTGCACAACACAACTGATGGTCCCAACCCCATTGATAAAGCAAGAAATTCCACTAATTAACCCTGATAAGAACACACCTGTGAAGTGGAAACCATTTCAGGTGACTACCTCTTGAAGCTCATCGAGAGAATGCCAAGAGTGTGCAAAGCAGTAATCAGAGCAAAGGGTGGCTATTTTGAAGAAACTAGAATATAAAATATGTTTTCAGTTATTTCACCTTTTTTTGTTAAGTACATAACTCCACATGTGTTCATTCATAGTTTTGATGCCTTCAGTGAGAATCTACAATGTAAATAGTCATGAAAATAAAGAAAACGCATTGAATGAGAAGGTGTGTCCAAACTTTTGGCCTGTACTGTATAAAGAGAGAGACCACGGATGACTTTTAGTATAAATGGGACAAACACTTGTACACTGTACACAAGTACATTGAATTGAGGACTGGCCTCAGGTTTAAAATCCTAAAGGTGGTGGTTTTAAGCATAATTAATTTTAGAAAAGGGACCAAAATTCTAGGAAAGAATAAAAACTAGGGACTTTAAGGGGAGAAAGAGAAAAGGAATTTAAGAAGGACAGAGAGAGAAGGAGCTCCGGTGGCGTTAGAGTGGATGCTGCCATTGACTTAAATCTAAAAGAAATACAACTTTGTTTGAGAAAGCTGCGGAGAGAAATGATTCGGCCTCAAGGCCACAGAATACAGTCATTGAATAATTCTAATGGTTCAGCACCTCAACTGCTTGGGAAAACTGCCACTCAGACCTGTTTAGTGAGGAGAGTTGCCTGACAACAGAACATGAACAGTGAAATTCAGACTAAAATTGATATGGGATTTTTTTTTTTTTTTAAAAAGGGACCTGAAAATATGTTGGGTTTTCGTTCCTTTCTTTGGCATGTAAGGGGACTATCAGACCTTTCAGCTCACTCTTGAAATGCACACTTCCATCTGCGTGACACACACACACACAGTCACACGTACACACACATGCACAGTGGGGTCAGGTGCTGCATGTGGATATGAGGACAAGTTGAAGTGCCCCCCTCACATCTGAAGGTGATTAAGTCTCCTCCGCTTATCTTCTGATGAACACTCTGAACAACCCGTGTGCTGGTTTGTGTGTGTGCTTGTATGTGCCTGACTGACCATTCTAGACACACACACACACACACACACACACACACACACACACACACACACACACACACACACACACAAACTGTGCACACACACAGCTAAGAAACAAGCTATATCACAATCCCGCACAGACCAGACATCACTCAGACAGCATATTGGCTAGACATTACACACAAACACACCTCATGATGATATCACAGCGAAACATACACTACCATTGTGCGTGCACACACACACACAAGCCCCCAAATGAGCAGCTGCTACTCATTTGCACTACAGATTAGCTTTCTTCAGCTATATTTACTTTCAGTGGGTGGATCAGAACACAAGAAAAATGCCTATCAGAACCGACAGTGGAACACACACTATGGATTTTCTTTCACTGTGGCTTAAAACAATCAAAGACCAAAAGCACGTGTATCAATTTTGAGAAGAAAAACAGGAACTGAAAAGCCTACGTGCTCTGTCTTTAATACTGACGATTCTAGCTGTTGCAATGTCTCTAATTTGTGAGCAACGCCTGCTTAAAATTAACTTTTACTCTCAGTGCCCCTGTTTTTAATGAGTTTGAATGAATGTTTTACATTTTGTAAAATGTTAAAATGTGTCATTAATCTGTTGATTTGATCAGTAATTTTTAATGTTTCTAATAACAACAACAATAATAATAATAATAAATTAAGCCTACACATCTTTAATTTTTTTAACTAAAAATGTAGTAATGAATAAACACATTCTGTAACCTGCTGTAACTTAAACAAGGCACAAAATGAAACGTGTAAGACACTGAAAGAGCAGAGTATCAGTTTACCAGGAGGACACTGCATAGTGTAGCTTAAATATTTGTGACATGCTGGTGTAAACGGTGACATGGGTAAAGTCAGTACAAAGATATTAATGAGTCATTTTTTACCACTATCAGTATAACATTATTAAGTAGCGGCCTAATCGTTGACCAAACGTAAGTCGACCAAAAACATCATAAGTCGGAAAGATTTCATTGGTCACTTAGTCGCAGAACAAAAAAAAAAAAGTGCAACTCTATTAGAAGCTGCGCCTTGTCAAAATCAATCAAAACCTATAATCACTGGACCATGTGTGAATTTAATTTGAAAAGACAGACACAGGAAGTGTCCACATTCAGCAGTCAGACAGGAGTCAGGCTAATCTCCAGGGCTGGTACCTGCGGTTATTCCACAGGCTAGTTAATAACATGTCGGGCAGGAAATCCAAAGTGTGGGATCATTTTGAGAAAGTGAAGGACGAACCCAAGGTGATATGTAAACTCATCTTCATTGGTCGACTACAAACATGACGTATCATCTGAAACATGGAAGTAGCTACATGCCCATTAGCCCACAGCGTCATTAACAGGCGGCTCGCTCAGTGTGTGACGTGCACTTGTAGATAAAATATAGGCCTATATTAATGAAGGTTCATTAGTACGGTTTTGTATTTCTCTGTAATGTAGCACAGTGTTAACAATGTTACTGATACTATTCTTTCTCACACCTTCAACTCAAACCACCAAAATATATCATTTAATAATTAAATTAATATTGTAAACATGCGGGTGACTAGTCGACTAATGGACCTAAATGACGACTATTGGTCGACCTGGAAAATTCTTAGTCGGGGGCAGCCTTACTATTAAGGCAATCCTAAACACTAGCTCATAAATTAACAAATACTAATATTACAGTAATATTATTCATTATGCATAAAAGGATATTATTAGTTACTCTTAGACAAGGACATTTAAACTTAGTGATCGTTCTGTGACTCCAACTTGCTCTCATCTAACATCAGTCACCAGCAGTCCAGCACAACTGAAACTGGGACAGTGTGATCACACGTGACAGGTTTACAGATACACTAGCAAGTCAAGTCAAAAAGTCAGGCATCCAAAATAGTTTCAAAACTGACCCCAAAAAGTTGAGTGTCAGATATGCCCAAGGTAACTGGCATATATCACAGATCTACAACAAGTTTGGCAAACCACCTGAACGTCTTGCAAAGTATCCTTTGTCTCTCGCTTCAATCAATCACGAATATTTCTCACTGAAGCTTCCATGCCCAAAAACTGATATTCAGTATTCAGGACAGGCAAAATCAATGTAAAACTAGAAAGGTACTCGAAGAGCTTAGACCTCCACCAACGCCAATAGTCCAGTGTTCTATGATATGCAAGTATAAGCACAACTACTACATGTCTAGATGCACAATATTATACAATTGGCTATGTCACTATTGAGCCGTACTGCCATCACATGCCATGTCTTGCAATGTTAACAAAAGTGACAATCTATGTTTCCACCCTGTGATTCAGATCCACTCCTGGCCTCTCCTTTAGCCCACCCTTCCAGCAAGTTTCATTCAAATCAGGCCTGAATCCTGCTGACAAACAGATAAACAACACTGAAAACAGAACCTCCTTGGAGGCAATAACCAGACTGATGTTCAATGAAATTCACTAACTCTTCAAACAACACCGTCACTGGCTCATTGTCCCAATACATGTTGTTTACGAATCATTAGTATCGACAGCAGAGCTTTGTAAACCTCTACGATCATCTCATACCACTGATAAACTGAGTTATCACCTGACTCTGGCGTCAAGCTAGCACCACACTTCCATCAAAACTGAAATCATCACACAACAATATCTTGTAATTGGTTGAGTTTCCTCATCTGTCATTTAGGCCAAGTTTACTTCTGTTCATTCTCCCACAGCGACTCACAAGCCCCTCCATCTGGCACCGACGCCGTTAAACAAACGTACCCCTGGTAGCTGTGAGTGCACTGGCATTCCTCGCTGTGCCAGATTCGACACACGTCAGATTTGATTTTGTTTGGAATATGCCGCCTGTCTTAATGTTTGCTTTGTGTGTGTGTGGGGAAAAAAAAGAGCAGGGAGTGTTTTTAGCCGTTCTTTATAAACCATCTCTAGACCCCCAGCTCGCTACTCTGCAGTTTTCCAAACATACACACACTTTCGCCCTCACACACACACACACACACACACTCGAGGGACTGCAGACAGCAGGCAGGCAGGCCCGGTGTGCAGCGGTAGTGTGTGTGTGCGTGCATATGTGTGTGTGAGTGAGTGTAAGGCGTGTGCTGGGACGGGCAGACAGGGCTAGCGCGTTATCCTCTTATCCCCACTGTTGTGGAATAGAGAGGCAAGCAGCTGGAGGGACTGCAAGCAGCCTGATAATGCCAGCGCTATTTTCTAACCCGCCATCTTAATCTTGTTACTCAAATGGTTGTGAAGAGAGAGTCATGAATTTTAATTTCTCTCAAACACACACATACACGCAAGAGAGTGTGTGTGCACATGTGTAGATACCCCGTCTCCCTCACATGCATAAATAGTATCCCCACTGTGTCCATGCACTCACACTCATTTCCCTGCCTCCTTCTTTTCTGTCTCCCTCCTTCACTCTCTTTTTCTCTCCCCCCCTCAGCTGCCTGGCTCCCCCCTCCCTCCCCCCCTTTTCTCTGACATATCTTCCTTCACCCTTCTCCACTCTCCCTCCCTCTGCTCCCCTCTATCTTCCCATTTCCTACATCACGACCCACTTCTCTATTTATTCAAGCCTGTCCTTCTATCCCTTCCTCTACTCGTCTCTCCATCCACCCAATCCCTCATTCTCTGTTTCCTAATCCTGCCGAGAGAGACCCCAGACATCCGGTTCATCCGTTCCTCCCTTGTCTCAGAGCCCCCTCCTCTCTCTTTTTTCCACCTTGTTCACTTACTCTCCCGTCTATACAAGCAGGGGAAGAATAAAAAAAAAAGAAAGAGGCAGAGAAATAGAGAGCACGAGAGAGGGAGACAGAAGCTGGGGCGAAAGTGGCAATAAAATAGATGACTTGCACCTTGGAAAGGAGGAGAAATAAAAAGAAAGAAAAGATTGTGGGGTCGGTGGGGTGGGGGGTCGCGTTGAGAGCCGATTTAGCCAGCCACCCATGAAGCTGATTAGGCAGCCTGCGATCAGGAGGAACAGCTTTGCTTGTTAAACTTTTCACCTCTGCGAGCTCTCAGCCCTCACCGCGTTAAGGCCCCCTCCCTCCCTCCCGCTCTATCCCTCCATCCCTCCATCTATCGCTTCCTTGCTCCTTCCGCCTGGTAGAATTTGAATGTGAATGCTGGCCGTGGTCCCCATAGCAGGCTTAGCACAGGGGGCAGGCAGCTGCCCCTCCACGCCCAACCACCCCCTGGGCCGTCTGCTCTCGCTCTCTCTGCCTGCCTCTATCAGTCTCTCTCTCTAGGGGTCAGAGGTTCAACCACCGGCCGGTGCCTGGAGGGATGGCCACAGGAAGATAACGCACATGAAGGGCACTGGGGGAGAAAGGGAGGGACGGAGGGAGACAGGGAAGAGGCAGACACGAGCAGTTTGGAAATGAGAAAAAGGCAGAATGAGGAGAAACAGTGTGGAGGTGAAGATCTCTGACTTTGTTAGGACGAGGAGTGACGAGACGGGAGAGGGGTGTGTCAGGTAGCCATTTATAACATACAAACTGATTGTTCTGTGACAAGAAATGTTCAAGATCACCACTTCTCTGCTTTTACACCTCCAACATAAACTACTGTAATACATTAATAATTAACAGTTATAAAGTAATCTACCAGGAATGCGTTGCAGATAAAAGTTGGGCCAGTTTTTTGTGGGATAATAAAATAGTTTTAATTTTGTATATTTAAGTTTAATTCTGTTGAAATCATTTTGATATATTTTAAATTTCCCTTTAAAGCACTTTGGTCAACACCTGTTATTTTTAAATGTGCTCAGTACATAAATGTAACTCTTTTTTTTTTTTTTTTGCTGGGTCCTCTGTGTGGGCACCCTGCTGTGTCAGCACAGTGGTCTCATTGAAATGAATAGGGGATTGCGTTTTTTCATGCAGTGCTAATGTCAGCCTGAACACGGCCTAACAACCACCCAGAGGAAGCTTTAAATACTCTGATTATTTCAAATGTCCATAGTCCTGTTAACTCTTTGTACTCAACCGCTGCTACATGCTACCTGCACAGACACTCTGCATATCACGTGTTTATAACTGTGTGCGCAACTGTCCTGTCAAAGTATTACAGTATATTTGTCTCAATACAGCTGAATAAAGTAAGAGATCTGAAGGGATTGTAGCTTCACTGAGATCTACCTCAGAGCAGAAGAAAAACTTTTGTTAAGGAGAAGTAGTTCTTCTTAAAAATTAATGACTTAGCCCTATATAAACTGTTAGTTATTAGCGGATATCAAATTAACTAAATTAACTGTCATGTTTAGTCTTGATTTAAATAAATGTTTCTACATGCTCCAATATCTGCATCAAACTGCCCAACACATAGTTGGAGTTTCACCCACGCCACCCAACGAAACTTCTGTTTCCAGGATAACTGAAATGCTCACTTGAACTTTGGCTCATAAAATTTGTCTTTACCTGCCGCTGTTTTCTCGGGAGTGCACGACCGCTACTGTGCATGGCGATGGCTCAGTCCCTAGCTACTTCAATCATCAGCGCCGGAAAAAAAAGGATGTGTTAATTAATTTTTTACCACTTGTCCAATCAGGCAAGGAAATGTTATGTGCCTCGGGCAATTAGGAAATCGAAACACAATTAAAGGACTTATAAGCTGCTCTGGATATTTTGATGCTGGGAAAAAGGCCGCAACTTCATGATTTTCACTACTTCCACACAATGGCTTGATTTGTTGTTAAAACAGCACACGGTCAGCGTTTGAGTTCGTAGTGTAATTAGCCTGATGGATGATCACTTCCGTATTACTTACATGCCGCTGACGGGAGTGAATTTGAGGTCAGTCTGAGTTTCTGTTTGTTGTGGAGAAACCTTTTCACACAGTCCTCCCCTATCCTGGTCTCACCACACACATGCACACACAGACAACCACACACTCTCACATGAGCAGACCCACTAAACTCAGTTTCATAAGTCTCTGATCATTTGGCCAGACGCTGGGCGAGCTGATTAGCTGGTGCATGCCCAAACTGCCAAGTCTGCTTAAAAGGGCACGGAGTGGGCATCCCACAAAGCTCTGTGTGAGTGTGTGTGTGTGTTTGAAAGTGAGAGTATTTGTGTGCGCAAGAGTGTGCACACTTGAGCTGGAATTAATTAGTCAGTTAATCGATTTAAAGTAAATGAAGAAGCAACTATTTTTCACGCAAAGGTGTCAATTTTTCAAGCGCTTCTCAAGCGTTAGAATTTTCTGCTTTTTCTAAAAGTCTTACAGTAGGAAATTGCAATCACTATTTTCTGAGGTTTTAGGGATCTAATAGTTAATAGATTAATTAAGAAAACAATTGGCAGATCAATCAGTAATGAAACTAACTGTCCATTTCAGCCTTAATCCATTTATTACTGCAGCGCCATGTGGCATACTAACCTTAATCTTAATGGTGACTAACAAATTATTAGTATTACTGTGCATAAAAATCCATAAAAGTTTTTTTGTGTGTCAAACTGGTGTGATTTTAGGCCTCTAAACCAGAAATCTGCAAACTAGGACGAACAGCAATTTAATAAGGAAAGGCATAAAAACTTCCATTAAGAGGTCTGCTGTGGTGATATTTCATACTAACTGTTAAAGTGTTCTTTTTTAGTTTATGATACATGTATCCACAGTTGATGTGCGGCCCATCTTCTTCAATAGCGTCTGCTTTTGAGCTCTACAGCGTTCTTTAATTACACATCTCAATCTAAACTGTCATGTTGCAGGTTTGATGTTATTGACAGGGTTTTTTAAATTGAAGGATCTCAGAAAATACTGAGAAAATTAGAGATTATTACCTCACTCACTCAATTTTCACAGTAATATTGATCCATCCCAGAGTAAACTTGCGTCATTATCTACGTGACATTTGTTAATCTTGTCACACGCTACAGAAAGGAGCGCCAATCACAAGATCCCAAGCCCATACAACAGAGTCAACCTTTGCATTATGCCCACAATGGTTTATACTTTGGAAACAATCTTAAGAATAACCCTCTCGTCTGCCTTCCTACTTACAAGGATGAGATCCAGGGGTGCTACACACATATGCAGGGTGTTCTGACAAATTGAGCCACCAGCTCAGAGAGACCAACCAGAAGTGATTGCACTGGACTACTACCTCTGTAAATGTAGTCAAAAATAGAATAACTCATTATGTCAGGTAGGAAGTATCTATGTGATCGAAAGTATGGGTACATCCTCTGGAAAAAATTTCATGTCTTAAATGCACTGCAAATGCTCACATCACGTTGGTAGGTCATTCTGAATGGAAGCTTTATTTTAGAAACCAGACAGCAGTGAAAATGCCTTTGCAACTCTAATCGCCAACTGCCACTTGTGTTCAATAGCAGTCCACCTCCATGTTTTGATGCACATGAACTGTACTCAAGACCACCTTTTTAAAACTGGTCTGCTTAATTTTAGTAGCATGACATTGGAGAGGTGAGCAGTTGCATGCAACACAGACCCAAACACACAGTCAGCATTTTAAATCCCTAGGCAACCATGACGCCCCAAAATACAGATGAAATCAGACAAAATATTCCACCAAACTGAAATACGTATAAATACTGTGTGTAGAATTTATAGTCAGTGTGGATAACACTTTGCATGATTGTTTGTTTTTCAGATGCTGACAGAAGGAAAAGACGCATATGATGAGAACATCCACTACCCTCTCCTCATCACCTTGACCAAAGGACCTCAACCTGTCAGCCACATTCAGTAAACCAAAACAAATGAGCCCTCTGCTCCACACAGTACCACTCCACATGCTTCTGGATATGTGAGACGGAACGATGCTACAGAGTCATGTCAACAATGTGAACCACAAGCGATCACAAGTGAGGAGGAAGAATTGCACTGAAAGAGCAGTATTAGAAAACAGTAGGGTGCATTTGTCTCAGTGTCAAGTGCTTAGTCGCAGAAAGCAAATCAAGCTGTGGTCATATCTGAGATATTTTTCATACTAATACTGGCCACTGAGAGGATTTATTATCAGATGATGCATGGCTTTGGAGAATATTTGAGCGTGCATGTTTTGTAGTGGAGTGTTGAAGAACGTCTCATTTCCAAAGCAGTGGGGATACTTTCACTGTGGCTGAGGAGGAAGAAAAGGAGAGGCGGATCTACTCCACCCTAGTATGTTTCAACCATCTGCCATATGCCAAATAACTAATGTCAGCCTCCACAATATCACCCGGCCCTTTAATCAGTTGGCCTGTCACTCTGTTGACCAATCACTGCTCGGATCAGCTAATCACTCATCCCTTAAGTTAATCAGCCATCCAGGAAAGTGAGCCACGTTGCCAAACAGTCATCTGACCAGCCAGACAAGTAACCAGTCCATTCAGTTACCTAATGTGGTGGTTAATCAGCCAGTAATCCATTCATCATTCCAGCCAACAATTCAGCCACATGTGTAGTCAGTTAACAGGTCAGTCATTAACGTGGACATTTCCTCCGTCAGTCCTACTGTAGCTGTCAGCTATTCAGTCAGTTGGCCCTCTTTAACCAGTCAGTATTAACCTATGCCACTGTGTTTCTGGCTCCAGCATGGAGGCCAGCTCTAATTCATTAACCATCGCAGACTGTGGAGCAGCTCACAGTTTCCTGTATTTCTCTTTGTTCCCTTCTTCCCCCGCTTTAATTTCTTCTAATATAACTCATTCATCCCAGTCAGAGGTCAGTATTAAGAATATTTTGTGCATTACTTACAACAGTACATTAACATATTAAGGCGCATTCAGACGAAGGAGCAACTGTTGCTGCCCAGGAGCTACAGCTTGCATACTCATTTGGGCTGAGCAACGTATCAGTATCATGATTCATGTCATCTTAGATTCTGAATATCATAAGTGTTGTCTTTCTGGCTTTAAAGGCTGCATTGCAGTAAAGTGATGTAATTTTCTGAATTTACCAGACTGTTCTAGCTGTTGTATTATTTGCCTTTATCCACTCAGCCAGTATATCCACATTACTGAGGATTAGTTATCAAAAATCTCAGCGTGTAAATATATTGCGAAAGCACCACGAGTCAACACGACAATATCGTTACAATCTCCATAGATGTATTTTGTAAAACATGTTGAAATATTTGATTTTCTCCATATCGCCCAGCACTAGTACACAGCAACATCACATCCTGCTTTACTGCTAATTTGTTAAAGTTTTAAACTGCCACAGATCAAAGTCCATGCCGTCATGACCCCTCCAGGTTGCACTGACAGCAGTTGATAACAAACATATTTGGTAACGGAAATGGGACTCACCAGCTGAAGCCTGACTCGTTCACAAACATTCAGCAGGTCCTGCGGCAGCTGCTCAGCGCTCCTCGTCTGAACCCACCTTCAGGAAGTGAGTCTAAAGAGAGACAGAGAGAGAGAACACATGCACATCAGTGTGATGACTCCTACTAATGGCATTTATTGACACGTGACCCCAATACTGTGCAATAGATTTGTTGTTGTTTTTTAAATGTGTGATACACTGTGTGGAACAGGATTTATTTGCATATTTTCTTTCCTTGTTTTTTTATAATGCAGCCCTCTTGAAAATCTCTTACCCCCCATGTCCACTGGGTGCAGACAATCTACTGCCGAAGTTCATGATTGGCAGGTCTATGATGAGCTACATTCACTTTTGAATGTATGTAATGCCTATTAATTTAAAACTGCATTCACTTCTTTACAAATATACAGCAAAACTATATCACCTGTTTATGTAATTTCTCTGATAAAAAGGGAAGGAATGTCACAGTTTTCCTCTGCTAATTTAAACTACAAAACAAAGTATCTGTGATCATAAACGAGCTGCAGACATGTTTCCAGTATGCATGAAAAACACAAAAAGTGTCTGCAAACAAAACACACTTGAATAGAAACCAGATGCAGTCACATCCAGTGGACATACGGGGTTAAAATAGGATTAAATATTGATAAACTATGTGCAACCATAGTTCTTCAATCTCACCAAGAGCAGAAACCTTCACACATTTCAGACCAATTGCTCCTTCATGTTCTGTTGGCATTCTTTTCTATCAGCACAACTAACTGTTTTACTCAGGTCTTTTTCCATGCATTTATCGGTTTCTTGTTTCTTGTAGTATTAAAAAAAAAAACGCCAAGTGTCAGAGGATCACCTGAGCCTAAAGTTGTACCTATCACTAGTAAAGTGTTTCCATATTTCACTGTGATCCATTGCTGTATGCAACAGCCAAGAAGCTATGCAGTATCTCTCAGTGGCTGCTGTTTACATTCCTCATGTTGAAAAAAACATAATCCACCTTCAGAAATGAGCGGTATTCCCTGTGTGTAACTACTCAGAAAAGTAAATTAAGCCAGTTTTATCAGTGGTCTCAATGCTTTGAGGGCTTAAATTGCATTGCAAAAAACGGTCCCATTGCAAAGGTTTAGAAGTGTGTTTAATTACATTTTTATCTGTAATGCAGTTTGCTGTATACCTTTGATATTTGTGGGCTAGCGCATAAATACCATCCCTACTGTGACTGTGTGTAGTGACTTCATCACTGTCTGCTGTGACATCACCACCACTGACTGTGGTGTTTTGTAACACTTTGGCATCAGGTGCCACGGTTTACTGTTGCTGCTTCTTGCAACATCACTGCCTCTGTCTCCACCTGGTACACAAACAATCTGCTGTGATCAGTGCTCGTATAGGGCCAGTACTCGCTGGCATGCAGTACCAGAACTTCCACGTTTACTCTTGGGTGTGACATGACTTTTTCTTTCGTGCCGGCACATCTCACAAGCTGCTGGTAGTCTTTTTCTGCCCTCTCCATATCAGGTTCTCTGGGAGATTCAGAATGGCCTTAAATGAACTGCATTACCCAGAGGGCACTGGAGGCACTACGGGATGCTCACCTGTCAGCTAGTCTAAGTACCGTTACATGACAATAACGTTGCCCTGGCTGCAAAAGTGTAGCACAAAAACAACACAAACAGAAGAAGACAGCAGGCCGAGAGCAGCAAGCTAACATTAGCAGCAAAGAGCCCATTGGTGTATTGGTAAACGTTATCATCAGTAAAACCACCTGTGTCTGTCGTCACCATTAGTGATGAGACGACCAGACCACCTAGAAAATTAAGTAAAGATTCATGTCATTCACCTGCCACGAGCAAACCAACCCATGAAACACCGATCCCTCACACGCCAACATGTGAATAAGTACTGGCACTTTTTTTTCCCATTTCGAGCACTGGCTGTGATGTCACATTTCACACAGTGATGCCGTCACTTCTTGTTGTGATATTAGTGTTGTGTGCTAGGACACTTCTCACTGTGACATCACCAGACATTTAACGAATCCCTGGTGGTCAGTGTCACACACTGGCTCAGGGAATGTGAGAAAGCGGGAGTTCACGCAAGAGGTTTACGCAAAGGAATACTTCACCCCATGATGACCATTTGTGTATCAGTTACTCACCCCGTGTTACATTTGATTTGTTTAGGAAAACATGCATTTTCACTAAAACTGTTAATGTATGTGTGAGACCGTTTATACAGAAGTGATTTAAATATTGCAGTTTGAGTGAAAATGCATGTGTTTAGTTAGTACTGAGCGAGTTTTGCTGTGTTAAACATGGTCCCCTATGACTTCACTTTATCGAGAATTTCCCCCACTTTGGATTCTTTACATGCATTGATGAACAAATGATAATGTGTGGGGTGAAGTGTTCTATTAAAACAAGCAATTTATTAAACTATGGTGAACAAGACAATAAGGATGGAGTGAGTAGATCAACAACGAAAGCAGCGAATGTGTTTCCATGTGCCTGTCTGTGGCGGTGTTGAAGATGCAAAACCAAAAGAAGATTGCTCAGAGTGGATGTTAGATGTAGGAAGGGAGAGACAGAGTGAGCACAGGGGCCAGCATTTATAGCTAAAGGGCCCAGGTGAGCCTGATCAGCTGACAACCCGCCCATATTAGCAGACTGCCTGCTAAGTTTGGCCGGGACAGTGTTATTCAGAGAAGGTCATGTGCTGTAGCTGAGCAAACATCATACAGGAGTGCTTTATTCCGATAGATTTATGTCACTGTGTTGTGGGATATCTCAGCTAGGCTATTATTTTATTATCAAACAGAATTGTTGGTCATTTTACAGGCCATGTCCACACTAATCTAGAACGACACTGATCCTTTTTCAACCACCAAAACCAGAACTACAAGAAACTTCTCCAATTTGCATAAAGTCGACGCTTCTTCTGTAGCATTTTACTTTGTAGGGACAACAGATACTTTCAAAAATACGACGTACAATTATCATGTGGTTTATATTGTTTTGGGACTTGACACAAGAACAAAACTGTAGTTACTTAAATTACATATTTTAATAAAATCCATTTTAGTGTGGACATGGCCGCATATATTGACATTCTTCGTTCATATCAAATTCCCTCTGCTTCAAAGTAATCAATGGGTAATGAATGTTGTACTTGACAGTCTAAGGGTGGGTGATTTATTTGTGAATGAAAAAAATAAAGAAATTTTCCTCTAGAAATTTGGGACTCTGGACTTTTCATTTTAAAGTGTCCATTTAAAAATGTACAAAGAACAATTTAACTCATCAGCTATGGCTACAATTTAATTTTGGTAATAAAACCTCTCACAAAAAGCTGCTAATAAATTCAATTATTACAAATAAAAGTTTAATTACTTTGATTAGTCAGTATCACAAAAACAAAAAAGACAATGTATTCTCTGTTACCTTGCAGATGTCTAGATTTTTTTGTGATAGTTAATATAACATTACTACTACTACAACTAATAATAATAGTTGAAGCTGGTTGGAAATGCTGCTTGTGTAAAATGTGTGTGTCCCATTATTAACAATTGAGTGTTAAATGTTCACAGATGCAATAAAGTTTCCTTTAGGCCCTGATCGGCTGTGGCCTGTGTTTCAAACACAATGGCCTCCTGCAGGCTAAGCTGGTGCCAGACAAGGTAACACACACAGATACACACACATGTGCTCACACACACATATCAAGCCCAGTCAACAGTCTACCCCTCCACAGGAAGAAAAGAGAGAGGGATAAAGGAGGGAGGGAAGGCCGTACACAGCAGCTAATCCTGCAGGCTCACTCTTCTGTTTATCAGTCAGAAGGAGGGAGGGAGAGTTGGCAGAAAGGGAGGGACCAGCGAGGCCTCCTGATCTGTCTTTTGATATTTTAAAGAGGTCTGTTCTCTCCTCCCCAACACTCTGCTGGGGAGACAGAGAGGAGAGATAGAAAAAGCTGCGGAGAGAGGGAGAGAAAGGCTGAAAAAAGACAAGAGGGCAGAGGAGGAGGAGAGAAAAGAAATGGGACAAGACACACTGAATGGCTTGTGAGGAAAGGCGAAGTGAGACCGCTGGAAATGAGGTGAAACTAGATCGAAACAGCGGGGAAAAAAGCTTCAGTCGTGAAAGAAAAGACAAGCTGACTGAGAGACTGAGATTGACTGGCCGAGTGAGTGATCGAACAGAGAAAAAGAGAGAGACAGAGTGCTCCCGGCTCGACACAAGGGCCCCATTAACTTGACCACTTGCCCTTTGCACACAAAGGCAGGGCCGGCCCACTGCCCCTCCCACCCAATTATCCACGATTAGGCTCAGTGCACTGTGTCAAGATGGAGAGGGGAGGAAAAGAGGAGAGGGGGAGAAAGGCGAGCACAGGGAGGAGGAAGAAGAGGACAGAGAGAGTAAAGACAGGAAGGATGCAAGGGGTGGATGATGAAGGATGACAATATTGTAGCTAACTTGGAAGAGATTTAAATGTTTGATTTAGCACCCTTCATGCAAATGAGCGTTCTGTCAGCGCATTGTGTCCCTTGGAAACTCCCTCTGCCATGACGTACAACTCATCTGTGTTATTTGTGTTTTCCTGTTTGCAGTGTGGTTCCATATATCCTGCATGTGTTATCAAACTGATGTCTATTTGCTTTTGTTTGATTTATTTGAAACGTGTCATCAAAGAACAGTTGTTTGAACTCAGTTCATTTCACTTGATTCAGTTTTTTGGGCCACTTTGGGGCAACAAAATAAACTATAAACATAATGACATAAATGTTATCTCATGAAGTTATGCTAAACGTATAAGCAAACAGTTGGCTATCTATACATCTAGGCAGTATGATGCAGCATTAGCAATTATTTTAACTCAAGTTTTTATCCCTGTAAGTCCACTATGAATTCTTCTTTTAGCTCCGTTTGGGCCTCTACCACCTCCTGGAGGAAATATCTAGCTAAATGCAGCTAAATGCTCCTTTTCTCCTACTTTTCTGTCTGCTGTTTGGTATTGGCTGCATAGTGTATGGTGGGTTTATCAAAGCTTTGGTGATAAAACAGCTGCCTAACACTGGGTTCACACTGGATGTCGAAGTGCTGCGAAGTGCACGTTTTTTTTGCGGAGCACAGATGTTTCCTTTCAGCGCCTATGTTAACCATCTGAGCTGGAAACACTGGATGTGCCGCAGCCCCAAGCTATATGGCGGGCTTGTGATCTGCAGCAACAGTTTCAGTGTCTGGTTTTTTTTTTCCAAGAGCCATGAGTGAATTTGGCAAGAAAATATACTGATAATCTATTATGAACAATATAAAGCAGTGGTTCTCAAATGATGTGGCTATTGATTTTGTGATAACCACACATTATTACTGCAATATTCAACTGGGCCTATATGAAAAGCTGTAAATGAATTTTTAATTTTATTTTGATTTTTAAATCAGAATGTTGTGCACACCCATTTCCTAAAACAGAGGCAAACTCTACCTAAAAATGTAATTTACTTAAGTTTAAAAAACCTACACAGAGGACCTGTTCGTTGCTGTTCGCCTGAGGGAATATAAGTGTGACACATCACATTATCTTACATTATTTCAGGTTTACATTTCTGTGTTATTGGTGCTTTGATGTAATATTATATTTTTTTTATCTTATAATATAAAGTTTAAAATTAATTCTTGAATCATTTTGTTAATAAATATTTCATAAGTAATCGTTGGTTGTCAATATCTATTTGTTATTAGTAAATTAAAAACCAAACATTTATGTCGTGATAAGCGTGATAACACACCTTATACAAGAGAAAGAAAAAGCAATGAGCTAAAAGACACTTAAAGAGGACCAATGCTCATTTTCAAAATTCATACATATGATTCCTATAACCTAAGGGAGCGCAAAAAAATACTAGTAAACATGAACAACTCTGTCCTAAATCTAAAAACAAGAGCAGTAAAACTCAAAGTTGTGACGTTACCAGGTATAGAGTCTGGAGCTGCTCCACAATGAATAGGGAATGATTTTCTGACACAGAGACACTGAGAGCAGCCAGGGGAATATATATAGTATATGGGTACATATAGAACACTACAATAGAATAAAGATCATTTGGGTTTAAAAACAAAAACAACCATTCTTTGGGTCAAAAAATAAATAAATAATTAAAGTCTCCTATTCATTGTCTATGGAGCAGCTCCAGACTTTATATACTTTATATTTGATGACATCACAAATTTGAGACTGGTTTCTGACTTTGATGGAGAGCTTTTCTAGGCCATGGAAATAATGTATTGAAATTGGAAAAGCTCCAAGACGAGTTCAAACCAATGGCTTGTGACAAGACAAAACCATTTTAGAATGTTGCAGAGTAAAGTTGCAGCAGTGTGATCTGGCCGGTCTGAGCTCAGTTGAAGCCGGCTGATGGTATCACCTGCGACTTAGCTGGTCATATTGGCTGGTTGTAGAACGTAAAGCACGTCACCTGTTTCTACAGCCAGTCAGCTTGTGGCTAAGTCTGCTGGTCAAGTCAAAATGACCGCAGAAGGTGTGTTCACTTGCTGCAGCAAGTGCTCCGTCCCCACTGAGCCCTCTGTTTCTGTCCTCACGTGTGCCCGTGTCGGATGATTGGTCACTGCTGCTCACTGTATGTGCTTATGCCCCCCCACACACACATTCTCATTGAGTGATTAATTGGCGCTGGTTATTTATATCATTGTGGCATATTTATGATAAATGCAGTCCATCTGACGCTCATTTTATTTTTTGGCCGTTTCATCACTACTACAAGTGCAGCTGTAGCCAGTATCTCACTATCACTATCCTCATTCATATTTTAAGAAGCTACAAATTATATTCAGCCACAAAATAAGCTTGGAAAGCTGCAAATCAGAGCGGAGGTACAGAGAGTTGTTGACTAGAGATGATACACTGTCTCATCTAGTTGCATTAGTGTGAACCAGCAGGTTTTTAGAACGTTGCAGAACGGCACATTGTAAGTAGCTGCCTGTTTGAACTTGTCTCGTCGCGAATCTTTGGTCTGAAATGGGCATTAGAAATTAAGGGGCTGCAGAGTTAGGTGATAATGACACCATGAGCGACTCCTTCCACATTACATACAGTCATTAGATCCACTGTTTACATAAAAATACAGTATAGCATCTTTAAGTTGATATAGATTTAGTTCCCTTAGACACTAAATTACAAGTGTGTGCATAAAAGTGTGTCGGGTGCAAAAAGAGTGATTTTTTTTTCCTTTTCCTTTTTACACATAAACACACACCCTTAAGCCTGATTTATGGTCCTGCGTTAAATCAACGATGTCGCTACGTCGTAGGGTACGTGGCTACGCAGAAGGCTCCCCGTAGCCCCCGGCGTAGCCTGACGTACACCTCCCCAAAAATGTAACTACACGTCGAGGCGACGCAGACCCAGCGCAGACCGAGAGGGCTGTGATTGGTTTGCTTGGTAGCAACGCATTTCCAGTTCCGTATTTCCAGATTGCGCCATCCCCGCCATCTTTAAACATCTTCTGTTGCGATGTAGATGTTGCACATATGTTGCAGTATTAAGGCCCATTTATGCTCAACGTTCAATACGGATACGGACGGAGCCGTCTGTCCGTGCTCCGCGTTCATTTCTCTGTGACCGGAAAAGCCGGAAGCTAAACAAAGAATCAACTAGAGACGACGATAACCATTCAGGAAAGGAACGCAGCCTCCTACCGCTCTGGCGGTGAATTGCACTGCGACAAAATGGAGTGACGGAGAAGTTCGAAGGGTTCACGACGGCGTCACGGCAATGACGTAGGTATGTTGTAGGTACGCTGCAGGACCATAAATCAGGCTTTAGAGCCCTCTCTCAATGACACAGCATCCTCCGTCCTCACCCTACCTGTACCCACACACCATACAGTCTACATACTGTATAGTGTCGGCCGATACGATACGTATAAAAAGCCTCGGCATACAAACACACACACACACACACACACACACACACACACTGACAAATACACAAATGTTCCTCACCACACTCACCATGGGCTCAGCTGCAGTCCAGCCATGTTGTGTCATGTTGTGCTTTGTTGATACTCTGCCGCCAGCTAGCTGGCATCCCCAAGGCCTTGGGCTGGTTGCCACTGCAACATGGCACAGCACCGCTCACTGCAAACACACACAAACACACACATGTACATACTGTTCACCAGCACAGTCTCTGCCCTCATTTTGACTGACATGTTTTTGGTGCCACAATTCCTGCGGCTCCCCAAAATGTCTTAACACATCTTAATTTCTGTTTTTGAAGTACAAGGTCAAATAAAGAGGCATTTAATTTGATCTGGACCAAATGGATTGCCTGCTTTTGTTCAGCCTTTGTATTTTATTTCATTTACTTTCATTTCACAACACTGGCAATTTTCATTCCATTGTTGGATATTTTTGCATGCAAAATAGTTCAGACTACACTTTATAGGTGGCTGCCTTGTGTGGCCATGACCTGCAATTTAACCAAGAAGAACATGTTTATGCTTTTTTTATCTTAAGGCTGAAGTAAAGAGGCGAGCTCTTTCCTTTGACGGCATTAAAAAGGTCTTAAAATTCATGACATTTGCCAAAAACTGCTCCGATAGTATATTCAGGCATGCACAGACACTTTTTCTCACACTCAATGAGATAAAGACAGTGTGTGCCAGGTGGACTCAGGTGGTCAGCTACACCTCTACAACTCTTTGACCTGCATGCTTACAACCACAGCCGCTATATGCTTCAGTGTATATACTGTATGTGTGTGCATCTCACAGCCAAACATGTTTACCCGCTCCCTGCTCTATTTTATAACCCCTCCCCTTCACCACTTCGTCCATCGCCCAAAATCTCTCAAAACCTTTCAAGCCTTTTCCTCTCTCTTCTCCTCCTCAAGGCAATTTGAGGAGGGCTTTTTAAATGATCCGCTCATTATCGGTTAGTGGAGTCACTTTGGTTTTTCAGCTCCGTCTGCTTGCCTTCCTGCTTCCTCCACCCCCCCCCCCCCCCCCCCCCCCCCTTTATCTCCCTCTGTTTTTAAGGGTTTTTTTTCTGCTTGCTTCTCCCCCCACACCCACCCACACCCCCTCTCCCACTCCTCCCTCCAGAATGGCTTTTTGGTCCGTTTGTTTGTGCTCATGAAGTGGAATGCAGCAAAGTCCCTGAGAGCATTTTTTTCTTCTTCTTCTTTTTTTTTTTTTTAAATTTAGAAAGCCATTGAGTATGAGTTGACATGGCAGAGTGGGAGCTACCCCCACCTCCCACACACACACACACACACACACACATTCACAACGCACACCTGATGCTGGCCTTGACGACAATAATGTTTTCCATTACAGGAGAAGGAATTGAGAAATATGTGGCGGTGGAATTCTGTGGTATTAATGTAGTCACCTGGAGCTGGGTGGAATAGGATACTGTCTATACAGAGTGGGAAACGTGTGGGTTTTAGTGTGTTTATTATTGTGTATCTTTAAAAAAACAAAACAAAACACTTCCGTCGCTTGCAGACATGTTTAACAAACGTAAACACTCAAAATCAATTGTGCATTGACTCCCATCTTTTATTTCTGAGGCTGTTCTGGCTCTATAGGCTGCTTGTAGTTATCCCCATTCACCTGTTCAGCCCTTCCGTGTCTAATGCCCATTAAACCTCTCCATCTGGACATGCAGGAGGCTATTTCACCAACTGACTTATTAGCTGACTGACTGGAGCGAGCTGAGGTCAGTCTGGAGGCTGGCAATATATACATGCGCACACGCACATGCACATTCACACAGTACAGTGATGCTTACACATGAGCTTATAGCAACGGGCTGCTAATTAAGGGGGCTGTGCTGTTGACGAAAGCACTCAACTTCTCGCTGATTAGGTCAGGCCGGGTGGAAGCGACAGACACGGAGAGAGAAAGAAGGAAACAGACTGCGAGACATATAGAACGACACAAGTGGTTTGTGTTGGTCGAGAGTCCCTTCTTTTAATGGCAGAGGGCCGACATTAGCCACTGTAGGAGCCGCGCTGAATTAACACCTGTCTCTCTGCATACAAGCAGCCCCTTTCTGTGCTATTGTCTGCCCGTGACTTTGTCCGTCAGTTAACCAGCGAGGCCATCAATCAGTCTGTGAAACAGCTACAGTGTCAGCCAGCTTTACATTTAATGAGTAAGACGGCCAATTAGTTAAATCGGCAACCAAAAAAGCAGGCAGTTGTTTTGTTCAGTGTGTTCTTTGAATATGATTATGTATTTTTACACGAGTATTTGACGAAATAATTGAGCTCCTTGTTGATGTTCAACTAATATTTATTTCAAGATTATTCACAAATGAAAAAAACAGACACCATGAATAATCGGCCCCCTTGATTCATTTAAGACCCCCTCCAGACATGTAGTTACAAATAGCCTATACAATAAAATGTGCCAGAGGATGGGTGATCATTCCTGTGGAAGCCCAGTATCCAGGTATCAAGCCCTGCTGCCATAAATCTGTTGGGCCCTCTGACAGGCAGCCTAGCCCTGAGCTAACTCACCTTTAAGCTCCCTTTAACTCCTTCTCTCACCCAAGCAAACAGCAGATACTTGGCAGCTTAAACCAGGCTTATATCTACTTCATATCCGCTGGTTAAATCAGGTTAAACTGCCGTGGCTGGTCTCTTTAGTCAGCCCTGTCTCCGAGACATTACCCTTTACATACTACTAATCTGAAACAGCAAATATGTTTGAGGGAAAATGGGAATGTTGCTATATTAACGTACGCTTAGTTGTTGTGTTTAACACTTTTGAGGAGATTTAAAAATATAGAAATATAAATTGTGTATCCAGATATAGCTGAAAAATATCGTGATATAACTTTCAGGACATATCAGCCAGCCCTATCACAGCCCTGCACTTTGTATGTCCGCCATCCACCCTGACCACCTCCCTCAGAATCCAGTGTGGTACATAAATGTAATGTTTCGTTAATCCAAAGAAACACTGCCTCCAAACAAAACCCAGGCAGCAATTACATTGTCACCACAACATAAGGAAAACAATTTCATAATATACAAACAGGGGACAGGGTTGCTCTGGCTTGATAGACAGTAACATGTTAATGCCATGGCTTGCTTAGAAGTGCAGCCATCATCCCTACCCAACTACATCCACTAGTCCTAGTCAAAATGCACCTTTAAATCATCCTTAAATCTTACCTTCACCCAAGCAAAGAGCAGATGCTCTGCAGCATGGCATGGCCTTCTATCTACACTGTATCTGCTGAGGTTAAACTATAGTGGCTGGCCCACTGGGTTGATGGGTAAATTCATCTGCATGTCACGCCCTGCTCAGTAATGTACACATGGTTCCACTAGCCTTACCACCAATAGCCACTTATTAGCAACCCATCTACTATGAGAAACTTTACTAATGCAAGCCAGCATGCTTTTCTGGCTCCTCTAACCCACAATCCTCTGCACAGTGCAAGATATGTCACACTGACTGAGCTGCAGACAGATGGCGGAAGTTGTAATGACTATAAACAATCAATCACTATCTATAATATATGCAGTTATAATTTAAAAGTTAAAACTACAGACGTTGCAAAGTAACAACAGCAGAGCTCTCCGGGTTGAACTTTGTCTCCGGTGAGCTCGGTGAATAGTGTTTCACTGTAACTCCAAGGTAACGTTATGTGGTAATGTTCAGATCTGCTGCTTTCCAGATCCCATTCTTTTTTTTAAATTTCAAATTTCATGCTATACTGCAATAGATATATAAGCAAGAGGGTAAAAGATCAAGGTCAATTATTAGGAAGAAGTAGAATGTCAGCTTCTGGTTATGGCGGCAGCGTGAAAAGCTGCATGTCTCACAAACCCACGATATAAAATCAAAGAAATAGTGCTTCAGTTTGTCTCCACTTGCCTTCACATCTCAACTTGTGTCGAGGGGCGAATTTACGTTCAGGCGCAACAACAGAACAGAGAGTGAAATCAACAAGAAACACAGAAAGCAGCACCCAGCCCCCACATGGCTGAACTGGGGGAAATAAAACACCTGATGGTTGAACTAAAGGATTCGCTCTCAAAAGAAATCAAGGATTTCAGGATGGAATTTGAGGACTTTTGAGCAAAGATTGAAAAACACATCAAGATAATAATGCAACAAACTACAGAACTACGCCTTGATTTAGACAAAACAAGCGGCAGAGTGGGACAGGTGCCGACTTGGTGAGGTACATGACACTGACATCCTGCACCATAAATTGATTAAATATCTGGTGAATGAAGTTTCAGAGACGAAAGAACACACTAAATACCTTGAAAACAAGCCCAAACAAAGTAATGTGGGTAGATTCAACATACTGGAGAAAAGTCAAGGCAACAACATGACAGCCTTCCTCAAAAAAACGTTCACTGAGTCAGATAACTGGCGATATTAACATTATCAGAGCACACCGCGTGTACAAAGAAGGCAACGATCAGATCAGACCAGTTATTGTTGCCTTTTGAAACTTTGAAACAAAGAAGCAAATATTCATTTTGCATGGGGGAAGAAGGAATCAACCAATAATGGTACACAAATCTTTCTCGACCACGACTTCATCTTCAAAGTGAGACAACAGAGAGCCTTGTACAGGCCCATGAGAGAACAGCTCAAAGCTAAGAATATCAAATCACACACCTTGGCCCCGGCCAAGCTGAAAGTTTTTAGTGAAGATGGGACATCACAAGAAGGAGTGTCGCAATTTTATACATGCTCTACAGCACATACTTTGTAAGGACAGATGCAGTGTATAGTGACGGTCAAACATCCAAGTGAGGTACCAATAAGCACATTCTTGAGCGAAAGGGGACTTTAATACTTAAGCTACGATCTTACATCCAAAAGTAAATAAAAGCACACCTAGGGCTGGGTGATATGGACAATGATATATATATCCCAGTATTTTCTACACAATGGGCGACACGTTTTCAGTTGCAAGTCAAATTAGAAATGTCACAAGCACTTTTATAAAAACAGACTGTGATCAAAATAAAATGCAAAGACAGGGATTTTTTTTCCCTGTTTGAAAATATACAGCTGCACAACATGTAAATGAAAAATTATATAAAATAAATAGCAGGGCTGTATGTTTATGTTTTTGCATGTAGCACTGGAGCTACAGAGGTTTAAAGGTTTCCAGCACAGGACACAAAACTGTAACATGAGTATAAAAGTATCAAGTAGGTCTAAATCCATTGGAGTTTGGAACAATTAAACAACTTTGCAGGAGGGAGTTAAAAAGTCATTTTCCATCTGCTGGCCTTTCAAATGAATCGAGTGCTGGAAAATGATTTAAATATTTTAATCTCATTTATGCACAGAGCATCAACACAGACGCTAAGGGAGGGAAGGAGGGAGAGACACTTTGTCCGTGTTACATACGTCTTGTATATGAAAGGTCTGCTTTGTTGCTGCATTTTTTAAACACATCTGTCGCCTGTATCCAGGCGCTGTCTCAGCATCACACAATAGACTACAACTACCAAGAAGAACGGCAACGCGCTATGACCCGCTATATGTGCTACTGTGGTAATTCATTCATCTCAGACTGATTTAGCGTAGCACGTCTAAAATATAGACCAATGTCACACTGTAGACTAGTCAACAGACAGATTAAATAGAGGTGCAGCTCTGTGTGTTGCTGGAGAACTTGTGAGGAAGCGGGTGGAGCAGAGCTGTGCGGAGAACGTGAGAGGAGAGATGCATGCTGGTATGTGTTATGTAGAGCAACTCACCCTATATCAATAAAAACAATGTTGTCTAAGTTTCTATCTTGCGTGAAAATATATCAATGTATCATGCATAGTCGTGATATCACCCAGCCCTAACCCCACCTCTAAAATTCCACATATATAAAACATATAAGAGCTGTGCTACCTGCAATTTATGTGGTAATAAAACAGCACATTGGGCCTTTAACAGCTCTACACGTAAACATTTGCTCACTGGCATCATGTTTAGAGAGGATTTTAGGGTTTATTTTACAATGGATTTATTCCAACACAACATACAGTATGCTGTGTATTTCACTTGTTACAGTAGAGACCAGTCCCATGGGTTGAAAGAAAAAGAAATAAGTTGTGAAAATTTGGAAGGTGCAGCTTCAGTGACCTTTAATACGCATGACACCAGCCTCACTGTTAATCTTCCCAAACCTTCATTTATGATTTATTGTCTGTCTGCCTCCTCACCTTGCTCTGTTTCCATCCCTCTATCCTCCCCACCCCACCCTCCCTCTCTTTGGCCCATGTGCCTGTGGTCGCCAGGGCAACAGCTCTAACCTGCCAACCCATGTTCCTGTGGGCCAGGGGGCCATTAGGGGCCAGTCAACAAGCCTCTCTTCCTGCCACAAGTGGTGCTGTGGGGATGGAGAGGGCCCTCGTCTCTGCTTTGAAGGTCAACGAGGCCGCAGCCCGGCACTCTGCCAGTGACTCTTAGGCCCCCCAGACCAGCACGGCAAAATACAGCATTGAAACGAAGGTCCAATTCAGCCTCACGCAGATATAACCATTGTTACAAGTCCCGGGGCTTGAGTGCATATCCTGGATTTTACAGTGAATTACTGCTACACTTTTACCCCATCCAGTGCTGAAATCAGTTAGGTATTTCAAAATGTCCTGTTTTTTGTATCACTAAGTGTAGTCTGACAGGCATACTTTTGAAAGGCTCAGGTTTTGTATGATCACTTATTTTACTGGTGGGAAAAAGTGGAATCTGGCAGTGATTGCATCGCTAATAGTTGATAGTTGCTCGGAGATGTCACTGTAACCTCACCAGACTAGTGTAGAGTTAACTGTCAACTATTAAATTACATGCCCACTAATTTGATAAACAAATAATCAGTTTGAGTATTTTTTTAGAGAATAAAAGTCAAAATTCTCCAATTCAAACTTCTAAAATGTGAATATTTTCTGTCATATTTTTTAAACTGAATGTCTCTGGGTAGTGGACAGAAGAAGACATTTGAGGATGTCAGCCTGGGCTTTGGGAAACACTGATCGACATTCCTCACCATTTTCTGATGTTTTATAAAACAAACAACTAATCGATGAATCGAGAAAACAATCAGCAGATTAATCGACAATGGAAATAATCGTTGGCTGCAGCCCAGTGCCTCTTTCAAACATGCAACCCTGACGTTATCTGGACATTACCGAGAGGAGCTGTATGTGGGAATGCAAATATCCGAATTAGCTGAATAAGACATTAAACAGACTTTACCCTGCCATCTTTCAGGTACAAAGTCTGTGTAATGTCCGATGGAGCTCCTTTAAGAATAAAGCAGGTAATTGTCTGGAGATTTCACAGTGAGGTGGGCGTGTTGATGATGTTTCTATCGTGGCTCACGAAAAACCGTAAGAAAACAAACTTTTGAGGGTGAAAAAGACAGGTCATTAACACAAAGACAGTAACGAAAATGTCTAACTGGATAGATGATGAGATTCATGTACTTCTGTTAGTAAGGGTGAACACCAAAAATCGTCAGACCATCTGAAGGAATAACAAGAGACTCTGTCGTTTGTAACCAAATCACAAACCAGCTACAGAACTGCGGTGTAATCAGCATCATGTCCTGCCACCTGTTGCCTCAACCAAACGGAGGATTTCTAGTCAGAGAGAACACTTCACCTGACACAGACAATCTCCTGTTGTTTGCTACATGTGTGAAAGAAAAACTCTGAATATTGTCCAGACCTGATTCTACGGAAATTGTTGGAAGTTAACATAAGAAAGCAGCTCTAAACTAGCTCTGTTGTAGCTTTTGGTTTTTACGCCTCAGTGACGTCCACTTCTGATCCCTTTCCTTAAGTTAATATGTTTATGAGTTGTAAGATGTACAAAAAAAGTTATTTTCCCCTCTTAAACGGTTTCATATTAATAATTTTATTTATTTCAAGAGAAACATAATGATTTGAGCTTTCTATCACTTTAATCCTAGTGTGACCCTTCAGATTTATGTTGCAGCCCTTTAAAAGGCTCATTTATGCTCCCTTTACGTACAAAAATCCATCCATTTCAAACATTGTAAACTTCTCTGCCCTCATACTTAAGTGTAAAAATCAGGTAGAAGGCGTTTTAGTTACGTGTTCGTGTGTAAATATTTATGTAAATTATTTAGGGTTATTTATGTAATGGGTTTTTCAGGTGTGTTTTTAATTGCTGACCTTATTTTTGGTACATGCCAGAGATGGATCACGGAGGCTCAGGTGTAAAAGCCAGTAAGTGTGTGTATGGTGGTGTTGGTGCTTGAAAACATGGTGCTGGAAAAATAAAGACAAGACTTACTGCATGTCCCCTCTCCTGTCTGGTCTCCTCATTGGACACCTCCACCGCACAAGCCAGTAAACATTCAGTGCTTCCTTTATGGTGGCATAGATATGGCCAATACAGTCAAAAGTTTCTGACAACAAAAAACAAGGCGACAGTGGAGGAGGTCATAATATTGTACCTTTTAACAATATTACCAACTTGTTTTGTTAAACTATTATTTTAATTTCTTCGTCATCTCCTATGCTCATATTTTGCTTCAATTACGGTACACTGACTCCATGATTTCTGGTGGTACTGCTCCTTTTCATCTGAGAATATGTGCACAAATACAGACAAAATGAACGTAGAGTACGGACAGAAGGCTCCCTCCGTCTCCATCTCTAACGCTGAGCATAAATGAGCCCTTAAAGTCTGGGACCACTGTAACAGACTGTAGACGAGCTGCATTTACAACACTGTTTCTTTAATTTGCTGTTTTGTAACTAAAATATTGTGTTCGTCTACGGGAGTGTATGAGGTGCTTGAAAAAAATACAATTAAATCTAAAAATAGATTAAACAAAAGTAATCAGAATACAACGTTTCAGTTTAAAAGTATTAAGTCAGTCAACAGCATTTCTCTCCCAGCCCTCTCTGTCAGCTTAGCGGGTGGCATGCACCTGTTCCAAACTATTTTCTGCCTATTCTGTTTGGGGGAGGTAAATACTCCAGTAGCCACTTGTCTGCCTCCTTAGGGGGAAATGTACATAGATTATGTCCACACTAATCCTTCTGCGACAAAAAGGCATTTTGCTTCAATACGGCGGTTGGTGTAAGGGTTTCAACAGATACACTCATCCTTACAAACACACACTTGCACGTATACACACACACAAATTTGCCGTCCATATGTGCACAAGGACGCCGGTGCAATTAACCTTTAGCTGATTCAGTCCTGGTACTCTGTTTGATTGAATAGAGCTGGAGTGTTCCCTAAGCCATAACCACAACCTCATGTGAGTGATTGAGGGAATGTGTGTGTGTGTGTGTGTGTGTGTGTGTGTGTTTTTCTGAAATACTGAATGTTGAGCTTTAAGTAATGAGAGTAGGGGTGGTGGCCTATTTCATAGCTTTCTTATAAATTCCCATGTGTCTATGCCTGTAAATCTGTCTGAGTGTGTGTGTGTGTGTGTGTGTGTGTGTGTTTTTGCCCCTGACTCACCATAAGTGCAGCCACTTCTCCAGCCAATGAGTTTAGACTTTGAGCTTCAGTGTTATGGCCTGGGTTTATCCTGCAGAAGGAGAGTCCTCTGCTCCAGCTTGAGTCCAGCCTGTGGCCCTGGCAGACTGTCATCTGTCAAGAGTCTACTAGCCTCAGGCTCTCTCTTTGTTATTGGCTCCAATGGATTGAGCTAAGTATGTGCTGAAATTATTGGAACCCCCCAGAATATTGGCATGATTCAGAAGAGCCAGCTTATTGTTGCCTTGCATGTGTGTGTGTGCATACACTGTATTTCTTTTTTCATGTTTCTCACTGACTACTTTTACCAATATTACTCCAAATACAACAATATTCCAAATTAGATATAGGTCATGTAAACTGCATATTCCATCTAGATATTCTGAGTCAGGCCTTATTATAGATGTTGCACTCTCTGATTAAGACATGGGATCTGCTGAGATTATTCAGGTTTTAGGAGCCTTCTTTAAATATGTATATGTACGCCCAAAAGAAAAGCCCAAATTTCTTGTTGGAAGGAGAAGTCCACCTACTTTTAAACATTATGAAAGACTTGATCAGCAACAGGTATTTGGGTATGCGCAAATATCACAGTGCTGACCTTTTCAAAAAGATGGTTGAAGGAACGAAAGATGGAGGCTGTGTGACAAGTAGGAAACTTTGAAGAAAACCTATTTTGACATAAAGAAGCAAAGTGGCACAAGCAATTCCAGACGGTCCGTTTCCGTATTTTGACGTGATAAATGACATGTTAGGGCTAGAGTTCTGATACCCATATAGGTATCTAAAATGCTCCAATACTGCCTAAGATGCTGGCTCAGGTATCGGCAAGTACACAAGTCAATGTACCTGTCCGATACCAGATATTTATTGATAAACTTTAAAGTGGTTTCACACTTAAGACAGATTTCCGCGAAAATCAATTCTTTGTCATTCTAAACACTAGCCTCTACAGCAAGTTGCACTTAAAACCCCTAGCAATTACTGTTTTACAGCCGTGAAGAAGAATTAATTTCCGGTAAATAGTGTAACGTTAGCTAATAGCAAAGTCAAGTAAAAAGGTAAGTCAAACTAGATAATGATGCTTTACAAACTGTTCAATCGTAGCCATGCCATACAACAATGATGGCACTCATTTCACATTTACACAGGGTGAGTGCTACACACCTCTTTCTTTGTTTTGTTTATGTTAAAAAAAAAAAAAAAAGGTACTGATCAATGCTCAGTATTGGCCGATATGTTCAGGAATGGTATCAGTAAGGAACAAATGGCATTGGAACATGTGCAATTAGGGCACTGGCCCCTGACAAACAGCCATAACTGGAAGCATGTAGGCCAGAAAATTTGTGAAATCCATTTCCATTCCCACAGCTTTGTAGGAATATTGTCTTTTCTGGAATAAGGGCAGAAAAAAGAATATTTTGTGCATGTAAACATAGTCTTTGTTGTTGCTGTATTTACTCGTACGTATCGTATCATATCTGTGAGTACCTGCACACCTTCTCACTGAATGCTAAAAAGCCATAAAGAGCCTCACCTGGACCTCAGCCATGCAGGAGTAGTGATCCATTTGTCTGTAGTGCAGTTTGTGTCCTTTGCTGTCAGCTGATTCAAACAAGTGCCCAGATGGAGAGGTAAAAGCTGAGCACTTTACTTGTAGCAGTTGCTGGCCTGATTCCCCTGCAGCTCTGCTGTGCCAACGAGCCTTGATAGGACACAAGAGTGCCAACTATTGACCACTTATGTCTGGTCTCGAGTTTTATCAATTTGGTTTAAGTATGAGCTATTGATTTATTAATACATAATCACCTCTCATGCATGTTGTGGCAATGTATGGCCTGAACACTGAAGGGTTTGCATCACTTCACTGTTCCTTTTGTCTCAGTGGACAGAATTTTCAGGGCTACAACAAGTGCAACTATAAAATGTCAAAAATAGTAAATCCTGGCTGTCATAGTTCCCTAATGCCCAATGTGATGATTTCATCTGGCTTGTTTTGTCCAAATAACAATGCCAAACCATCCATTTATTATGAAATAAATGGACTTTATAAACTAATTAGTGATTAATTGATTATGAAAATAGCTGCTGATTAGTTACAAAATTTACTGCACCTGTTAGTTTTAGTGCAATAACAAATCTTCAAGTTAAGAATGAGCTCCTCCTTCACCACTAACTTGCTGTCTGAATGTAGCAGCATACTGGTATAAACCAAGCGGCAATCTCTTGATTACTCCCACTTGAGGCTGGGCGAGTCAATCTCCATGGACACTCATGTTAATGCTCCAAAATTTACAGTAGAAATAAACATGTTTACAGCCTGATACAAAAATGGTTTTGGTATCCATAGCTAATTTCCTCCATGACAAGAGAATGTAACGTAAATTTTTATATCCTCCCGAGACCATTTGTCCCGACGTAAGGACATCACATTTTGGGTTTACTCGACCTTATACTTAATTCTACTTGGCTTAGACTCGTTGTCCTCATTTGTGGACACTTTTTTGTGCCATCTAGTGGTAGTAAGAGCACAATACACTAATCCATGTAAAAACAAGATGGCAGCCATCTCTGCCAAGTCGGTCTGCAGCCAATCCCGACACAAAAGTGGACAAGGTCTAAAACCTGATCACATTTTATGGTTGAAACTTGTTTATCTATGATTAATAATGTTTGTAGTTTTTGATATGGCAACAAACAAAGCTAAAACACTGTTAATTAGGAATTACTCGTTTGAAGACATTGGGACTCGTTTGAGGAAACTGGGACTTAATTATCATTGGCAATGTTAAGTTTTTTATACTTATTGGGTCCTATTGATCCCAAATAGCTAGGCGAAATTAAAAATGCATACCAAGCAAAAGGTCAGGTCTCAGCAGGTTATAACTCTCCCATTTATATTTTAATAAGGCTTTACATTATGCATAATTAAGGGCAGGGTCACTTAAGCGTCAGGCTGTCAGCCAGGCTTCACCACAGTCCACAAGTCAGATCTACCCCTCACTCATCCACAGCTCTACCCTCTTGTCCAAATATGGCCACTTCAGGCTCCAAAAAAACAAGACAGCAACAGCCAAAATGTCAACTGGAGGCTTCAAAATTACACAATTATGGGGGAAGATGGAGGAATCAATGTTACATCAGCTTGGCTGGGAAAAAACACGATGAACCTCTTGATCAACAAACGACAATTCTCTGTGACCACCACTGAAGTTTTTAAGACGAATGTGCTGTTGTCCATCAGTAATTATCGATGTAAAGCAGTGTGTTTAGATCATTGCAGACAAGGGTGCAGCACTGAGAAACTAAATTCAGTTGACTGAGCTTCCCTTTTTACGGCAGACCTTCAGTAAGTAGTTGTGCTGTGGCATTTGACTTGCTGTTATTGTCTGGCTTCTACATAAATGTGCATGTGTGTATAAGGTAGTTTTGTGTTTATTGTATGTTTGAAGGTAACTTGGTGTATGCCTTTGTAAATATGTGTATATAGTATGTGTTCACATGTATCTGTGTGTGCATGTATCTATATATGTGCACGACTATATGATCCTGTATCAGCCCGTCTCCCCTGCAGCGAACTCATGCTATAACATGGCTGTGCTAGCTTAGAGTCATGCAGCGTGCTGTTGTGCGCTACTAACTCACACAGCTCTATTAATTAGCTGTTTGATGCTGTTAATTGGGCTCCCACTGCTGCACTAATTGATAACGCCATTGCCATTGACAACACGAAACACAAACACAGAGAAGTCTCTCGCCGACAACCTATTCAAGCACCAGAGAGTGAGAGTGGGTCGGGTGAAAAGCAGGAGGAAGTGAGGGATGAGAGTCAGCAGCAAAAGGCCTGGGGAGGAGAGAAAAGAGAGACAAAGAGAGATGAGATGGGGGAGTAAAGAAAGGGCAAGATGTTAGATTTCTTCATGTTTTACAATGCAATGTCTAAAAGTTTTTCTCCATATTGATTACTGTTTTGGTATTCACGACTTGTGGCTAACTCTCACAAACAACAGTCTGTGTTTAGGTTTCCATTGGATGAAAATGTAAATGCAATCTCATGTGTCAACGCCTGGTAATAGCAATATCATCTTTCTATTGCTCTGTGATCTGCATAGCTCCACATCCCTCCCCTCTCTAATGGCACTGTTCAGCTATTCATTGAAATGTCTGTTATCATATATAGCGTGTGTTTTTACCTGTCACTGTCTCAGACCGTGAGATGCCAGCGCTGAACATTGGAAGCCAAAACAATATTATATGAGCAGTCACATTAGAAAATTCATTTTGAGAGAGGGAATGTTTATATCGGAATTTCACCAATTAATATTTCACCTGGGTTCCACGGAAAAGTTCAATAATTGTTATTTTTTGTGAGCGAAACTCTGCAGAAGCTCTGCTTTTACAGCTGCAGCCAAAGAGTCACTGACAGAATGCCTTTCATTTACACTTTTTTAAATGGATCCTGATGACTCTTGAATTTATATAAGCTGTTTAGATCACTGAATTTTGACACCATGTATTATCACCTTGGTAGGTCTGTATTTCATCCTGAAAGCACAGATTATCAGTTGTCGTAAGAGCAGAAGAAATAATTGTCAGTTTTAAAGGGATAGTGCACCCAAAAATGAAAATTCAGCCATTATCTACTCACCCATATGCCGATGAAGGCCCTGGTGAAGTTTTAGAGTCCTCACATCCCTTGCGGAGATTGGCGGGCGGAGCGGCCAGCACACCTAATGGCAGACGGCGCCCCAGACTAACGTCCAAGAACACAAAATTGAATCCACAAAGTATCTCCATACTGCTCATCCGTAGTGATCCAAGTGTGCTGCAGCCGCGACATAAAAAGTTGTTTCGAAAAAAAGAACTCTGTTTTTAGCCTCATAGTAGCCTGTAGCCGTGTTTACATCACGGGGAGACAGCAGTAACCACAGTAGCTAAAAGATCTATTGCACTACGGTCTTTTAGCAAAGGACAGCCCAACATGTCTGAAGACTTTGAAATTGAGGAGGAACAGCATTTCTTTGTTGAGCCGTATTTGTTTGAGCCCGAGTATACGGACGGAACTCAGGCTACTGGACGAAGCAGCCGCCGCAGCTCATGAGCCTAACCCTCAGCCAGCCGCAGAATACCGGAGTCGAGCACTGGAAACCTGGTGGTGTAGTTGTTTCAAATGCAAAGCAATGCCAACGGATGAGGAAAGTCTTTGTTGCTCAGACTGGGAATTGGCGATGCCTGCACTTGAGAATCTGGACATCAGTACTGACGAGACTGCTGCTCTTCAGAGACCGATCACCCTGAGCGCGCACACACGTGAGCGCAGAGCACAGAGAAGCAGTCAGAGCTACAGGCTACAGTGAGGCTAAAAACAGAGTTCATATGACATTTTTTGAAACAACTTTTTATGTCGGGGCTGCAGCATACTTTGATCACTACGGATGGACAGTATGGAGATACTTTATGGATTCAATTTTGTGTTCTTGGACGTTAGTCTGGGGCGCCGTCAGCCATTAGGTGTGCTAGCCGCTCCGCCCGCCGATCACCGCAAGGGATGTGAGGACTCTAAAATTTCACCAGGGCCTCCGTCAGCATATGGGTGAGTAGATAATGGCTGAATTTTCATTTTTGGGTGCACTATCCCTTTAATAGTATGTGTTTTAGCTACACTAGAAGTGCGGTTTTGGGGATGACACTGGTTGGTTGGTTGGTTGGTGAGTCCACCACTATGTTCCAGACTTACACTTCTTAAAAAATATTGGATACATTCCCATCAAATTTTACAGACATTTATGGTCCCCAGAGGTTTAATCCTAATGACTTGAGGGATCCACTGACCTGTCATCTAGTACCATCAAGAGATCGAAGTTTTGCATATCTAGTGAAATATCTCTACATCTGAACTGGCACAGCATTTGGTACAGATATTTGTGGTTCACAAACAATGAAGTCCTCTGACACAGTTTAAAATATCTTGATAACTATTGGATGAAGTCGATATAGCTGCAGCTGGAGCTGCTACATGATCCGCCCACCTAGGCGTCATACCACAATCAGCCTCTTTACACCCTGGTCTGGAAGTGGAAGTCCTGAACAAATCCTAAGTAAGCATTCAGCTAGATATGATGTGTACGATTAAAAGAGAGGTTACTTGAGGTTTGGTTTGGGGTTGGGTTAGGTTAGATTTAAACGCTTAGGGTGAAGGTAAGGGTTACATCTCGCCACTGGTTGAATCACACCATCGTGTATAGTGAATTATAAAGTGCACCACTGCTATGTTTGGCCTCATATTTATTTACTACAGCATCGCGTTGTAGCAGGGTTCAAATAACTGTCGCATTGGTGAATGTGTCTTGCACTGGTGGTGGATGTATTATGCACTAATTGCATTAACAACATGACATCATCAAAATTTGATGGCATAGGGTGAAAACAGTAAAAAGGATCAAAATTTTTAAAAAAAAATAGTTTGTATAGTTATGACCAAATACCTGCAAACTCAGGCCTCACCTGGACTTTGCGTTTGCTGCTAATAAGCACATATAAGCATGCTTACAGGCTACACTGTGCTGACCATGGTGAACCTTAGGTGCTAAATACAGTCAGGTCCATAATTATTTGGACAATGATACAGTTGTCATCATTTTGGCTCTGTACACCACCACAATGGGTTTTAAATGAAACAATGAATACCTGCTTAAAGTGCAGACTCTCAGCTTTCATTTAAGGCTTTTTTCAAAAATGTAGTATGAACCGTGTAGGAATTACAACCATTTCTTCACACAGTCCCCCAACTTTAAGGGCTCATAAGTATTTAGACAAACTAACATAATCATCAATTAAACAGTCAGTTTTAATACTTGGTTGCAAATCCTTTACAGTCAATGACTGCCTGAAGTGTTGGACACATAGGCATCATCAAATGCTGGGCTTCTTCCCTGGTGATGCTCTGCCAGCCCTTTACTGTAGCCGTCTGCACTTCCTGCTTGTGTTTTGGGTGTTTTGCCCTCAGTTTTGGCTTCAGAAAGAGAAACGCATGCTCAATTGGATTCAGGTCAGATGATATGACTTGGCCATTGCAGAACATTCCACTTCTTTGCCTTAAAAATGTCTTTGGTTGCTTTTGCAGTATGCTTCAGGTCATTGTCCATCTGCACTGTGAAGCATCATCCAATGAGTTTTGAAGCATTTGGTTGAATCTGAGCAGATAATGGTGCCCCAAACACTTCAGCTTTCATCCTGCTGCTCTTGTAAGCAGTCACATCATCAATAAATACAAGAGAACCAGTTCCACTGGCAGCCATACATGGCCATGACATAACAGTACCTCCACCATGCTTCACTGATGAGGTGGTGTGCTTTGGATCATGAGCAGTTCCTTCCCTTCTTCCTTCTCTTGTCTTCCCATCATTCTGGTAATTGATCTTTGTTTTATCTGTCCACAGTATGCTGTTCCACAACTGTACAGGCTTTTTAGATGGTTTTTGACAAACACTAATCTGGCCTTCCATTTTTAAGGCTAACCAATGGTTTGCATCTTGTGATAAACCCTCTGTATTTATTCTAGTGAAGTCTTGTCTTGCTTACAAGAGCAGCAGGATGAAAGCTGAAGTGTTTGGGGCTACATTATCTGCTCAGATTCAACCAAATGCTTCAAAACTCATTGGACGATGCTTCACAGTGCAGATGGACAATGACCTGAAGCATACTGCAAAAGCAACCAAAGACATTTTTAAGACAAAGAAGTGGAATGTTCTGCAATGGTCAAGTCACATCATCTGACCTGAATCCAACTGAGCATGCGTTTCTCTTGCTGAAGCCAAAACTGAGGGCAAAACACCCAAAACACAAGCAGGAAGTGCAGACGGCTGCAGTAAAGGGCTGGCAGAGCATCACCAGGGAAGAAACCCAGCATCTGATGATGCCTATGTGTCCAACACTTCAGGCAGTCATTGACTGTAAAGGATTTGCAACCAAGTATTAAAACTGACTGTTTAATTGATGATTATGTTAGTTTGTCCAAATACTTATGAGGCCCTTAAAGTCGGGGGACTGTGTGAAGAAATGGTTGTAATTCCTACACGGTTCATGCTACATTTTTGAAAAAAGCCTTAAATGAAAGCTGAGAGTCTGCACTTTAAGCAGGTATTCATTGTTTCATTTAAAACCCATTGTGATGGTGTACAGAGCCAAAATGATGACAACTGTATCATTGTCCAAATAATTATGGACCTGACTGTATCCGCATGTTGCAGGTGCTGTATGCGACATTCAGAGCATAATTCAGCGTCTGAGCCGGGATAGACTGTACAAGGCTCTCAACATGGAGGGGGCAGCTAGCATATAACGGTGCTAACAGTGCGAACAGCGCTAACAACGGCAATAGTGCTGACAGTACTAACTGTGTTAACGTATGTGGGGAAGTGTGGGCATTACACTTCACTGAAAATCCCGTTCCGCCACCACTAGTTAGGATAGCGTTATCAGCCGTAACCACCGTTTAAGTGCCGTACAAAGTGGCTTCGATTAGGTATCCAGTGGGATACTCACAGGGACTCCCATGCACTAACATGCACGCGCAGCTGGACAGGCTACCACAACAAAGAACTGAGATCTTCAGATTACGACACACACACAGGGAGCATGACTTCATTCTCTGCTCAGGACGCCATTACTCCACTTTATCTTTACAATGTAAATAGTTGTTGGCTGCTAAATTAATGCTGTGAATGTTGCACACAGGTCCTTTAACATTCTCATTGTCCGGATGCTGCCACAATAACGTTAGCATTTAGCTCAAACACTCTCACAGAGCTGAAGCGTGGCTGCAGATCCATAATGCTGTTTCTCCATTGTACTCACATTTTCTTTTCTCTTCCATAAAGGGGCCTAACTAGAGGTGTGTGTGAGCGCACATGTGCTCGTGTCCACGTGCGTGCATCTGCTGGTGAGTACAGCACTGTCTTTAATAGTGGCAGTGGTGGCAAATTACAGACCAGACCATTACTACCACACACACACACACACACACACACACACAGAAAGAGCTCTTTGGACATCTGGACACACACCTGTTACCCACCTTATGGTAGCCAATGCAGCACCCCCAACTGTGCACACACACACACACACTCACACGCAGTCTTTCACTGAGGCTTTTCCATCCATTTTCTAAAGAAAAGTACTCTCACTCTTAAGCTGGTATATGGCCTTCCTACTCTCTTGCTATTATATGTCTTTCCATTAGAGGCAATTACTGCTCAGACTACAGTGCTAGCTCCAGCATTCTCATACGGTTTTATCACTTTTGGTCAAAGAGCTGGCTTGTTCATGTCAAGTATGCATTGTACACGCCGGAAAACAAGCTACATGATACTTGAGTCAATAATGGCATGTACCTGGGAATTCTTTTAATTTTTTTATTACATGTATGTTCAACTGGTACTTATTTTTTTTTTTATTGTTTACCATGTTTAAATTGAATGTAACAGGTCTGGCTATAAAATGACCAGAAAAAAAGACTAAAATGCAACTGATGTGCTGCTCATTTTTACCAATAATACCTGTTTAGCAAAATCAAAATCATGAGATTGAATGCATGATAAACACTATCCTGCTGTCAGGAACAAAAAACATAGAAAGTACAATATCTTGATAACTTAAAAAGGAAAACGTCAAGTAGCTACCCTCAATTTAAATCAACGTTTCTCTAAACAACCTACAGTAATACACTTGAGTTAAACTCCCACCGATCCTGAGAGACTCATAAACCAGCCGTGACCTGACAAAATGGCGTCCGACAACATGAAAGACAACTTCCTGTATTTGGCCCTAGTGCCCAATAGTGGCCTGCTCCCGCACATCAAACAGAGCTCAATAGGAAATGTCCCTGTGGAGACAATAACAACCCTGATGGCTTTGATTTAGCCGGAGACCTCACTGTACAAACACCGCACGCAAGGCTGTGGACGGAGGTACCCACACCTACCAAAGCTGGATGGAGGCTTTTATTATGTTCAGTGTCGGACTTCAGACACTGTTTGAACTTCCTGCCGGCAGACAAAATATGTTTCCTGTGTCACCAGGACACTGTGTTTGTGTATGCACGTGAATTGTATTATTAGCCCTCTTTAGCTTTTTGTGAACCATGTGCATTTGTCGGTTTCACAAAAGAATTTGATCTAGTTGAGCAGCTTTTCTCCAACAATATGACCGCCTCAAAGGACCTTTTGCTCACAGACTGTAAATGAGAGTTTCTTCTCAATTAACCTGCTTTAATAAACACAAAGAGATTAACTGACTCCAGCAAACACATCTCATCACTAAATAATCAGATTTTTGACCTTCTGTTGCATATTCCCAGAACAACTCACATCAAATCTGATTAATCCTAAAAATCTCACAAAAGAAAACTCTGATTTACTTGTCCTAATGAACAGGCTGTGTTTTACAGTCTATGCTGTGTTTTCCTCCCCAAAAAACAGACAGTAAGAGCAGAACAGAGTCTTCCACGGAGAACAGATTTGCATATCTGCCATGCCTCCCGACAGGCAGAGAAGTGCTATCCTGACAGGCCTAATGAACTAGCCGTTTAAGTGGTCAAATTATACACTCATCCCTTTTTATCCTCTGATATCCCGTCTTTGTACAGGTGATGGAAAGGCAACTTTCTCCATTCACACCCCTTTAGAAAAACCAACCTCGCCTAATCCCTACTCCCTCTCTCCATCTCTCTACCCTCTATTCCATGACATTGGTGGAAAGTGCAAGCATTCATAGAATAGAAGAGAGAGAGAGGGAGAGGCAGAAGGGAAAAGGCAGTGCTCTGAGGCCCTTTGTGGAAAGAAATCATGTCGAAAAATAGAGCCGGGGCAAGAGAGAGAGAGAGAGCGCGAGGGAGTGGGAGAGAGAGAGAGGCTGTCACAGACCTCAATGGCAGCATTATGTAAATGGCTGACATCCCCTGATGTAAAGCTGAATAGAGAGACATTAATGTCTTGTGTATATTTAAAAAGCCTGGGCCCAACTCCTCAGGATTGCGAGCGGCAGATCCCGTAATCATGTTGACGAAGTAATGGCAGAGAATTAGTTGTCCATTAAAAGTGTATTATGCACCACGCTGGCACATGAAATTACTCTCAAATAGTGGAATGGCTGAGGGGGAGTGACGAGGGAGAGCAAGAGAAAGATGGAGGGGAGTGGGAGGAGGACGTTGATGGATAGTTTATGCGTGTGTGCGTGCATGCTCGCGGGGGCGTGCGTGTGCGCCTGTGTGTATGAATTCCCCTGCTCTGACTAGGGGAGGCAGGTGATTGACATCTTTAGACTTTGAGAAATCAAAGCACTATGAGTGTGTGTGGATGGGCGCACAGCGGGACCTGAAAGATTCTAATGAGGTTATAGAGGGCTGGGTGTCTCACACACACACACAAAGACACATTTACATATGCACGTGCACACTCGCTGCTCCACACACAAGTATAGATATGTGACAAGTTAAAAGTATGAGAGAAGAGCATGGAATGGGATAATAAGATGGGGGAGGGGGTGCCAACGTCTTCCAAATTAGTGAATAGATGGAGGCTCATTCTTTACCCCCTTGGCTTTTGTTGTTCTCTCGCACCACATGAACCACGACTGGCATTAACGTAGCACTTGATATGAAGGAGAAATATCTCTGTGAGGCGAAGCCAAAAGGCAGAATCTTGCTGTACATGGACAGGTGGTGTCAGTTATCTCGTCTCAGTCGTCTTTGAGCGGCATTCTTTAGAGTCTGCTGTCATGTTTGTCAGGCCTCATGTGTGGTATCTGTCGACCGCAGTGTGTGAAACTCTTGAAGTTTCTTGGGGAAAAAAACTGCTTCCAAACCAAATTCCCCTGCATCTGTTGCACTTGGCAAATAACACGAATATCACTTTTCTATTAGCTCCTTCCCTGCAGCCATATTCAAAGAGCACATGTCACCGGCACAGAGGTTTGAGTTTTTTAGGTGCCAGCCAAATACAGTGAAGTTAAAATAAACATCTAAGTGATGGTTTGCCGTCCCGCCTCCCTCCCTCCCTCCTTCCTTCTTTCTTTCTTTCCTCCATTCTTCTCTCGTGTCTGAGGCGATAGAAATGTAATTCAGATGTCAAAACGCCCCGTCTCGCTCTCTCCCTCTCGCCCTCTCCCCCATCTCTCTGTCTTTCTCTGTCCTTTTCTAGTCCGTCGTTCCTATTGTTCTCGCGGCTGCTCCTTTATCGAGCGAGACATCGCCGAGAGGGGGAAGAAAAGAAAAAGATGACATGCTTTCTCAGCCCGTTGCGGCGCGTCCCCGGCTAGAGTGGCTTGTCATTTGAGCGATAGAGGAGTGACAGCTTCCAATGTAGAGGGAACACCCCTGCGCCATAATGGGACTGACTGGGCTGCCACAGACCTGTCTGTCTGCCTGTCAGTCAAACCTGTCCATCAGCTCTCTGTGACACCAACCTGTCTGTCTGTCTGCACTGTACAGTGGTCTGGCCTTTTGCCTGTCGTGCTCAGCCTATAAGAAACTCTATAAGTAACACAGCTTGTATCTTTCTTTCTCGTTTTGCGGATCTGTCTTAATATTTACTTGACTGCAAATAACGCGGTCTGTATTTGGCTGCTGGTCACTGCGCCGTATCTGCAGCAGATCTATGTCTGCCTCCCAGTTTTCTCTGGAGCTTTTTCACACTGAGCCCACATTTACCAAGCATCTCTCTATCACATCACACATTCCCATCCCTTCCAGTATGTATCCCACCATCCAGCAGCCAAATCAGCTGTCAAATTATCCCTTTGATGGCCAGTTGATTGCTATGACATTTCACTACATATCGCCATCCCCACTGCACCCTACAGAACATGACATATACCACAATAAGATGCATATCCTCCTGTTCTCAAGAACAATGCACGCTCACATCTGGTGAAATGGAGTTGCTGGAAGTGTCTGAATGCTTTGGGACTGCAAACAGTATCAAATATAGATGATACCTCCACAGTCATGCCAAACACAGTGATTTAATTGCATCAAACGATGCAAGGCCAACTATAGAGCTTGTTCATGCTCTGATTTTCTTTTGAGATCATTTTAGGCCCTTTATGGTCTTATGAGATTGGTTGCCGTGGAAAATGGCATGAAAGAGACAGTGGCGTATGACAAACATGATGAACTGAATTTGTGAAGTCGATTGTCTGCCAGGTCACAGGAACACATGGGCTGAGATGAATTTAATTGGGACTCCATAGAAGAAAAAAACATTAGGAAAGGGGGCCAGACGCATGAGACTTGTTTTAGATTCAGGACTAAAACTGCGTACCCACAGAAGGTGCAATTTCACAGACTGTGTCGCATGTGGCGAGGTTCTCCAATGATGCCAGAGCAGCTGTCATTGCACACAGCTGTTGTTATATATAGTGTCCACAACACTAATTGATAACACTTCTGCAAATCATCACTGCAGTAAAATCAGTGTCACTATTCTACGTCAGTATGATGATCAACATTCATAGAACTCATGTTGAAACTGACTTCACAAAGTGCTTCACAGGATAAACAATCCCTAAGTGGGAGGTGAATGTAAATAAAAAGAATGATTAAGTTCATCGCTCATAAATAATTTCAAGTTTATATATTTGCCCTTCACAGAGTACTGTGTAGCCTGCATAGATAACACAATCAGTGAAATTGGCAAACAACCTAAAAACAATGTTATCTGTCTCCCATTGATCAGCTGATCTCATCATGTCACCTGCAGCTATCTCAGCTAAAACCATGTGTACACCTGGTCTGAAGAGTGCATGAGGTGTGCACATTTTCACTGCACATTCTTCTTTTATAAATATGAGTTTATGTGTAAGAAAAAGCATACACATGGTTTCTGCGTGTACACATCATCTATGCATCTACAGTATCATTATTTAGGCCACACTGCACTGGTGGTAAAATACAAATAAATATAATTTTCATATTTATAAGGTTTAAATTCTTTTGTCAGATGATGAAAATGTGAGCACTTTAAGGAGATGTAGGTGCTCGACTGAAAATAAATATCTGTTTGTTTTTAGAATTACTCAGTAAAGCCATATTTGTAAATATTGCTGTAAAATTTTACATTGATGCTTTAAATGATGTAACATTGATGCAACAACATTATACATCTTATGCCTTCTACCAAGAAAGATCATTTATAGACACACTAGTGCCATTGTATTGTCAACTAGGTGTGCGATCACATTCATTATAGATTTAATCAGAAACGATTGACAGTCACTGTTCCCAACCCAGTGTCTTTTCTTCCTGTTCTACTTTCTTCAGCAGGGATGCACTGATTATGAAATTCTGGGCCAATACCAATGTTTAAAATAACAAATAACTGTTTTAAAGTAACCATATATTCAATCATACAAATTTACAATAACGTTCTTTGATATGAAAACTTTTTTTTTTAACTGCTGCATGAGCTTTTTAACTTCATATAATTTAGTACAAAAATAGTGTCATTGTTCCCTCTTTAATATCTGTTTTATATTACTGTTAAACATCAACAGATTTATTTTATTCAAGTTTCTTGCCAAAAACTACATTTTACAAGATTACATTGGAACACATCATGTGCTCATTTTTACCGAGCAGAGCTTTAACACATCATAATGTAACTCAGTGCAACCTCCGTTAGCTGTTAGTTCCCGACCTCTGGCTACTAACAGCTGACGTCAACTAGCTCTCCTTCAAGCGATTTCAACACTGATTTGTTGTTCACAATGTGGCATTATCAGGAAAAAAGTGGGTGCCGTGACGTGTCAATAGTGGGTTTCCTGGGTCTTCTCGTCCCAAAGGTATCTGCGTCTTTTATTGTCCCCAGGACAACGTTAGTTAGCCTGCGCAAAATTGATGTGATGCAACAGAAAAACATTGGCCACTGCTATCAGTGAATTCCATCCTGTATGTGGATAGGCCAATGGCAGTCAACAAGGTGAATATCAGCTGTTTAAATGCTTGACTGGTGCATTCCTATTTTTCAGTGTTCACACTTGCAGTAGCTTCCTTTCTTTAAAAGGCAAGTTTCAGTCATATGTCCTCTACTTTCAAGACAAGAAAATTTTATTTTCCATGTCAACTTTTCTAGCTTTCCTGACCCTTGAATTTCTTCCTCTCCTCTCTCCTCCTCTCCTCTCAGCCAGTCTGGCACCAACAATAGCCATCAGAGCCCCTCCAAGGGAGGCCATTGGGGCACAAAAGCACAACGGAAATGAGGGATAACTTCTGGGAAGTCTGGCCTCTCCTTCTCATTACCTCCCTCTGGCCCTCCTTCCTCCCCTCCAGTATCTCTCTCCCCCACACTCCCCCTCTCTCATTTGGAAATGAGTGATAACTTCTGGGGCAGATTGGCATCTCCTGTCACACTTGTGCGTCCCTCCTGACCCGCTTGTCTTTCTCCCTTTCTCTGTCACCCCATCCATTGTCTCTTGGTTTCTATCTTCATCTGTCCTCCTCTCTTTTGTCACTAATTTGTAGGGAGATTCACTTCTCACACACATGCACACACACAGGCACAGGGCACGGAGCAGGAGGCCTTTGTGACATGGGTTAGAGAAGTCGTAGTTAAGAAAGGACCTCTTCTGTATGTGTGTGTGAGTGTGTGTGCCTGCATGTGTGTGTTTTCGGGGGTTACAGGGGAGAGGAAGGGGGTCAGGAAAAGGAACAGAACTTTCCCTTTTGTGTTGTTTTGTGTTCTCTTGTGTTGCTCGGAGGAAGAGCACAACAAAAAGGGGAGAACCCAAATGATTTGTCTGCCCTTCCCTCCTTCCGTCCCCTCCTCCGCCCCCCCTTGTTCACTCACTTACTTATGAGACCCTGTTGAATGGGCAGAAATGGCCTCGAGGGTGAAGAGAGCCACACAGACAGACGGACCACAGTGTGGAGATGTTTGTCCAACAGAGAAGGAGAAAGAGTAGGAGAAAGAAAGATGGAGTCAGGACCACCTGAGTGTCACCCTCACCCTGTCTCCCCCTCTCTTCCCTTTCCTCCTCCTTGGCAGAGGGTCACCATTCAGCCCAAACCAGTGACAAAGATGTCCAGTGTGTGTTTTGGAGAAAAGAAGTCAGTGTCTCAACGGCAGCTTGACTGCATTGCTTTAACCTCAGTGTGTGTCTCTGTCTGTGCGTGTGTCTGTCTGTATGTGTGTGTGTGCAGGGGGTTGGGGTGCAGACCACACATAATCAAAACTGGTGACAGTAAGACAGAGTGCCAGAGGCTTAAGTGACTTAAGTGACTGAGTGAATATAATGCTTCCTCAAAATAAAATATCAAAGTCAAATGACATTAGAAATTTGAAGAGAAAACATGGCAACTGTGTGACAGAATCATATGAATGAGTTGTTAGGATATTGTAAGATAAAAAAAGTTAATCCACATTATTTACTTCACTTACAATTTTCTAATTTGAAGCTCAACTGATGAACTCACAGTTCAGTGAACGTGTTTGTTGAACTGCAGTTTATTTTTTTATTTTGGGTACTTTCTCCTAATTTCTAAATGAACAATGGGAAATACACACTTCCTCTCTCGTGTGATTCTGTTCCCACTCACACTTCTTTATTTGACTACAAGTGGGAGTTTGTTTTCAGAGCTGTTGTAGTTTAGGTCTGTCGTTTTTAGACGTATGTGTACTGAGAGATGTTTTTTACATTGATTATTATTGAGGGTGATTAATTCTGTTTTATTGTGACATATGTCTACTGACCTACATTGCTGAGATGGAGCTGAAATGAAAAGGTGCAGCAGTTATGTCAGGCTGTTATATCTCAATTTTAATATTCTATCCTCACGACCATTTTGGGGCTAGAGTAAGAGTTGCAGTCTTTTTTTGGCAAATCCCAAACGAAATTCCTCCTGTAAAGCTTGAATACAACCGTTACTAGATCTTCAGCCTCGACCTCGTCACACAGTATGCTACATTTATATACAGTGTTGGTGAAGTTACTTTGAAAGCTAACAATCTCTTCACACTGGAAGACGTTGAACTACAGCAAAGCTACCCCAGGGGAGAAACCTGGTTTGGTTAACTAAACTACTTAGAAAAAGTATTTTAAAACTAACTTGTGGAAAAAAAGTGATGTACATTATGATAAAATATAATGCGCAAAAGTGAGTTGAGTTTTTAATGCAAAAAGAGCTCACTTGTTCACAGGTACTACAAAACAAAAAAATCTGCAATATTCATGGGGAAGCACAAACAATGCCCGCTTTGGTTTTGTATACAATGTCCATCAGCTGGACACCTGCCCTCCAGAGACTAGAGTCCAGGTGGGATGTACCAAGCAGCTTAGCGAACCAGGTAACTTCTAAAATATCATGCAACAACTTTTATGAGCATTTCCTAAGAAATAGCAGTAAACAATACTGTGACTAATTGTGGTCTACGGGGTTTAAATTACAACAGAAGAGCAATGGTAAAAAAAATAAAATAAAAATCATTCCTTTCCCCTTGTGGCCCAAAATGACCCACATTTTCAGTAGGTAACTTCACAAAAAATGGCATAAAAAAGTTATTTAACTACTTGAATCACAATTCAACTATGAGTGTAGCTGAACTAGCAGCAAGACAGTGTTTATATTACTAAAAAAAATTATACAGCAAGTATCGCAATATTTGTAACACAGTGCCAGGTATTGATTTTTTTATCTTATAAATGATTAATATTACAAATACAAAGTAAAATTTTGGTAGCCTACTTGAATAATGAAATCAGTTGCCTTTTCAGTCCACTAGACAAATTTTACTGCCAATAAAATGACGAAACGAACAGACTGAAAACTTTATCTTATTGGATAAAACATATGTTGACAAAGTTTACCTTTGGGGACATGATTTACAGTTGGAAAAAAGTAATAAAACACAATATATCACAATATATTTTATCGCAATACTCAGCATATCACAACACATTTAAAATCGCAATAATATTGTATCGTGATAATATCGTTATCATGGAGCCTCTGGTGATTCCCAGCTCTACTTAACTGCAACAGCAAATATGTTTTGGGGGAAATGTCATGCCACCTGGGTTACACATTTTAATCAACATCTTGAGGAAATATTATTAGTTAATATTTCAGGCAGGTCACAAAATGCTGACACTGAATCTGTCAGTAAAACGTTCACTGACAATGCGCAATTTAAACTGTTGCTATACAATATCCTCTCATAGCAACTAAGGCATGACTCAACTTTTTTTTTAAATGTTAAGGCACCACAGCACCTGGTTAAGGGTTGGTAAAGATCATCGGCTTGGTTAACACAGAATATATATAGAGTCCCAGGTGTCAGTGTCATGCTCTTCACACAAAAACTAAGCGCTTTGGGGGAAAAAAAGAAAGTTGCCTGTGAACAAAATGTATGTCTTAGGAGACAGGGTTGTCACAGAAACTATAATGTAACATGAACCTGATGAAGCCTGTGTCAAAATACTTTGAGTTACACAACCCTCCCGTCACACAAATCTCTTTAAATAATGGCTGCTTTGAGTTAAAAATATTTATTCAACATTCTATTTGTCATTTTCAAGTTTCGCCTCTAAGCCTCTAGTTGACCTCATTGTTATCCAGTTCATGAAAATGTTTGTTGAACAATGCTAGATTAAGTCTTTCATGTAAATCCAACCCAAACCTGCCCGCGTTACCTTCCAGCTGACACCGTCATTTCACTCCTCTCTCTATCACTTGTTTCCATTCTCTGTGTCTTGTTTTCATTCTCTGTTTCTCAGAAAAACATTGAGTTTGGCCACACGGTGTATTGGGTGCACAGTGGAGGGAGAGAGGAGGAGAGAGGAGGAGAGAGGGAGGCCTGTGTCCCATTAATCTGCCACATATGGTGGATCTGCAAATGACAGATCCTTAATGGTAAACATTGACGGATAGCGTTTGCTTGTTTCTATTGGTGAGCTGGATGGGTACACTTGTGATAAGTGCTCCATTGCCGAGGAGAGAGATGGTGTAAATGGGGCAGGAGAATACCACTAATAAAGCTCCCCCCCCCACCTCTGCTCCTCAAGCTAGACCTTTTGTCCCACCTGCTATTCTCCGGCTGTGAAATTAGGCTGCACCCCCTCCTCTTTCTCAGTCCTCCTTTCTTTATCCACCTCTTTTCCTTTTGGGTGAACGGCCATGTGAAGAGGTTCATTACCGCTGTGGCTGGCCCTACTCAGGTATGGCTGGGTCTGTTCCCACTATAGGCCCATCGCTCTCTCTCTGTCTGGCCCCGCTGGCTCCCTGGAAAAGGGAAACATGGCACACAAAGGTCCTGTTAGCACTTCCTATGAAATCAGCAGTTTTCTCTAGAGGTACAACGCTCCAATTACCTAACACTCAGAGGATGCTATACCCCCCACAACACAACCTAGTCCTTCAGTGTGTGTGTGTGTGTGTGTGTGTGTGTGTGTGTGTGTGTGTGTGTGTGTGTGTGAGTGTCTTGGTCCTCCCCATCATGGTATTCTTCAAGGAAGGGCCTGTGCTAGGTGGCTAATTAGCACTGAAGACACTCTCCTCCTCCTTTTCTCCCACTCATCCTTATGCTTTTCTGCTCCTCCCCTTCTTGCGAGTGCATTTTATTTACCATTCTTTCTCTGAGATGGTGCCCCCTGCTTCCTCTTATACTCCCGCCTTGACATATTGTGCACTATACAAGCAACCCATCCACAATCACCCAGGGCTCTACCCTGCTGAAATGCACAGTGGAGACCCTGGAGGAGCTCTTCATGGCTGAGGATGCTACTTGGAGATCACGGGTCCTGGCTCCCTGGATGAATGGTTGCCCTCCTTCCTGATGCTGTTACAGCCTTGTTAAACAGCCCCATAGGGCCTATGTAGACTTTGTTAGAAGGAAGGTTTTCCAGATGAGGTAATTACATGGGCTGAGCGGTTCCTCTACAATAATCATAAGACCCTGACAAAATTCCCTATGAAAATGAAATAGCAAAGTAGCCCAAAAAAGCTACAATATATAGGATGAGTTGTGTTCATGCCTTATTTTTCCACACTATAACATGCATTAGTGAGTTTCAACTCCAAAATGCTGAACCAAAAGAATGAACAAAATCCTCCATTATTTAAAGAATAGCCAAATATTTTAAACAGCATATTTTGCCAACTCAAGTGTCCTCCATTTATTGCTTCACTTGCATGCCACTCATCAACAGGACACGTGAAACTGATTTTATTTCGCAGTGGAAGTCGTCAGCCAAACGTGACCTGGAGGCTGGTACAGTGAGAACCTGGGTGGTCTTAAAGATCACCAAGAGAGTTAAGTGCAGTGAAAGCAGAGCGTAAGTGAATCAGGAAGAAGGGATAAGAGCGTCTTCTCAGTACAATGAGACAGGTGTAGAGAGGCAGGGACTGCAGGGGTGGAGGAGGGGACAGGACAGATGCATTCACTGACCACAGACCTGGACTTATATTTCAGTTTGGGCGAAAAGGTCGCTGCCGGACTGACGGCTAGTGCTGTTATTTAAACTTATGTTGTTGTTTTTTCATTACAAACTCATCCTTTATGCATAACCATAATACAAAATAATCTGTAATGAAATGAAACCAGCCTGCTGAAGTTTAAACAAAAACTAGAATTACTGCTTTTTGGTTTTGAGCCTCTGTCACATAGTCGCACCCATCAAGTTGCAGTTTACATCCACGTCTGTGTGCTCAGACTCATAATATATGTCCAGAAGACTTTGAAGGAATTTAATAAAATGTATTGTGTGTATTTTTGGCAAAGTGGAAGTTATTGTTCATGCTGTCTTTACTTAGAGACTATTTTTACAGAGGTGCACAGAGGACTGATAGAGAGCTATCAAACGAAGTTCAATATCAGCAAAACCAGTGACCTTGTGGTGGACCACCAGAGGAACAAGATAGAAAACAAAGTTGTAGCCATGACAGTAGACGATGCTTCAAATATAGATGCTGCTGCAGAGAAGCTACAAATTCTAAAACACAGATGTTTTACACACATCTTCAACCAGGCTGCACAGATCTGTACAATCAGCAGAGTTTCAACATCAGTGTCGCCAATTCAGTATCTGACCAAATGTCTCGCCTTCTGTTCCTGAGTTATGGTGTTGAATAACGGCCAGAAAAAGTGTTTCTGCAGAACATTATGCTGTCACCGTGAAGCTGACCTTTGACCTTTTGGATTTAAAATGTCATTACCTCTTTATTTTATCCTTTCAGACATTTGTGTGAAATTTTGTCATAATTAGCGCACAAATTCCTGAGCAAGCCAAAAATGTGTTTTGTGAAGTCACAGTGACCTCTGACATCTGACCAATAAATAAATTCTTATCAGTTTATCCAATCCAAGTGGACATTTGTGCCAAATTTGAAGGAATCCCCTCAAGGTGTTGCTGAGAAATTGCGTTCACAAGAATAGGACAGACAATTTGAAAACATAAAAAAAGATTTCCCTAAGAAGCTGCTGCTGCTATGTTATTTAGCACAACTTTCTATACTGACCATTGATGATCCAGGATGTAACTAATGTTTGGTCTCATGTTGTCTGTCTGAACTCTTTTTACAAGCTCCAATCACACAGAAACAGTTTCTGCCCTTTCCCATAATCTACTATTAATCCTCACAGCCTATCAATCATCATGGGCTAGATCTATAACCAGATTACTTAGAACGACCCTATATATACACACACACACACACACACACACACACACACACACACACACACACACACACAGAGGCAGACACATTCAAACAGCCACAGAAGTATAGATATTATTACAGAAACATTACCACTAATGGTATTGGTGGAGATTTATCCTATCTCGCTTCCTATCATATCACTAGATTGGATTAATGGATTCCTGAGCGTGACGCTTGAATTAAACTTCACTCCCTCCGTGCTAGGTGTCGAGATAAACACATACCAGCAGCAACTCTGCCCATCTGCCACTCAGCTGTGCGAGTTTTAAACCAAGGGCACAATGATACCGTGCTCACCATGAAATTATCAGCAGCCTAAAGCCATGAAGAAAACAACCTATAACTTAAAGCAAATGATGAAGTAAACTCAGCTTTCTTTGGAATGAACTCACCATATTCTCTTTTTATTTATATTTACTAATAATGCCCTCCTTTACGTTCCCATAGTGGTTTAATTTCCTCATTCAACACAATCAATGCTTATGTTCCCTCTGTTTTTTAAAGCACATTTTCCGAGCCAGTTTGAGGATTCAAAGGAGTCAAAACACCACTTCTTTATTCTCCAGGCCTCTGCTGCTGACTGGAGCTGACAGGGTAATGTTGGCTGGCTCACTTTACTGTTTAATCAGGGGAGTGTTTTGTCCCCCTGCCAACGTGCAGAGTCTGAATCCACAATAAAAAGACACACAGACAGAAAGAGAGAGGGATTGTGATAAAGAAAGTTTTACACCTCGACGTCTGACATCTCAAATGCATGCATCTAATCTGTTTTCATTACTCTGAACCTCTGGAAAGGGATCATTTCTGCAGCTGATGGAATAAATTCAAGACAAAAGAAAACTTGCCAAACTAACTGTGACATAGTGACTTCTCGTGTATATATTATATATATTTTTAGCAAGTATATAAAAAGGTATTGCACCATTTGCAGTTTTATGAGTCAGTTTAGCCTTAATTTTGTGCTGAGTAGCAGCTTTATAGAAGAGAAGAAAGTATGAGAATGTTTTAAAATACATTTTCAAATTATTTGCTACCTTATTTCATAATTAGAATTAAAATAAATTAGAATTTAATAAGAGGGCAATTACAATTAAATGAGAAGGCTATAATTACTGGCTTACACATGGAGATGCATCTGTCTGAATATTTTAAACAACAGCTTTGGTTATTTATTAATTTACACTACTACTACTACTACTACTAATATTAATAATACTAATACTAATAATGTGTATTATTTATTATAATTCAAAAATTAACATACTCAAGTTATTTAAAGTTCTTTCCCTTTCTGTGTGTCATCTATTTTCGCTCACAGTTAAATATGAAGAAATGAGTTGCAGCTCCAGAATAAAAGCGATTAAAGGAGAGAGGATTATTTTGAATGAGGTCAGTGTTGATGTGAATTAAAACAGCGTCTCCACTGGAGGCCTAGTCACTCAACCAGACAGTGCCGAGGAGGCTTATATTGGGAGAGGCGTTAAAATCCGTTTGCTCATCTCTCTCTCTGCCTCTCTCTCCTCCTTGCACCACCTCTTCTCCATCTCTCCCCTTGACTGAGAGAGCTGAGTCCTGAAAGACAACCCGCATCATCATGCCATTAAATATTTAAGCAAAACACTGAAACTATATGAAAGATTAAGGGTGCATAAAAATAATTAAGGATTATCGCAATGAAAAATGCATGCTCGCTGTAACCTAGGAGTTCATGATATGAACAATACAATATTAATGGTCTGGAGTGGAGGGCTGTGCAGGCAATTCTGTAGCCTCATTAAAAGGAATGTGTTTGTGTCTGGCTCAGGCAAGGCTGCAAGCTACAGATACCAGATCAGCCTGCACTGTTTACAGGTCCACAAAACAAACAAAGGTAATGAAACCATACAGTGTAATAAGGTGTGTGTGTGCATGTGTGTGTGTGCTGAGCTGGGGGTACCTTACTACAGGCCTTTCCTAATAAAACACACTGATATGACACCACCCAGCAGGCTATTTGTAAAACAACATTTTCACGTGGCATCAGTGACACTGTCTCTGCGCCACAGTCACTGAAGGTCATTTTCAATGCAGGTCGAATACCGAGGATATATTCAGGGGCCACGGAAATTAGAAAGCACCAATACCTTAAATCACATTACCATGAACAGACTCCATTTCTTTCACTGAATTATAAAAGCTGAACAGCCTCATATATCTTTTATGGCCGTGGCCCATTTTTGAGGAGAAGTGCGCTCATTTCTCGCGGGACATTGATATTTTAACAGTGTTTTAATTATTGGACGAGAGAAGCTGAAGGGCCGGCGCAATGATGAGGTTTCCCCACATCGGTGGTTTTCAACAATGTCAGCTCTTTGACACATTTTCAGGTCATTCCGCCATGAATGAAATACAAATGAAACCCATCGCCTATTGGAATAAGGTATCAATAATTGCCGGCGCAGCGTAAAAAGGCCGCGACCGGAGAATTTGGGAGATTTGACCTCTCCTGAAGCGGAGGATTAGGGGCCAAACATAATAATGGGGAAGTCATTGTGTCAGCGGATTATGCAACTATCTGTAGGTGCCAGCACAGACCTGATATATGATGGAGAGGAAATGTGTAAGTTTGAAACGCGTCAGATAAATGTCAATAAAAAATACCCTGTGGTTCCTTGTGGAAAAAATGCACTGTGCGCGCGTAAAATGGCACGCGCTGCACAACAGCGGTTATTTCACGTCAATTATTGTGTCTTAAATATATTATTTTCCTTTATGATGATTTCGTCCAGAGTAGTTTTGCCATTTTAATAAAACAATTCTCAAAATTCCTGAAACAATCAGAACCTATTATCCGATTAATTTAACTTTCGAGAAAACAATATGATTTATAAAAGAAATGACGCATTAAGATTCTCTCTCTCTCTCACACACACATACACACACACACACACACACACACACACGGTGAAGTGCTCCTGTCAGTGCCTCCTCAGTGAGATGCTCCCCTCCATTAGTGCGGGTGACCGCACATCGCGGCTCTGCGCGCGCTCCCTCGCTCGAGCTACAGATTAGACGCAGATTCTGCCGCTATTATGAATTCAAATACATCCTCCCGTGATTGAAGGGAGCCATTACAATAAGTCACGGGCTGCTGCTGATAATGGCACAAGGTAAGCACAGCCTTCAGCCGCCGTGACAGGATATTGAACGGAGGTGAAAAGTTAACAAAATTATCAAATAGCCACAGAGCGCATGCTTCCTCAGATGTCACTGGGCCGAGAAATGAAATAATAGTAAGAGAGAGAGAAAAAATATGCGGGCTCCTATAAGAAAGCCACAGCCTCGGAGTTTAAATCACAGACTTTGATTTTGCTGCTGAATAGCACAGGATGTGACCACTACTTTAAATTACATGGATCCATTCATGCAGCTTGACATGTGGTGGTCATACATATAATGTGCCAGAGCTTGTCAAATGCAAGGTAATGAATAGTGTACGGTGAAAGGGTCTCCCGTTACAAGCTAATTCCCAGTCCTTTCATATTTATGTCCATGTCAGTGTGTTCTTATTTTTAACCAAATGTGAGAATTAAAAAGGGCGGCCTTGCGCTGACGGTCTATTCTGTGCGCAGCAGACACACAGGGGCAGCAGCAGCTCCTTAATCATCTCCCTGGCTTGTATTGTTCCTCTGTGGCGTCATTTTGCCCAGCAGTTGTCAGAGTTAGGCTGTAGCATGTTCTTAGACTAGGAGGGGGGAACCTGGGGAACAATGACAGAATCAAACAAAGCTTCCTCTGCAGTTTGGAGGCGGTAAAATGATGCCACCAGGGTTAAATATTTAGCCCGGCCCTGCTGTATAGAGTGACAAAAGTCTGATGTTGTAGCCCTCTGTGATTTGCAGGTGAGTATGTTTTTAAAAAGTGATGCTGTCTGTCTTTATTTTTGATATTTTCCCCACACGGGAACAGCAAAAGGTAGAGCCAAAGAATGGGGATGCTCTGTGTTGTCGCAGTAGATATTTATGCTAATGTCTGTGTGTGCGCGCGCCTCATGGAGTCGTTCTGCGGGGAGAAATGATAGTCGCATTAACCCTTCAACTCTTATTTCATGGCTGCCTCGTTAAGAAGCTTGTGGATTTAATTACCGGCGGTGGAGGCTGGGAAGGTACAAGGCCCCGTGTCGCCGTGTAATTGGAAGCATTTCTCTCTACACCCAACTTAACATTTTCCACCCATCTCTAATTGTCGAGTACAATTCACACTCATTAATAAGGCGAATTATGTAATTTTCAAAACAGGACTTGGGTGTGGATGATGGAGGGGGGATGTTGAGCAATAGACTGATAATTCCTGCGGACTTGCAAGCCACAGTCAGCACAGAATACACGGCCCATGCTGCTGCGTATAAGCAAAGCTATAATTAAAACCACATCAATTTTAAAAGGCGCCTTTTGTGCATACATAGCATTAGTGTTGGGCAAACTCTAAGTGGCCATACACTGTGCATGCATACTATACTTTGGCTTGTGAAGTCAATTTCAAAATGGCTATCTTTTAAACAGCAATGTGGGCCATGCACACACACACACACACACACACACACACACACACACACACACCAGCTAACCTGCACTATATTTTAAACTGTCAAATCACATCATGGAAACAATATGGATATCACCTAACATATAGCAGGGCCATGTTTGAGAGGTTAAAGGGTCACTTTGCTCAAAGTAACAATGACCTAACATTCATACCAGAGGAGCGCTTCTTCTCTGTACACTGATAAATTAAGCTGTGCCTCCTCAAAGTATCAAACTGGCTCAAATTGGCTTCAAGGTTAAAGCTGCATTCATGTGGGATAAAAAAAGCCGCGGTGCTGAATATCAAGACAGCATTTCTTCCTCCTTTGCTGAATTCAGAGACACCAGTGTAGTAACTTCTGCCAACAAATAAAAAAACTGATCTGGTATTAGACGTTACTATAGAAGGGATGATCTGAGGAATTTAGTACTTGAAGAATGCTGCAAAAAAGATGAGAGTGCTAAAAAATATTTGGGCCTTGGGATATGAATTAGTTTGGCTATCACAGGCTTCACTGGAGCAACTGTATGGCTGTCTTCTTCTTCATTAATTAACTCCACCCCTTCTGTCCTTATCACTTCCTTCCTCTTTTTATTCACTTCCCTGCTCCATCTCTCCTCCCTGCCCTGCCAGGTATCAGAGCCACGTGGCTTTTTTCAGTTTGCTCACACGGTCATATCTTCTCTCTCTCTTGTTTTAATCACCATTCAATAACCCCCACGATGACTGTGTGAATGGTGACATTTAATGGGCCGCACTTCATTTGCTCTTTCAAAATTGGCTTGCGTTGATGGCAAACAACAACGACAGGCCCTGCCTGGAATAGAGAAATCACGCACGGTGACAGTTGTGGCGAGGCGAGGGCCGAACACTGCTGCAAATGAAGTCCTCAGCCACAAGACTCTATTAAAACGTCGCAATGTGATACCAATCTGCAACTTTATTATTGCTGCCCCCCCCTTCTCTACACCAGCACTGCCGCCACTGTAGCCGCCGCAGTACTCCATTCTGCATTATCAGAAAACACAGTCATTAAAAAGCATTTGACCTTTTTGTAGCGAGTATCAAGAAATTACCTTTCCTGTTTGGTTCTCACCCCCACACACACACACACCCCACCCCCCTCCTCCTTCCCACCTTGTTCGGCGAATAAATCACTTCATGGCAAATTGTAATGCAACTCCTCCTTTGCTCTGAGTGGCGTTAGGTTCGCTCTGCCTCGACAACGCCTGAGGAGATACCGCCGTAATTAAATGTTACATCTGCCAATTGTTTCACAGGGACAATGAGGAGGGAGGGGACGGCTGGAGAGCAGAGGAAGAGAGGACGGGGGAGGAAGCGGTGGAGGAGACAAGTGGAGGTGAGACAATGCTCCAGGGTGGACTGTTTGAAGAGAAGATTGCAGAGGCCGGCCAAGGAAAAAGGGAGGAAGAGAAGGGAGTAGACAGGTAATAGGAGGAGAGGAGAGGAGAGATTGGAGCAAAGACAGACAGATAGAAAAAGCTCTTGGCCTCACATTGAGCATCTCAGTGTCATCGTCCTAGTCTGTATTGATCTGATGTGTGTGTGTGTGTGTGTATCCTTGTGTGAGTGTGTGTGAATGAGACAGACAGATGAAGTGTTAGAAGTGTAACAGCGTATCCTAACACTTTGAAATCCTCTGCTCAGACAGCAGCTATCTCACATATCTTGGCCTCGCTGCCTTTCACTGACACCTGGAACCAATCGCCTCGCTTAGTGGAAAACAACCAAAGGGCCTGTGGCAGCGCGTGTGTGTGTGTGTTCCTGTGTGTGTGATGATGAATATTTATTGTCTTATGATGCATCTCATCATACACCTCAGCATCCACTGACACAACACACGCACACACATATTTAGGCTGTGTACCCACACCCACCTCACATGCATACACATCCAATGACACACACTAATGTAGCACTCGCACACACACGGCTCCTCCCCATGTCTACAGAGCGAGCCTTTGTTTACCCCTGGTGAAATGAAAACTGCGACGGGAGTTGCTCTAGTTGTTACATATCACCCTGTGAGCAATTAGCAAACTGCACAGGGGGCGGAGGAAAAACATACACCGTCCCACATGACACCGTGTGTCTATGTGTCTGATTTCTGTAAAGTGCAAGTGTGTGTTTCTCAGTTGGTGTGTGTATTCTACCTTCTTTGTTTAAATTAGATTATTTGTGGCCTTTCATGCCTTTGTAGACGAAAACAGCAGAGTGTCATAGATGAGAAATAAAATGGAGTGCAGGGGCCACATTTTAGTTTACCCACATTGTAACAAGACATTTTCACACTTGCGTTTGGCTGCATCAATCTGTGCAAACAGTTTTTGTTTTCTTTGCTCCAGTTTTGGGATCTGTAAAATTAGATTTCAGGTGTACACCAGAGGTGGGAATCAGCAGAGGCCCCACAATACGATATTATCACAATATCATAATTATCATAATATTTAAGGTTTTATTTTTTTAATTGCAAATGATGTCCCAAAAGGGCAACTTTGCATTTGTTTTATATAATGACAAAGTTTTTATCACTGTTTGTTCATTTCATTTCAATCTTTTTATTGCATCCTAATGTATCTAGTGGACTGAAAAATCAATAGATTTTATTTTTAGTAGGCTAATAAAAGTTGAATTTGTATTTGCAATCTTAATAGAATAAAAATACTTGGCATGTGTATCAAAACGTTACGACACAAAATATAACAGTTCTATGCTGTATGGATTTTCCCCTCCTCCTCCTCCTCCTCCACACCCAGAATAGTTTAACTTTTTATTTTATGTAAAGATTTTCCAGTCATTTTAGTGAGGTAAACTATATGGCTGCTTCATGCCACCAGTGATCAATAACTCCAGCACACACCTACAGTACGTACAGTGTTATGTATGTACTGTATTGTGCTGTACCCCCAGGCTGCTGTTACATTAACCTAAGCCGTGCCACCGTAGCAAATCAACAAGGGGATGAGGGATGGATAAATGGGGGGGGTTATGTGGAATAAACCCTTCCGTATGTGCTGGAGGGAAGAGATGCATTTCCATAACAGCGATAAATTGGATTTAACGGCAAATCATAGACAACAATGGTTGAGGACGCTAAGGGCTGTTGTCTGTCCCACCCTACAGCGAGGATCTACCACAGACCTCCGTGTGCGTCTGTGTGCCTAAACCGTCTCGTCTCGGTTAAGGTATGAAATCGCTCTGACCGTAAGCACCTTCTCTTTCCAGCCGTGACCTGTTATCCATTTAGTTGAGGAGAGTCAGGGGAGTCCTTGTTTCTGCCTGCAGGCAGATGCCAGCACAGACTCGACCTGAACAAGCCCCGCCAGGCAGACGTTAAACTGTGGGAGCGCCTACCTGTTACATCTGCTACTCAGGCCTACAGGTGCCAAGAAGATAGAGAGATACTGGGGCCTGATGATCCAGATCCATTTGCTGGTTTGGTGGAGCAGTGTAAGGCTCCAAACAAGTGAAGTTAACAAAATTACATCTATTATTTTTCAGAAATTGCTTCCAAAATAAGCAATTAACCACAATGATTCAAAGTATCTTGGGTGTATTTTTAGTACTCTTCATCTCTACTTCACATTTTAATACCATTTAACAAATAAATGTCCCTCAGCTTGTGAAGTTTGAAGCGTTTAATTTAAAAAACACAGATACAAATTGTGACAAAAGGAGTCCTCACACTCAGTTTTAACAGGATGGACCTAATTGTAAAAAGCAAAGAACACAGAGGATGATGACACACTCACACTCACACACAAATACGCACACCTCCCACTGACGGTGATAACAAACAGTGATTAGCATGTGAAAAACAACACAGACGGGGTGTAAGCAAGCAGATGCCTGTTCCCCTATTAGCCATGTTGATTAGCCTACTGTCTGGATATCTTTGTTTTGGTGGATGTGTGTCTCTCTCGCTCTTTTCGGCTCCCTCTCTCCCTCGTCGACACACCCAAGGCCACCCTGTAAAACCCAAACTCATCCTAAAGCCAATTCCTGCCTCTTTTACCCAGAAAACAAATACACAATCAAACAACACTAAGCCAATTTCCTCCCTTGCCGAAGCTTATTCACAGACACACTCACACTCACACTCACACACACACACACAAACACACGCACCTCCTCTAATTTCCTGGGGCCGTGGTACTGGCAGGGAGTGTGTTGTAGCGCCAACAGAGCTCTGTGTTTGGGGTAATTGCTCTCGCTGCGTTAGTATGGAAATCTGCAAATGTGTGACAGGGCCAGATAGCTTCCTCCAATGTTGTTCTGATCCTGCCTCTAGGCCTGCAGCCAAACTATTTTATCTCTTAATGCATTAGAGTGATCTTCCAATTAGCCCATGCTCATAATACTCCCCCATTCCTGGTGGCTGCCTGCTCTGGGCTGCAGAGAGACGGGGAGGGAAGTGGCGCGTATGTAAGCGTGTGTGCAAGTGTGTGTGTCCACGTAAATGTGTGTGTTCTGCGGTTTGATGGGATGGGGCGGCTGAGGAGGTGGAGGTGGGCGGGGTTGTCGACCAGGAAAAGTGAAGTGGAGAGGATGCGGCGTACGTTTGTGTGTAAGTGTGTACGCGCATGCAGGCGTACAAGAGGGGCGGGTGGGTAGTGGGTGGTGGTGTGGCGATAGTTCTGCTTGAGAGGTGAAATGAGGTGCTTATTGTGCGCGGCGTGGGGGTTGCGCCGTTAGTCCGGGGCTCCTGTTGTAAAGTTTGCTGATAAGGGGAACCCGGCCCTTGAGCATCCATTCTCCTCGGTGTATTAGCGCTCCCTTATCAGGGGCCCAGATAAAAACCGGCATGCCATTTGCCTTCGGTGGAATTAAGCCCTCCTCCTCCTCCTCTTCCTCTTCCACCCTCCTCCCCTCTCCTTCCCTTGTCTGCCTTGGCTAACCGGGCGGGCTGCGATTAACCTCGACACTGTCCAATATCCTCGGCAGACTCCCGCCCGCAGATTAGCCGCTATTAGTTATGACCAACTAAATTAACCACCGCCGCTTCCCTGAGAAAGAGAGAAGGAGGGAGTGGGAGATGGAGGGAGAGAGGTGGATGGAGGGAGATGGAATGAGCATGAGGAGGTTCATTTGGAAAGAGAGGGACAAACAGGGGGAGGCTGATGGAAAGAGGGTGAGAAATGAGGGAGGGAGGGAGAAGGAGAGAGGGATAGAAAGAGAGGCCAAGTGCTCAGAGCAGTGTGTGTGTGTGTGTGTGTGTGTACACTCTGAAGTGGCTCATTCTGTATCGCACACTCTGGGATGTACGTATTGCAAGCCATACACACACTGTGGTTGCGCTGATATTAGATGATATGTGCACATGGCACACCAACATTGGCATCGCCAGAAAATATTCTGAGATCAAAACAAACTGTTTGAAAAATTCATAATTTTATCATATTTATCAAAGCAAATGCAAATGTCTCCCATAAATGTTCATGCACTCTCACACACGCTGGCCAAAACATTGCTAATTACCACAGTCATTTTGTGCATACTATGCAATTTCACTTATTTACTTAATGTCATTTCACTTGACTCCATCTCAAATTATAGAACATCTAACCATTGTCTCAGTAGACTGAGCCAATCATCACGATAACTTTGCCTTTGAGTAAAGCGCTCTCCTTTTCAGCAGTGTCAGTGCCACTGAATAGACCGTCAAGTGAAAATGAACACAATTTTCCAACATTGCTAACTGTCACAAACACTCTTCGGCTGACAGCATCTCTTTGGTTAATGAGCCGCAGGGTTTACAGCAGGAAACATTCTCACATTAATGGCATTTCTGTGTTTGATTTTTTTTAATTGCATTCAGCACCTTGTTGGAAAACATCGGGGGAATTCAAACAATGGACTCACTCAATGAAAACAACACGCGCACACACACAAAGGCGCATGGAATGATATTGTGTTGGTAAAATGAATGTTATTGGAAACACTTTAAGGCAAGTTTTAATTATTAAAATAATAACAAAAATATGATTTGTAATTATTTCACATGAAATGACTCAGTGGTGGTTTAAAGAGCACAGAACATTTATTTTCAGTATGTGTGGGTACAATGTGCTTTTACACTATAAAAATCAATATTCAACTAGTTAAATAAATTTTGATTTTACGCTGTTTTTCATTTGAAATAAAGGGTGATTTTTTTTTTAAATGTTGTCTTTGAGTTTCCATATAATTATATCAAATTCTGTTATAAATAAAAAACAACCTAAATTAATTGTGTTTGTTATCCTGCCCAATATCTTCATCTGCTTCTGTTTGTTTTGCTCTGAGTGTTGGTCCTCAGACCGGCCTGCCTGCTCTTGACAGAGGGTCACAAACTGTATGTGTGTGTGTGTGTTTGTGTTGACTTGGGAGATAGACACGGTGGCTGGGGGCCATGGAGCGCACACACTGCCTTTCTGTTTGCATGAGTTGACCCCTCACACACACACATCCCAAAGACACACACTCACAGTGTCACACCACACCCTGCTAAGCCTGCGCTAACAGTATTAAGCCATCACATCTGGGCTGTATTGACAGGAGATGCGACAGGGCAAAGCACGGCAGCAACCTGCACGCGGCGGCTGCAGCCTCTGCACCCCGGTGCGATTGTCTCCCCTCTCCCCGCGTTTGTTTCTTCTCTCGTCTTTCCCCCCCTCGCTGCCTTTTCTCCCAGCTTACCATCTGCAGATATGATACTGGCATTCATACGGCCCTGAATAGACACAGCGTACGTGCAAGGACAACCTCACACATCCAAAAATCCATACTCAGCAGGTTTATTCATCCAAAGAGCTAACTGCAGTATTAATTAGAGATCTCTTTAAAAATCAACCCACTGTTTGCTTTTCAGATCAAGACTGTGAATATTTGTCTGTTGGATTTTTAGTTTTTCAGGGGGAAGATTGACCACACAGAAAAGTAATAATCAGAAATATGTTTTTATATTTAAATGATGTGTTTCTACATGTGGAAAAATAGCAGGTAAGTCTAAATCTTGAGGCTGTCTTCACACACTTAAATCGTCCACCCAAACAGTATTAATTGCACTAAATGATTCGATACAGTTCAAATTTAAAGAAATCTCAAGCTAAGTGAAAAGACATTTAAAAACCCAAATTGCTGTTGAATTCTTTGACAATAATTCTATATTTTTTCATACTAAAAACAAAGAATTTCTCTCTAACATGCTCTATATTGTCACCGTGTAAAATACTTGTGTCACTTTGAAATGTAGCCCACCAACAATACAACCTAAGCTGCAGTGAAGACTTGCATTAAACAAACATGTCGCTGTTGTATTACAGGAAAACCAGGACAACATTGCGAGAGTGCGCTGCACATGCTCTCCTTGTATTTGATGTTGGTGGTACAGTGGTGTGTCTGCTTCACAAGATTGCTCGGTGACAGTATGCCTTCCCAAACCAGTCTTCTCTTTTCCCTTTTGTACTTAGCTGTCACTCAGAAGCCTCGAGTATTGGATAACGCTATTGAAAACGGCCGCTGTAATTTTAATGGGGAACCAGTGGGCTTCAAAGGACAAGAGAACATGGCACGGTTGTTGCCCTCCACCGTGTAAAACGACAACAGGAGAGTAAAGCCGGTAGCCCCCCGCTCCCTCTCCCGCTGCCACCCTTGTCCACAATGGAGAAACCTGTTTATCTCTGCGTACAATTAAGAGTGTGAAATTCAAACATGCAGAATTAACTAAGAAACCCCGCTTTTGTTACAAAGGAAACAAAGCCTCAGGAGAGAAGAGAGAGAGAGAGAGCAGGGACAGAGGAAAAAAAGGATTTCTCAGTCATGAGAGAGAAAGACAGCGTGGCTCACTGATATCCAGAATAATCACATTTCCTTCAAATAAATCAGACTGGTTGGCATGTGGTGCAAACAGACACACACATACTGTAATGCATCTACAGACACAAACACAGGTTTAAAACCAGGAGAGTGCTACATTTTCTATGACTTTGCATGCTGACTTTTTATTTTCACCATCCTGCTCAAAAACACACACCTAAACACGGCGCCCTGAAGCGATATGACAACGTGCCAACCCCACCCTGTGTGCTTCTTCATTCACCTACTGTTTTGGCCCGCTATCAGGCCCCTGGCATCGCCAGCCAGCCAGACCACCCTGACCGCCCTCCTCTCACCATCCCCTCCATCTTCTCCTCTCCCCGAGCCAGCAATCAATTCAGCCAGTCAGGCTCAATGTGGCTTTACTTACTGCCATAACGACACCTCACATTGCCCCACTTCCACCTTAAGAGAATGAGTAATCAACAAACCGGGAGCCATTTGCTGACTGTCAGTCAAATCCAGGACTCCGCTACGCTATCAGTCCTCCGCCCGTCACCAAGCCCTCCTTTCCTTCCTTCCTCTCCTCTAATACCAATTTAAATCGTTCAACGTGCCTTTCCTCCCGCTGCCATTATTCAAAAAGATCATAATAGTTTTCCCTGTGCCCAAAGCACAAAAATCAATTATTTCCCCACAAAGACTTGAAAGTACTTAGCGCGGGCCTGCGAGGGGAAAAGCTGTGGGTTATATCAAATTGAAACTGCACTCATTACACAGGCACACAATTAGTTACCTCTGGTCTGCCTGCCGCTCTTTAATTTCCGAAACGGCATATCTGTATTATAACAGAAACAAGCATGCAAATGCTATTGTTGGGGATTTAGAGAAATCAATAGGACGGCTGGCGAGAGGCGTTTGGTGGCGCTGTCACTCAAAATCTGCTGCCGGCGACTGATAAAGGTCTGAATTCAAATTAGCGCCAAAGCCGGCCAGTGACATCAGAAGTGACATCCGAAATAAAAGGGACGGCTTCATGATATATGTAATTATTCTCCTCGCATTTGCGCTACATTTTTTTTTCTTCACTCTCCCTCCTCTTTTCCTCCCCTCCCTCATTCTCTCTTTTTCCTCATTGTGTGTACTTGTGTAACTGTGTTTTGCATAAAGGGATTAGGAGTGCCTTAATGAGAAACTGTAATTGTTTTTTCAGCCTCGCTCTATGGATATGTTCACATGTGTGTGTGTCTGTGGATATTTGTGCGAGAGACACAGACTGAAAATATGTCTTGAATGAATGTGCCTTGTTTAATGCAAAATGAATACAGTATTGAAATAATATGTTTTTTTCCCTCTTCCATATCAGAGGACTATTGGTGTGAAAGCCAGGAAGGTCTGGGAGAAAACTATGTTATGGAATACATTTCCCCACAATAATGAGCCAAGAGCTGATACTGAACAATGGAAACATAACCAGCCTCGGCTTCAGTTTGTCTCAGATACCAAATTATTCACATCTTTTCATTTTCAGTGTTACCAAACTTTTCTGTTTTGCAGAAATCCTGATAAGGTATAATAGCTACCAACACAACTCGAGCGAATGCATGAGGGTAGCGACGTGTTTAACACTGGATATAACACACTATCAGTGTTTTCTTCCATTAGTCACTGTTGATAAGCTCCAGTTCTGAACTCAAGTCCCTTTAAAGTACATTTCAAATGTAAAAAGGGTAATTAGGGGCCAAAATGTTTTGATTCATCTGTTAAATAACATGTTTAAATGTTGCCTAAATATACATATAAGAATATATTTAGTAACTATTTGGCCGAGGGTTAATTAAGAAATAAAAATCACCCTCAGATAGATGTTGACGCTTTCTGTGTGCCCTCAAGGAGTTCAAGATTTGTAATTAAATGCTGTCATTTACTTTATAGTGATCATGTTTTTAACTTAAATATGTCAGTGACTTCCTACATTTCCCAGAATGCCTTTTAACGAGGCACTCAGGACAACAGCGCTGCAAGTTTTCACACTTGAGGGAAGTTGAGAGTGGAGAGACAATAATGCTTTAATGTGGTGCTCGTGAAATGAGCGCGTCATTTTAACTTTAGAGGAGACATCCACTGGGAACTCTTCAGGCCACTACAATTATAATCTTTAACAACAAGAGGGTGATGTAATGGACCTTTATTCATGTCAATAATACACTGTGCTTTTAATTTGATCATCTGTAAAATAATAATTTTGATTGCGTGGTGGGCAGTCTATATTTCTCTTTAAAAAATAAATCAGATGTTGACATTAAGACAATGATTCAAATTTAAGACATTAATAGATTAAGTACTAATATTATAAGAAATTTGAATATACAGCTTTTTAAGGACATGCAGACATCTTGCCACCAAAATTAATAAGAGTCAACATGAGTGTTTATCATTTAGGGAGTAGGGAATGAGTGAACGAGGGAGTAATTTGGGTCCCAGAGAGGGTAAACTATCATGTGATGCCTCATAACTCAGACAAGTAAATGTAGTTTAAATATAAAGTAGCTGTCACCTGTGACATTTTCTCCCCAATTAAAACTCCCACTGATATCTCAAGTCAGGGATACACAGTTGTTGCAGGGGAAAAAGACCTGGGGTTTGATTCCCAGCAGCAGTACCTCTGGTTCTGACAGAACTAAGGTGGGACGCCAGTGAGGAATCATGTCCTTGTCAGCACGCAATCGACTCCTGCTGGTTGGACCACCCGCACATCAGTAGGAATGGAGGGGACAGCTGGGGAAGCTCATCACTGGCAGGTGAAGCAGGTACGTCACAGAGGTAAAAAATATCTGTGTACACCTTTCCCAGGCCAGCAGTGGCATTAGAAAGGACGAGAGCCAGGGTGCTGGGGAACTGAGATACTTCTGAGGGTGACATTGTCAAGGGCACTTAAAGTTATTCAGGGGGAGAAATCATTTAAATGAAATTATTGGGGGTGACATGTCTCCATCTTCCCATAAAACTACATCCATGAAGACTGGATTATACCTTCAATCAGGTGATCAAGAAGTCACTGAGAGTTAGAGTGATACTGCGCTCACATGGAAACGGGGACAGCAGACGGCAAACTGGATATCATTTTGGTGGACGAGAGCAGAAAGGTAAAAGTAAAGGCCGGCAGAGAACAGCAGCAACGATAACAGTAGACAGTACTGCTGTTAAAAGTTAAAATATTTTAACTTTTGCCGTCCTCTGCAATGGGATTTACAACCGGATGTTGCAAAGCTCCTTCACACGAGGCGAAAACATGAACCATCTGGACAATTACTGGATATTACTGGAATAATTATATCAAATCAATCAAATTTAAACAATTATGCTGTTACTTGCGATACATAAGTTCTTTAATTAACTGCATAAAGGGCGGGTAAAAAAGTCATCATACGTGCCAAAAACAGAGGCCGTCCAGTGTGCCCGTAGAGAGGCTCTTCAGCCTGGATGGTCGGTGCTGACTCCGAGGAGGAGGAACACGTCGTCTGACGTACAATTTGAGAGACTGCTCATGACGTATATCCGCTGCTTTAGTGATAAACACGTCAAATAAACTGGACTAGTCTATCATAAACTACGTGAACTGGCCTCTCTGCCTGATTTTAAAGCTCTCATAAGCACAAGGACGAACAAATCAGTTGGTTCTTGTCGTTGTGCGTAGGTGTTCTAATAGCCTATTTCTACATGTTACTGCACATCTTTATGTTTTTAATTCTGTTCTTGTTTGGCTTTAACTTTTTTGTGTGCTGCTGTCTTGGCCAGGTCTCACTGGGACTTACCTGGTTAAATATGGGCTAATAAAATAAATGAAATAATAACGCCATGGTTTGGTGAGGAGCTTGTGTCAGTGTGTTTGGCCTATTAGATGTACTACACATGCCATTTAAACATGTTTATCGTTTTCCTTTTAAGTCTGTGTCATCTAATGGTGTTAGGAAGGCTACTCTCTTATTTTATTTAGGCCTACTGATATGTTATTTGGAGGCAAGTAATATATGTACTGGGCGGTTTTAGGTCAGACTCTTTAATACCGTTTAATATAATGATATAGTTTTATTTTGAGGCAATTATAGCCTACTGCAGCTCCGTCTTGATTCTCCTGAGCCTTGTTTGGTGCTGAAAAGGGCCCATATGTGAAGTTTAATGTGATGACAATGACAATTACAATGTAGTGTAATGCAAAAGTAATATAACGAGTTGTGTAATGACTTTCTTTCGACAGGGAGTAATTCAATAAAGTAATGCATAAATTTTATCAAAAGTAATGAGGTACTTTTTTGGGGGAAACAGGGTTAGGTCATGATGGTTTTGTGACCTGTAAAGCAGTTAGTCATCATCATCATGTCCAGTATTTCTGCATTCCAGCCCCTCTCCTCTCGTGTCCGCCCTTCCACCCCTCTTTCCATGCTGTGATGCTCACTTTGGAAGAGCGGAGCGATCAGCCATATTTCTGCCTTGTCCCGGAAACAAAGCCCTCTGCTCTGGGCTGGGCCAGAATGAAGTGGGGCAAAGTATGCAGGGGAGGGGAGAATGTGCCCTTTGTTGCCCCCCTGCCCCATTCTCTCTATCTCTCCATATCCTGCCTCCCCCCTTCCTCCCACCCCTGCTAGTTCTCCAACACTGAAGGGAATGGCGAGGGAGGGAGGGAGGGGGAGTTGGCTGGTTCATTCAGCATCGGTTAAACGTTTTCACAGCGGCACAATGCCGGGGCGGAGTAGGCAGGTGCAAGCCAGGGTGAGGGAGGAATGGAGGGAAAGGCAGAGGGGGAGAAAGAGAAAGGAAGAGAGAGAGCGGAAGAGAACAACAGGTTGACCTACAACGGACCGTAATCATGTAGCACCATTAACCCCGAGAGACCCCCCACTCTCTGTCTTTCTTGCTTTCTCACTCTTTCTTTCTCTTTCTCTCGCTCCCTCACCAGTGTACACAAGCTTACTGCCCCGGCACTTGTAAGACCAACCAAGGACACACACACGCACACACACACACACACACACACACACACACACACTGGCAGAGCATACAGGCAGAATGCATACAGACACACTCACACCTCAGTGGCACATTTGCACTCATTTCACATAGATGGCTAGTCAAGTGCGAGTAAAACACACATTCACGCGCGCACACACACCAACAACAGAGCAGGCATATAATACGTCAAATCACACATGCTAAGATAAGCACTCATGTCATAATATGGACACACTCAAGCACGCACACACACTGGCTTTCTCCTGGCCCAACCAAGTGTGTGATGATCAGTAGGAAGGCTGCGAGAAGAGGAGGGAGTGTGTGTCTGGGTGTCACTGTGTGTGTGTGTCATTCATCTGCTGCCAAGGAGCAAATCTTACTCACTAAGGGCCTGTTAGAGTTTATTTGTGTCTATGTGTTTGTGCATGTTGGTGAGGCGTGTGTTTTGTGTGTGTGTGTCCAGTCTAACTTCTTGGTGTTCAGCCTTACTCCCTGACCTTGCCACAACAGCAACATTTTTTTTCTTTGTGTACACAAACATGGTGATAACTGATTTTTTTGTAAACAGACCACAGATGGAAGAAGTTCCTTGTATTTAACTTTCACATATGAATGGAAGGGCCAGGAAGCTTTGTTATCTTGTTTTTATACAGTAAAGGTAAGGAAAATAAATAAGATGGTTTTCAGACTTGATGCAGAAATCTCTAGACACAAACATCCTGCAACATCAATATGTCTTAAAATTCTTTAACAATATTCCAACAGTGCTTCGTCTTGATCCCTGGTGGTCTTAACGACGGGAATGTGCATTGAGAGATCAAACAAATAAAATCTGAGGTGTTGTAAAGTTTCCTGTTTTATATCGAGTCTTCTGACTTCAAAAATCTACCTTAACCAGGGCAGAGTTTACTACGAGTTTCAGTGGTCAGTAGAGTATGTCAGCAAAGTCAAAGTCACAACCAAAACCAGAGAGATAAAAAAAATACAGGCATGGGCGCAGCTCTGGTCTAGAAATTTGATCTTGAAAAAGCCTTTCCAGGAAACTTAAATATCCCCTTAAAAATCTCCTTAAAAATAAAGAAGTTGGAAAAGTCTGGCCTTTGGCAGTCCTCTTTATTAGGTCACTAGAGAGGACAGATACTCTCAGTGGTGGAAGAAGTACATAGATCCTTTACTTAAGTAAAAGTACTAATACCATACTGTGAAAAGTACTCCACTACAAGTACAAGTTCTGCAATCAAACCTTACTTTAGTAAGCGTACATAAGTATTATCAGCAATCTGTACTTAAAGTATGAAAAGTAAAAGTACTGATTGTGCAGTAAAATGCTCCATGTCAATATTTTCCTTGAATATCTGATGTTTTTGGATTAACATTACTGCTGCACCAATACGTCTGTTGCATTTTACTGCTTCACATGTTTAAGACTGTGCTCATTTTAACTCCTTCTGCTTGTCTCTTAAAAATGTACGATATGTGGCCCACCAAATAATATTGGTCAATTAATCAAGTTCACGTTGAATCTTTTCCCCACTCACCTCACGCTGGCAGGACTATTGCACAGTTTGTGGACATTCACCAAGCAGGAACTACGCAGATTAACTAATGCATTTCAGATAGAGATGGTAAAGAAGCAAACTAACGGTTACCTAACAGCAGATATGATCACAGCAAAGAAGCATAAAGCCAACAGTGAGGGCTGCCACTTCAGGAGCAGAGGAAAGTTGAATACTCCTTCACCAAAAGATAAAACAGGTGCGTTTGCCTCATTTGTGTGTGATTTTATTTTTTAAAACAACCCATATGATGCGAGAATGACCTGGCCCCCAGCTGTTTTTCCATTATCTAAGTTGGCCGCCTTCAACAATGTTTGGACACCCCTGAACTACAGAAATGCATCATCGTATGTTTGTAGCATTGTTGTCCTGTGAGAACCATATCTCCCACAAACCAACTTTTCGTGATGTCAGAAAAACAACCCTCTTTTCAGCTTTGTGACGATGCGTTTTCCAGCTGATCCAAGAGAGTTTTCAAAGAGTTAATTAAGCTTAAGAAGTAGGAAAAAATTCTTCACACATGAAGGAACACCTTATCACACATTCAACATCGACACAATTTGGAGGTACGCTGTTTTCACTGGACAGGAAAGGTATGAAAAATTCAGCCCAGTCGCCAGAAGAAAATGCTGGTGGTGTACATTTCTGCAAGCCCTGAACACATTACATTTGTACATGTCGTATACAGTACAGGCCAAAAGTTTGGACGCACCTTCTCATTCAATGCGTTTTCTTTATTTTCATGACTATTTACATTGTAGATTCTCACTGAAGGCATCAAAACTATGAATGAACACATGTGGAGTTATGTACTTAACAAAAAAAGGTGAAATAACTGAAAACATGTTTTATATTCTAGTTTCTTCAAAATAGCCACCCTTTGTTCTGATTACTGCTTTGCACACTCTTGGCATTCTCTCCATGAGCTTCAAGAGGTAGTCACCTGAAATGGTTTTCCAACAGTCTTGAAGGAGTTCCCAGAGGTGTTTAGTACTTGTTGGCCCCTTTGCCTTCACTCTGCAGTCCAGCTCACCCCAAACCATCTGGATTGGGTTCAGGTCCGGTGACTGTGGAGGCCAGGTCATCTGCCGCAGCACTCCATCACTCTCCTTCTTGGTCAAATAGCCCTTACACAGCCTGGAAGTGTGTTTGGGGTCATTGTCCTGTTGAAAAATAAATGATCGTCCAACTAAACGCAAACCGGATGGGATGGCATGTCGCTGCAGGATGCTGTGGTAGCCATGCTGGTTGAGTGTGCCTTCAATTTTGAATAAATCCCCAACAGTGTCACCAGCAAAACACCCCCACACCATCACACCTCCTCCTCCATGCTTCACAGTGGGAACCAGGCATGTGGAATCCATCCGTTCACCTTTTCTGCATCTCACAAAGACACGGCGGTTGGAACCAAAGATCTCAAATTTGGACTCATCAGACCAAAGCACAGATTTCCACTGGTCTAATGTCCATTCCTTGTGTTTCTTGGCCCAAACAAATCTCTTCTGCTTGTTGCCTCTCCTTAGCAGTGGTTTCCTAGCAGCTATTTGACCATGAAGGCCTGATTCGTGCAGTCTCCTCTTAACAGTTGTTCTAGAGATGGGTCTGCTGCTAGAACTCTGTGTGGCATTCATCTGGTCTCTGATCTGAGCTGCTGTTAACTTGCCATTTCTGAGGCTGGTGACTCGGATGAACTTATCCTCAGAAGCAGAGGTGACTCTTGGTCTTCCTTTCCTGGGTCGGTCCTCATGTGTGCCAGTTTCGTTGTAGCGCTTGATGGTTTTTGCGACTCCACTTGGGGACACATTTAAAGTTTTTGCAATTTTCCGGACTGACTGACCTTCATTTCTTAAAGTAATGATGGCCACTCGTTTTTCTTTAGTTAGCTGATTGGTTCTTGCCATAATATGAATTTTAACAGTTGTCCAATAGGGCTGTCAGCTGTGTATTAACCTGACTTCTGCACAACACAACTGATGGTCCCAACCCCATCGATAAAGCAAGAAATTCCACTAATTAACCCTGATAAGGCACACCTGTGAAGTGGAAACCATTTCAGGTGACTACCTCTTGAAGCTCATCGAGAGAATGCCAAGAGTGTGCAAAGCAGTAATCAGAGCAAAGGGTGGCTATTTTGAAGAAACTAGAATATAAAACATGTTTTCGGTTATTTCACCTTTTTTTGTTAAGTACATAACTCCACATGTGTTCATTTATAGTTTTGATGCCTTCAGTGAGAATCTACAATGTAAATAGTCATGAAAATAAAGAAAACGCATTGAATGAGAAGGTGTGTCCAAACTTTTGGCCTGTACTGTATATCATGTCAATGTTTCTAAAGTGACAGTATAGCTCACTCTGTTGTCTTGCAGTGGAGGGAATGGTGGATGTTGTGACACCTAGGAGAGGTGCCTGCCAAGCTGCAGACCACTGTTTGAGACCGACAACAAAAATCAAAATCAGTTGTGATTTGAGGACCTGTCACTTTATTTCTTGCGGCTTTCTAGCCCTCAAATATGGGTGTTTTTTAGCGATCCGTTGCCATTTTTCCAGCGGGGATAGTGCCACAAAAAGCAGCTGTTGTTTTTTTTTTACAGAGACATCACTGCTTTTCCAGGCATGACTATGCCACAGAAAGCGGGTATTTAAAGCCAGAACGTGATCTTTTCCCGCACAAAAGTGAAGTGGTTTTGTGCCTAAACGTAACTGCATGTTAACAACAATGTTTGAATGTAATGTTTCAACATATCTGCTTCATAATAACGTGCACATTGGTACATATGTAACATACCTGTGGTTTGCAGGAACTGTACAACACCAATGGCGATTGGGTTTGAAAAATTATAAACTGTACAGTAACTACAGCTCATAAACGCAGTAGGGTAAAAAGTAAAATAAGTACTTCTGAGATGTGGTGGATAGAAGTATATAGCTGTATTAGTGCTTCAAAATTGAACTTAAGTACAGTACTTGAGTAAATGTAGTTAGTTACATTGCACCACTGGATAGTCCTGCCCTTGAGGTGTTCAAAGCTCACTGTGAATTCAATGCTTTCATGACAGAAACAGCAGTCACAGAAACTGTTGTCTGATTTTGATCTTATGCTGTTTTTAGTATTTTTCAAGTGGCTGTAAACTAAGTTGTGTAAACACAAGAAGAGGTGTAGGCGTCTCTGCAAAAAGCCAACAATAATCTGATTGCTTAAATACATGTAAATGCTCTCAGTGTCTCTCGCTCTCACAAAGCCCTTGAACATCACACAGAGCCTCTAGGTGTGAGAGCTGATTCTGTGTCAGAGCTTCTTTTACTAAATCTCCCCTGAAACTGACCTTGAGTGTGTCGGTTTGGTTGACAGAGGGCAGCTCATTTCTACATTGCATCAAAAACACAGCTCAATAATTCATCTGTCGCCTCTCCTCTCCTGCAATATTTGAAAATTCTTCCTCTTTCTTCCACCCTACACTGTCCCTCTCTCCTCTTTAACCTCACTCCTCCACACCTCTTTGCTCCCCAAACACACCTGCTGCTCTTGATCCTTTCCTCCTCTCCGTCTCCCATAGGTGATCGATGACACTGTGAACATGAATCTTCCATTAAAGCTGAAGCAACCAGGTCAGGATACACTTCTTAGTTTGCGTCCTCTTTTTTTTTTCATCTTTATACCCTTCCTGTCGTCCTTGCACATTTTTTCTACACTTCTCCTCTTTGTCTTTCCCCTCTTCTTCCTCTCTCATCTCAAATCTATCCTTCCCTTTTTCTTCCATCTCTTCTAGTCTTCCTCCTCTCTGCCCTCGCTGTCACTTAGACACAGGTTGATGAGAACTGTCAGTCTCCACCTCCCATATTCTAGCTCTCTGGGTTGGAGGATTTGCACTGTGTAATACAATATGATAAACTGCATTGTACGTAGAAATGTGGAGTATGGAGTACTCTTGCATGCACATGACCACACACACATCACACACATACATGCACACAGACAGAAGCAGTAGTGCAGTACCATTAAGCAGAGCAAACAGTGGCTGGAGTCCCATGTGTCTGCCTTGCTAATTTTGAAATGCCATGTGATATTAACATAGGCAAATCAGGTCACATCTAGCTCAACTCTGGTTTGACAACCACACAATACGCTCAGGCTTCTTTATCTCGAAAACTGCACTACCTACTATTCTGCTCCCTCATTGTCTTCAGCGCTGGCTTCACTATTCCCAAGACAACATAAAGTGATGACAGAGCCTGCACTCTGGGGACTGTTTATCTAATCTGGGATTCAGTCATACACGGTTAGACCACGAACAGCGGATGTAAGCAACCCATTAGCTGCCTTGTAAAACCAGCTGCCAGCAAGAAGCCACTATAGCCTTAAAAGAATTCACTGGTTCCAGTTGCACTTCTGCGCTGTTGTCAAGGAGACTGACCACTGTGTTTGCTCAGTGGAAAAATAATTGTGCTTGCAGTTTTTCATCCCACATTTGCCACACTGTACATTGCTGCATTCAGAGCTTGATTGTTTTATACTTGATCTTTACCTGAATAATTTACTGGCCTTAATTCTTCTTCCCTCACCAAACTGACCTGAAATCAACACCAGACGTGAGACTTCAACCACAGTTCTGGCCACCAGCCTCCTCAGAACCAGCTTCCTTTACCATGCTGGCTAACCACGCTGATCAGAAATTCAATGGATACGTCTATAATTCAGTGGAGGTGGGAATCTCTAGGTGCCTCACCATTTGATTTGATTCTGATTCAGAGGGCAATGATGCCATTATGAAATGATTATTAGCCCCTTTTACCCTGCCAGATTTTCGGCGAACGTTTTGCAGGCAAGCTGCGAGCGTTTAGACACACAGGGCTGGATTGGCGAGTTGATCTGAGGTGCCCAATTTTCCGCCACGTAGATGTAGACATATTGGCATAACCTTTTTGGTTTAAAAAGAAGGAGGCGGCCTTCGTCACGGGAGGGGCTGTTGATGACTTGTGGGAGGAGCTGTTGATGACGCCGCACGTGCGAGCCACTGGCGGTGGATAAACAGGAAACAGCTGATAGCAGGAATGAGCAGCTAGTAGCAAGAGGGAAACACAAACCTGACAGACACTGTAAAGCTGAGCAACTGGGGAGACAAGGAATTGCGCGCCCTCCTTGTTCTTGCAAACGAAGAGACCATTAACTGTCAGATGACGGGGACGGTGAAGGATGGGCCGACTTACAAGAGAATCGCCAAAGGACTGACCAGCCACGGCTTCCCTCCCACATCACTGTTTACCTCACACGCTGAGCTACACGTTTTGTTACTTGCTCACACCCCCCACATTGCCCCGAAAAGGTGCATTCTGTATAAACAAAAGTGTGTAGGTGGCATTTCACTATTTTGTTTTTATACTGCCAATGCTGAAAAAGACTGATTGGGCTTTCCTGCAAATTTGCACAATTCCTATCTAAAAAGGGCTATTGTTGCATCAAAGTTTTTGATTTTCTTTATGTAACCAGTGGACTGACCAGTGATGTCTGCGTTGTGTAGATATAAAGAGGTCCAGACCGTGGATATCTTTGGAGGCGATCTCCATTTATTCCTGACAACAGGTGCCAAAAACAAAAATTGTCCGACACACACAACCATACAAACTCCAGCCCCTACACAAATTAAGTGACACAAGATAATGTTAGCATAAAATCAATAAAAAATCAAACATAACAGTGCTTTATTAAACTAGGATGTCTATGCAGTGGAAAGATGCAATACTTTTGGTGTTGGTGCAATAGAACCCAAGAAAACAGAGAAACGGGAGCTCAAGAGAAAGAACACGTACAACTACCAGAATGCACAGCACCTCACCAGACCAATAAACGCTCCTGCTGGTGGGTGACATAATGCGTCCGTTTGAAACAATGGCGACCAGATGCCAAGAAACAATCTTGCATTACAGTTGAACAGTGAGCTAAAACATGTTTCTGAAAACATTTGAGGCAGGACAATTTGGTCACCGAATTTTGGTTTATATTTGATTGGTGCTACCTAGTTTTACTGGTTGACCTCAGTTTTCACCTTGCAGGAAACAGTATGGCGCCCACTTCCTGTTGACAAACTCTTGCTATTACAGCTAAACTAGGCACTAATATAGCCAGTGCAGTAGGCAGTGCAGATGAAGGGGAGTTTACCACAGTTCATTTGAACATACTACCCACATTGTTTTGATACAAAGCTGGTTAAAAATCAGCAAAGAATCCCTTTAAGCGTGATACCTGTTGATCACGCTCAGCCATCTTCACCAAAACTCAAGCCTAGCCTAGTAGCCTCGTGGAACATAATCACAAGGCAAATGTTTACACCCATTACGGTTTTAAATTCCCAATAATTTACTTTTCTGCATCGAGACACAGTCTTTTATAAAATAATTGCTATGTATGTAAGAATCTATATTTTCCCCACCCGCCTCTATTCAGACAAGACTACATGATGAGTATGAAGGAGGAAAACTGCATTCATTTTATTCACTGACCTTCACCCATAGCTCCATATGGTCATAGTGAAACTGGAAAGATCATATTCACTAATATTTGATATACTGTTGATAGATTAACATATTTATTGCAAAATGTAAGGATAAACCCTTGAGGTGAGCCATCTCACTTTTCGGAGACACTAAAATATAAACATTTATCAGCAGAAGTTGATTTGTGTGATTTGAATATTGTAGACCTATTGTAGACCTACCTTCAGTTTTCAAGTAGTGTTACCAACAGTCATGGATCAAAATGCCGCCGGATGCAACTGGATAGATCAAAAACCAATAAGAGCAACGATACATGTGATGTAGTGCTGAGCACTGAACAAATGTAAACGAACTATGCAGAGATGAGCTGTGATGGTGTAGCATCAATATGTCTGAATGAGTGTTTCTGTTTTTGCCATGAGTTTGAAAATAGGACTTCATCAGAAACCTCCACATCAGTTAAAGCCATCTTTGTTGTTTTTAAAAGCACCTCAACGACACTATTAGCTTGTGTTTGCTGTCGTGCGAGGGTGCCCAAACTTAAAATTATGTGGTATTTTGCATTAAGTGCCAAGGCTCCGCACATCCCATATCAAATAAACGGTTGTAGTTGGCCTGAAGCAGGCACGGTTGGGTGGAAATCTGTTTGAACCCGAGGGACCAGACGCTTCTGCCAGAGCAAATAAAACATGAGTTCATAAATTCATCTGGCTCCCAGGCAAGTGGATTAATATATTTGTGGAAAAGAATTGTTTCAGTCCCTCGATACAGACAAGTGACTGACGTCTAAAACACTTGGTGTGTGTTGCCCTGTAGTCAACCTTTACGGGAGGTGTTTGAAAGGTGCTGAGTGTTGTTTTGATGCACAGCCTCTCATAATCCCAAGCATCACACATTAATGGCTTATTGGACTCATCTCCAATTACTTATCTCCACTATTCAGAGTCAGCTGGGAACAATAGTCATAGCTCTGAATGTCACACCTCTGACTTTGCTCTGAACATGTCTGGACAGCCACAATGCACTCAGACGGATTCACATCTGAAAATATACTTTAATTGTTCCAGTCGAGCAGGGATTCCCCTTCTGCTCAACCCCATGCTGCTAGAAATACAATGACTTGTTCTCACTGTTTATCCAAAGTGGGGAGTTTTAGTTTTGGAAAGGCATTTAGAGGATTAACTGGGTGCTTCTAAACATTCCTGTGTAATTAGACACCGCCGCTGTCAGTCATGCAGAAGCAAAAAGCTGATTGGCTGAGTGTCAAATAAATCGCTGCCTTTGGGAATGTCCCCGGTGGAGTGTCAGTAGTTAGTCTTTGAGCCCTTGAGTTCACTCACCTCGACTGCTTTATTCAAAGTCACTGAAAGAAAAAAGACCTGGGGGCGAATGAGTGTTTGAGTGTGTGTGAATTTAGGAGTGAGAGAGATGAGTAAAGCGGACAAGGACAATCAAGGAAAGCCCTCTTTAAATAGTTCAGAGGCATTGCTGTTGCAAAACAATGAAAACATTTGCATGATCATTCAAATCTGACTGATAAGAGTGGAAGTGAGAGTTAAGTGGGGAGAGAAGGAAAACACAAAAGCAGACCTTGCGAGAAAAGAGTGAAAGAGACGGAGCAGATACAGCAATGAGCCAACACAGAAACAAAGACGTAAAATGAGTGAGACAGAAACAAGTGAAACCGAAAGGCAGACCCAGAGCGAGGGGTTGAGGGAGAGAGGGAGCACGAGGACACAAGGGAAGCTAAATGTGGATCCTCTGATCTGGATCATATAGTCAGCGCTGATGAATGATAGATGAGCGGAGCATTACCACCCCTCTGCAAACGATGGCGAGGAGAGGAGGCAGGCAGAAAACAGCGCATCAACAACAGTCATGCTTCCTGGAACCTGGAACCCCTTGTCCCCCCGCTGACCCAAACATAACTGGGACGTCTCTCTCTTTGTATCTCCACATCTATCTCTGTCTGTCCTTGCAAGAAGCATGACAGAGTTTTTCATTTGCTCGAATGCCTAAAACAAAGTTATGTATATCTGATAAGGGCCTCCTGCAGCCGTGTGAATTATGACATTGGACAGAAAGAAACAGGAGCAAAAGTAAAATGACAAATCACGTGGACAGATGGGTCAACAGAGTGTGTGACTTCAACACAGGAGTGTTCCTTGTCTTCTGTATTATTCACTACACAGAGGTAATAAATCACTGGATACAATCGACATATAAACGGCAGAGATAATAAATCACTGGATACAATCAACATATAAAGAGCTCATGTAGGCCAGGCTGACGCTTTATGATGAGATGAGATAAAGTGACCTCAATAATACATATGTATTTAGCTATTAAACTGTAAAACATTGAGTCATAGTAGGATATTACAACTTGTAACTTCGAGCCTTTTAAAAATTTTAATATAACCATGGTTCCCAACTGGTGGGTCGTGGTCCAAAAGTGGGCTGCAGGCCCATTCTGAATGGACCGCAGCTGACTCGCAAACATGTCACGTTTGTAAAAAAAAAAAACACACTTTTATTTTTAAGTACAGTGAATTTCCAGCACAGAGCTTTTCTTATGAAGTGCAGTTTTCTGCTGTAGAGTGATTGACTAACCAACAGCTACTTAAGAGAGACAGCTCCCAATATGACTCATTTAATATTGATTAACACCCGATACTGAGTCCCGATCCGTTACTTCTGTTTTCCTTGATAATACAGCTGCACAGTGCACAATTCAAGTACTTTAAAGTTATTAAAATCAATTTAATGCATATGCTTCACAACTGAAAAGCTATGCAATGCATTAAAAAAAATGTCTTAATTTAATTAACAAAATAAGTAAATAGGTTTAAAATAACAAACCCTTTCATCTTTTGTTTCCTGCATCTTTCATTCATTTCATTCAGTGTTTATTTTTGTTGTCTAAACATCTTTTGAACGGATTAGGCTATGTTAATACAAAACTCCTATATGCTTATATATATATATATCCCGGCCTTTTGTTGCGTCGCAGTGGCATAGTGAGTGTGGCTGTGTGGCGGTTCTGTACCGCTGTCTGTCTCTCCTCCTGCCTGCACATAAACACCATGCACCATAAACACACCAGACTTTGTCACTGAGCTGAAATTAAACAAGTGCTCATAATATTGGTAAAAAATATTAATAAACAGTCTCATACTGCATTTTTTGCTGTCTGCTATGGCATGTGGTGTTTTGCCACAGCCCATGCTCTTACACACACAGTAGCACACAGCAGAGTGGAAGAGAAAAGGACAGCAGAGAGTTGGAGTTGACTGCTCCACGTATCTCTGCATAAAAGCGCTTTGCAAGTAAAAACACTTGTGTGATAGCTGACATTAGACACAGGATCAGAGCCTCTATATAACTCAATACATCCTCCGATCTTTGAGATCAGATCGGGACATCCCTAATAAATATGAATCTTACTGATCTCCAGTCAGTTACAGAATCAAACCACACAACCTAAACACTCACTTTGTCTCTACTATTCTAAAAATATTGAGATAACTCAAGGTCTCACTCGTTAACTGTTCCCGCTTCAGCTTCCAGGCCATGATCGAGAAGCACACAAGAGAACCTCTTCAACACCCGTCTGCTCTGACTGCATCCACCATAACACATTTTCACTCCAACCTCGTCACATGTCGACGTTTGGTCATAGACTTTCCACGTCCACATATGACTTGCAAGGTACCCTGAGTGAGTTGGTTGTTGATGTGTTGGGATACCATGTCAAGTTCTGCCTGTTATATAAAAACATAAAAATATATCTGTTTTCACAGGAAATGCACCGTTTGCATACAGTCTTTTTGCAAAAAACAAGTGCTACATCGGTACAATGCCACAAATTTTGCCAACACTTACACGTGGTTGGGTTTAGAAAAAACAGAACAGGGTTTGGCTTTACAATGTTAGGGAAGTGAACACCGGCCTCCCGGGTGAAAGTTGGTGGTTGTTGGACCGATCCACCACCCCTCCCGCTTGCCCTACTCGTACTTCCCCTACCTTAACTTTCTTTGCTGTCCTGCCACGTTCCCCCTGATGCTGCCAGGCGCTCTTAAACAATAATGCGACCAGCCGTGTATCATGCAGAAGTGAAAGGTTGCCTATTTTTCATTGGTGTGTGACGCTGCAAATCATTGACCAAACAACAGTTTCTGACGACTCTGATGTAAGATCGGGTTGACCATAACGCTTTGTCTTTCGTGTGACCACACACTTGCTACAGCAAACAATGTAATATGTAAACACATGGATTGCATATACCTGTCCATGGCTATTTTCCCACGGTAGTAATACAAGCATCAAAGGTTGCACATGGCATTTTACAAGCATCATCGTCATACATTCGTCATCCACTCTTATTGTCATATGGCACATGAAGCGTACGGCAGCATACGTGTGAAGACAACAGGGCCAGGTGTTTCCGGTTGTTTTTGTGTTTATTTGTTTTTTTTAAATCGCAGCTTTTGCAAGTGGAAAATTGTATTAAATTACACTACAATGTCGGTTTGAATGCAATTATTCGTTCAGCCCTACTAAGCAGGGAGGTATGCCTACTTATTGTTGTGTTAATATGTTGATGGTTTGTATAGTTTTTGGCTTTTATTAAATTTTCTCATGTACCTCTGGCAGTGTAAAGCCATTATGTTGGTTTTCATAGGGACAAGATCTTTGGTAGAAGGTAGTTAAACAGTTGACACTGGGCTCTGTGGATGATCCAGAGTAACAGGGACATTGTTTCTGAAGAGAGATGGTAGTGTTAAATATTTTAAATATCATTTTTCAATGCTGTGAATACCTCAAAGTAAATTCCATTCAACCCCCAGTGTTAAAGAGAAGGCAGATTTTCTTGACAACATTTTTGACATTAGTAGACTACAGAGGATTTATCCGCAGTACCCAAACAATTGTATTTAAGAAATTCATACAGTGGTCACATCTAAAGTAAGTATGAGTGAGCAGAGAAAGAGAATTAGCCAAACCCTTTGACCGAGCGTCTTCTTCATCTTAACATGGCAAGGTTGCTTCAGACATGCACTAAAAAACACACTGTGCTCCAGCGCCAAGGTGGTGAAAGGATGAGAGAGGACAACACAAAGCTCCATTCACTGATAGCCCGCGCACAATAACATTCATTTTCCACTTCTTAGCAAAATATTATCAATTCTTAACAAGATTGTGGACCTCCACTTCTCTCTATTAAATGGTCACAAAGGCAAGGATGCGCCTCTCGGGGTTAGGAAATGATGACATTCCTGTGGCGACATCAAAGTGCTTTGGAAGCAGCACTTTATAGTAATAATGTCACATCACCTGATGAAAGGGATAGGTGCTTGCTGGATCTTCAGCAGCTACTGCTGTTGTTTGCAATCCTTTCTGAACATAACTTTCCAACCTTGACAACCGCAGATTGTCAACGTTAATCGTTTACAAAAGGGAAATGTTTTCTGTGGTACTTCCTAATTCTACATGGAAAGAGATGGAATTACTTTTGAAGCATTGTGTCTCTTTGTTACTGTAGGTAGTCAGAAGTTTCCAGCATCAGCTCAGTCGCCAGAAGAAAATGTTGGTATCGTATGTTTCTCAACAAATATGTAACACCTGTACGTTTCATACATATCATAACAATGTTTCTAGAGTGACCTGGCTTTGTCATCTGGGGGTGGGAGGGATAGAAGGACTAACAAACAACAAAACCGGTTGGGATTTAGCGAGTCATTGATGTGTTTCTAGTGGCTTTTAAGGCATAAAAAGAGGTTATCTTTTACAGGACATCCCTGCTTTTCCTGCTGAAACAGTGGCCCAAAAAGTTGTCTATTTTTACTGAGATATCACTGCTTTTCCTGTTGGGATAGTGGCCTGAAAAGAAGTTGTTTTTTACCGAGATATTGTCACATTCTAGGCCGGGATAGTGGCGCTAAAGGCAGTTTATGTTTTATGGAGACATCACTGATCACCTGGCTGGGATAGTGCCCCAAACAGCAGTCGTTTTTTACCGAGAACTGCTGTGTTTCCAGGTGGGATAATGCCACAAAAAGCGGGTATCATAAGAAAAAACATGATCTTTTCCAAACCATAAACAAGTGTGTTTTGTGCTGAAACTACCTCGTTAGCCACAGTGTTGCTGACATGTAAAGTTTAAACATATCTGCTACATAATCACACACAAATGTAACGTATCCTTGGTTTGCAGGATCATACAATGGCATCATTTTTCCTGAAGATTGAGTTGTTTTGCACGTAACATCTGTGAAACAAATTTTTAATAATGATGAGATTGACTCATGAGTTTTGATGGCATGACTGAGGCTTAAATATGAGCTTTGAAACATCTGTAGTTGAGTAATAGACACCTAAACTCAGAAACTGGAGTCTTGGGCCGTGAGCACATTGCCTGGGTGGCAAATGTTCCATTTTGCAAGAAATTCTGTTGCTTAGAGGAAAGATTGTGGCTTTCAGTTTCCACTTTGTCACCCAACAGAAGCTCTTCCAAAAAGAAAGAAAAAATTAAATAAATTAAACTTTGATGGCGACATTTTAAGAGACATTAGCAGGCACTTTCCTGTTTATCTTTTGTCCAAACTTTTAAAATGCTGCGATGTCTTTTCACTTATTTCTGTGCTTGCTAAAACTTTGAATTCCAGCTCAAATATTTTCTCAGGCCTTGTTTACCTGCACGTCGCCAGCAAAGCCTCACTGCCACTCAACCATGATTTATCAAAGGAATTTGACCTTCAACCGAGGCTTACTGCTTTTCTTCCCAAAAGGAAGTACATTTAGTCCTTAATGGCAATTCTGTATGGAACATTAGGCCCGACCTTATCGAGATATTACTGTGAAAATAATGGGGCATTGACGTACAGCATCAAAAGTAGCCAGATCACTGCTGATTTTAAAGTTGAATAAGATGAATCCAAGTGATGAATTAATTTTGAGCTGATCTTCCCATCACTCTCCTCTAAACCCAGTCTGCTCTGCCTACGGCAATTTGTCCTGCTCCGCTCGTTCAACTGAAGAAAAGCTTTAACTCGCCCTCAGGAAAGGATGTTTCCAAGGAACCCACAGTCTACACACACACACACACACACACACACACACACACACACACACACACAGAACTAAACACATACAAAGCCCTAAACACACCTGCAGAGCAGCAGCAAGGCTTTAAAAGCCAGTTTTACGTTAGCTTAACATTAGCATCTGTTTAGGCAGAGCTAATGAGGAGCTAAATGGTGAAGTGCCATGAAGTGTGTCGAGAAAGTGTTGACACTGTGTAGATAACAGCTCAGAGAAGGCCAGCTAACTAATTAGCAACTGCAGGTTAAACAGACAATTTGCCTAGGCTACTGTTACACATGTGGAACAAAACAAACAGCTTATTTTACCATTTTCACACAGCTTATTTCATCGTTTGCCTTTCACGAACACAATGGAGACAGTCAAGGCAGTTTTTGCCAACACACAATTATATTGTGTTTCCAGATTTCTCACCAGTTGGGTTTCCATCCAAATGTAGCGAAATGTTTTTTTTAAAGATATTTTCTGTGGCTTTTTTGCCTTTTATTTGATAGATATAGCGTGACAGGGGAAGAGACAGTGGGGATGACATGCAGCAAAGGGCCGCGGCCGCTGCAGCTAGGTTACAGCCTTTGTACATGGGGCGTACACTCTACCAGGTGAGCTAATCAGCGCTCCTTGTCGTGTGAATTTCAACATGATTTTCAAAAAACTGGCAAAAGAAAATGCCAATGTATGCGCTTTTCTATCCACCACTGTTACATACCGTTGCAGTCGGCGGTGCTAATTTTCCACTCTGTTGCCACTGCAGAAGAGGGCGCAACGAGATGGCGTAAATAAAAGAGCACCAGTCAAACCTTAAATAAAGGTTAACAATGGATGGAAATAGAGAGTTTTGAACAGCTAATATTACAGCTACGTGCTCCTGGCAGAGTCCTGTTAACAGCCCAGTGTGCTGACATCAACAGGCAAGATTTAGTGGCATCTTTTGGTGAGGTTGAAGAACTATAACTTCTCCCATGAGCCAAGCATGTGGCAGAACTACGGTGGTTGATGTGAAAATATGAATTGCCCTATCTGGGGCCAGTGTTTGATTTGTCCATTCTGGGCTACTGTAGAAACACCATGGCGGACTCACAGAAGAGGACCCACTCTGCATGAGGATAGAAATGGCTCATTATAATGTAACCAAAATACAACAGTTCTTATAGCCGCCCACAAATGGCATAACGCGAGAAATGATGAACTCACTAGTCATGTTTCCATCAGCCTGTTTAGATTAGGAAAATTATGATGGAAACACCAAAATTCAAATTAAAGTCCCCTGATTCGCACAAACTAAAATACGCTCGGATTTTGGTTGATTCGAAAAAATGTTGATTTGCAAAACGGGGGATGGAATGGAAACATTTTTAAATCCCTTTATCACAAAATGCGCTACTTGACTCGAGACCTCTATACAGCATACATGCCACACAATGAAGCAAAAATGTTGCCTGTGACATACGTGACTTTTTTTTTATTCTTGCTGTATAATAAACAATATAATACTTGAGCTGAACAGCCAAGGCAAGATTTCCCGTTATTACAACTCAAAGGCAAGTGAGAAAGAGGAGTACATTTCAGCTTCTTTCAGCAGCTGGAAAGGTTAAAAAATAATCTGAACTGAATGTTAACATTCATGTCGTGTAATTAATCACTAAAAAAATATATTTTGTACAATGCAATCATGTGCTGAGTTTTTGAGATACTATGTTATAAAATTTGACAGACAGTGGCAGTGAATTGAATCTTGTTTTGCTGCTTAAAGCTTTGTAAAATCACACTTGCAAAAACACAACAGCAGCACGTCTCACCAGAAACAGTGTTCACTTTATAGTTACTCTGGTTAATCCATACACATCCAAAAATATCTATTGTGCAAAATGTTGACGGTTTTACTTTCTATCACAACGCTTTTGTTAGTTTATAGCAGTTCCATTATGATGCAGTGAAGTGACTAACAACACAGTGAAAGTAAATGTTGAAATGCACCAAAACTGCTGCAGTGTTGTTGTGACAACGACCGGTCAGCATTCAGACACCTGAGAGACCTACACACAACACTGAGCAACATGTCTGGCTCAATGTGAAAGTATAAATTCAGACAATATGTTCGATCTGAATTATAGTAGTTTGATTTGAAGAAAATATAATAACTTCTCAAAATCTCATGGCCTTTATCACTGCATCTAATCAACTGCCATTATTTTTCAGTGTGACATTTACAGTGAAAGGCAGACACAGACTGAGACTGTCTGTGTCGTCTTCAGCCTCACATGGTTTATAAGATTAGAAGAGAGAAATACAGTAAATGAATAAGGCAGGTAAAAAAGAGCCAGAAAGGTGTCCAATCTTGATGCACATATGGAACAAGCATAAGGATGGTTAATATGAAAATAAGCTCTTAGGTGAAAAGTTGATTTATCATTCTGATCCACTGCTATAAGATCCGGAGGTCAATTCTTCCAAAAAAATACCAGTATAAATGATAAAGTTGGGCTTTGGTCATCAGTTAACATTTAAGATCAGTGTCTCCCAACTCTATCTGCATCACAGGGTGGATGTCTTTGAGTCATGAGTAGTTTAAGCACTGTTTTAACTCACATCTCAAACATAACTTGGCAAATTGATGCAACATGGAGGAAGGATGCTTCTTCATATTCCAGGCTCATACTGCATCCTAAATCTACAAATTACTTCATGTCCAGAACTTTCCTCACAAACTTACCCATTCTTTCAAGTTGTACTAACTTTTCTAATGGAGGCGTTGTAATTAAAGGTAACATATTTTAAGTTTAAATGATATATTGATAGGGACTGCTATACTTAAAGCAGTTTTGACTGCAGGAATAAAACTGGGCTGTCTATGCAGTAGAAAGACCAAATACTTTTGAAATCGGTGCTACATGAGCAGAGAAAACAGAAAAACAGGACTGTGACATTCACTTTTGCTCAAGATGTCGAAAACCTACAACTACCAGAATGCACTGCCCTGCACCAGACATAGTGTGCATAATGCAAGCTTGTCCATTTTGACACAGGAAACAATATGGCAGGCCAAACAATCTCGAATTACAGTCAAACAATACGCTAAGAAATGTTTTTGAAAACATTTGACATGAGAAATAGGCAATGCAGTAACAGGCTCTGTCTTAAACTTTGATCAAAATGTAAAATTAGGCCTCTCTCTCTCTCTCTCTCATCATACCAATGGAACCAAAAGTAACCCTTCAGACATGGTACCTAGACCCTAGGTCTGCTTAGCGTTTCCACCACAAACAGTACTCTTAAATGAGTTGCTGTCACTCACTACTCCATCACGCCCCCGCTGTATTTTCTTATCGGCAGTGACACAGATGTTTGCACCTCGTTTCTTGTCACCGGGACAGGGTTGCACGCTGACATTTTCAGAACAAAATAGAATAGGCTGCAGTGAGAGTCTCTCTCCATGGGACATTTAAAAGTAGCAGCTTTGTGCATTTAGTCCTTCTCAGGCAAGCTCAAGGGTTTAGTGTTGCCGGAGCAAACAGGAACACCGCTCCACGACACATTTTTTTTTTGATCAGGATGAGGAGTGAGATATATGCAGTTCACATAATCCGGTTGATTAATTAATATAAAATCTTGAAGATCCACTCATTACTATAAGTCTGTGTCATCCAATAGAGACAATAAAAATAAAGTGATGGTCAAAGTTGTCACAGTGAAATTTAAGGTGTGCTGATGGATTCACATCATCAACTCATGCATTGAGTAACATCACAAGTAAATGTTCCACCTTAAAAGTTGCCGGCAGTCGGTCCAGTGAATTAAGTTATTTTTTCTCTGACTCCAGCTGCTGTGAGAGGCAGCAAAACATCCTTTCATTTTATAGTGACAGTTTACTAATAAAACTCTCCACAGTATGAACAGTGGTTACATGAGCCTCAAAACCAGACACAACTCAGTGTTCACAGCTCCACCTTTTAGTACCAGATCCCCCAACAGAGGGGGGACCAAAAATGGGGACGGTACAGAACGGTTCCATTGGTACCATCCACAACTTTTCACAGTGGAAATGGGAAAAAAAAAAGCGTACCGAACTGAACTGAACTGAACTGTACAGTATCATACTGCTCAGTGGAAACGGGGCTTGTGTGTCCATGATGGTGGGCATAAAACGTGGAAGTACAATCTGCAGTTCAAGCAACAGCCCCACAGCCAGCAAAAATCTGCTGGATGACACATTTTGTGAGGCTCATGAGGAAAAGGGAGACCTGGGTGCTGGCAAGATGCAGGGAAGTTTAACATTTCATTTACATACACTTCCCACATTGCCATGATACAAAGCTGGTTGAAAATTGGCAGAGTATCCCTCTAAAGAGCAACATATCAAACATTTTAAAGCCACAGCTTGTTTACCAGCAGTCTAGTTAAATGGAGGTTAAGGGGATGGTGAATCTTCTTACGGTAACTTGTAGTTTCGATGCAGTTTAAACCCGAGTTTGAATTAAGGAAGAAGTCTGAAAGCTGTTGGCTTACCTGCTCAAGTATAATGTCAAAGGTCTGTCATAAAATTATATCATCGCATGCATGTAAAGACTTGAAAAGTTTTATGAAACCTTAAAAATAAAAATACCGTCGAGCAGATTCTGGATTGATTTTCCATTTGAAGATGAATATCTGGTCGACTGCACCTGACATTCTCATCCAGTGTGATAATTACAGTGGAGAGCAATAGACGGGTAGCGAGAGAAAAGATCACTGATTGAATAACACAGGAAAGATGGGGATGAGTCATGAGATGCTGATTATTAGAACAGTGGCTAAGATGTTAGACTTACAAAAGGTCATTAAGATATGGCAGCACTGAGATATCACAGATGAGAGCAGTAAGATACTCAGACAGAATGATGTGCAGACAGGAAAGAAAGTGAGTGGTGTGGATAATGACGTGTGTGCATTTGTGACTGTCCAAACGTGTTTTTGCATCCTCTCTTTTTCTCCTCCTTTCTCAGCTTCTCTTTCCCTCTCTCTCTCCCTTGCTTTTATTCTGTCACTCTCTCCCCTAAATCTCCCTATGAAATCTACTCTTGCCACGGGTAATTACAATGAACAACTTCATATGGCTGCTCCGCCTGCTGCCAAGATAAGGAGGGGTAGCATGGCGCGCGCGCGCACACACACACACACACACACACACACACACACACACACACACACACACACAACCAGCCCTATCTTATCTCCATCGTCACAGAACAACCGCCTTCTGCCCAATTCTGCCCTAATCTTCTGCGTAAACAATACTGATATTTTACCGCCGTCCACAATGAAAGGAGGAGGGAGGAGGAGCAGAGGAGGAGGAGGAGGACAGAGGGGAGGAAGGGGAAGGAGAAAAGGACTAAGGCAGGATAGATGGTAGATGGAGGAAAAGGGTGCAAGAAGAAAAATCACTCCTTTATAAAAACTCGCCTCCCGTTTGCATGATTTATCCTCGGTTTGGCTTGTCCACATTTATGTGATCGAGTCTGTGCGTTCATTTATCCATACCATTTGTCGGCCATTGTAAAGATACACTTTTACTGTTGCAGCTCTTGTTATCTTTGCTACAATCACTTTGAGAATCCTATTAGTGGCAATTTATGAAAGTACTTCAAAATGATGTAATTCTCGACCAAGAATTTTACTCTATACCTTTGTTGGGGTGAGTGTGGATTTATTTCCCTCGGATGCCATCTTTACATGGTCTTGATGTTATGAAAAGAGCTCAAGCTCACAGGTATTAGCTCCTTTTCCACCAACATTTCCAGGAACTTTTATTACCAGGAATTTATTTACCTGGGTAAAAGAATTCCTGGTAATCTGTGTGGTTTGCGTTTCCACCGCACCTCAAAGTTACGGAAAATTTATTCAAATCAGGCAAATTTTCATGAATTTATTTCTGCATGTGCCCTATATTTAGCTCCACCAGCTTATCGGCAATTCTTCTATAGCCTCGGTCGTTTTGAGTTGCCCACTCAAAATCCGGCTGAATTTCTTCCTCTGCAAATATGCTCAAAAGAGCCTTTGTGCTCCACTGTCTCTCAGGTTAACTCATATCACAGCGGTGCCTGGATAGTGTGACGTGTGAGGTTGTGCTGCTGCCATGGTCCTGCCAGATGCCTCCTGCTGCTGCTGTTATCATTAGTCATACTTCTACTGTTATTATACACATATTATTGTCACACGTATATACTATCAGATATTGATATATATACTTTCAACATATTGTACCACAGTAGCCAGAACTATAATTATAATATTATTACTTTCAATAATGTTGTTGTAAGCTACTGTCATTACCGTCTATCCTGCATCTCTCTCTCTCTCTCTCTCTCTTTCTGTCTCATTGTGTCATACGGATTACTGTTAATTTATTATGCTGATCTGTTCTGTACAACATCTATTGCACGTCTGTCCGTCCTGGAAGAGGAATCCCTCCTCAAGTTGCTCTTCCTGAGGTTTCTACCGTCTTTTTTCCCCCGTTAAAGGTTTTTTTGGGGAGTTTTTCCTTATCCGCTGCGAGGGTCATAAGGACAGAGGGATGTCATATGCCGTAAAGCCCTGTGAGGCAAATTGTGATTTGTGATATCGGGCTTTATAAATAAGATTGATTGATTGATTGATTGATTGATTGATGGATGTGTATTTTCCACCAATCAGCATTCCTCAGGACACAGCCCCGCCCCTAAAAAATTCCGGGGAATCTGAAAAGTCCTACCCCTCTACTAGGTACTTTTTTCAGGGAAAGTTTTTTCCTCGAGGCTTTTCAAAATCCGGGGTAAATGATAAAAGTTCCTGTGGTGGAAAAGGGGCTATAGTAACCCAACATCCTTAAGAACTACTGCAGTTAAGGTAGAGGCTCAATTAAAGTGTGAGTAGAAACTCCGCCTAACTTCATACTTGATTTGTTTAAAAGAGAGTTCTGGTCTACAGAAACTTAATTGTTGCCATCTTATCTTTACTAATACCACTGTATCCACTGAGTTAATGTCAGAGATCTAGTAGTGCAACAACATTGCTAAAAAAAGTCTTCCTGGTTCAACTTGACCTTTTCATACCTGCTATTCTTCTGTACAATGGGGGATTACATCTGTAAAAGAATACGTAATGTAGAAGAAAAAAATTTGGCCGTGCTGCACTGGGTCAAGACACTTGGTGAAGGTGAACTGTAAAAAAAAAAAAAAATCGGTGCTCTTCAAGGATAGGGCAAATAGGCACATAGACTTTAGACAGTGTTCATCGGGGTATAAATTTTCTTCCTTTCTTTCCTGATGAAGACTGTCTGAAGTCGAAACATGTTGGTCTATCCGCTGTGAACAAAGGATTTTCAATTATAATCAGAGCGCTTCGGACGCCTTTTTAGACTGCAAGCCCACACCATGGACATCTACACTGAGAAAGCTGGAACAGTCATTGCTTTTTATTCCAATATGCGAGGCCCTCGAACCACTGTCTACGGGCCCCCAAGACACGGCACGTCCTGCACTGTATATTCACACCCCTGGCCGGAGCTGACCACAGTTGTGCCAGGAGGGCTTATCCCTCCAGCTCCCTTACAGTCAAGATCGTATTGTGTCCAACTTTAGTGGTTCATAACATACTAATTTTCTATGGCTGTCAGTGTTTGAGCCATGACGAAGGCCAAAATGTGGCCTGCAACAGATGGTAAGGCTTCTTGTTTTTGCAGAGATAAATTCCAGAATTGCCTTTTGCTCTATGCTTTGGCTACGTGATTTTGATCATGACTACCAGCAGGTGAAAGGGAGTGGGGAGTCAGTAGTCTATGATGGTAGAAAACAGTCAGTAAAACAGGTTTTTTATTAACTGTCAATCACTGCAACCACAAGAGCTCCTTGAGCATACAGTCATAAAAGTGTACACAAAATATTAGGCTGATTGGTCCAGTAATATATGAGATTACCTGCAGACAGACAGACACACTCACACACACGTACATGACTAAATGTATGATCCCCTCCAGGCTTAGGCCTAGCAGACATAACAACACTCAAGTTGTAATACATCAGAGTTATCCTATGAGTCGAGCTGAAGTCAGCAAAAATGTGTAGCCTACAGGCGAGTGCGAATTACAAATATAATAGAAAAATGGAATGTAAATGCACTGACTGAACAAATCCTGGCATACACCTACATCAGCTTTGATTGACATCCCACTCAACAAGCTTCAACACAGGCTCCTGTTGTGAAAACACTATTGTTTGCTTTTAGTGACCTCACTCTATACCTCAATGTAAAATAGCCTGGATCCTCCAAAGTGTCTTGGCATTTAAATAGTTTTAGCTGACCTGCAAGTCCGTGGGACTGAAGCGATCTGAATGCTGAGGCTTTTAAGAGGATGCCCGGCTCTAGCGCGGAGCAGCACAAACTGACAACAGACCAAGGTTTATATATATATTTAGATTTATAATTCAGCTCCTACACTCAGCCAGCTTTCTTCCCTGAAGCCACAACCAAAGGAACACAGACATGAGCCGCGTGACCTTTCAGCGGAAGATTGCGAGAGAAAAACGAGAGTGATGTCAAGGAAATTAAAGAAAACCTCCGTTATGACTAAAAGCCCCCCATCACGCTTTGTGTGTGATACTTTGCATGTATATCTTGTTATTTGTGCCTCCATTAAACTACAAAAGCAGCTTCCAGTCTAAGCAGTTGAATCTCTCCCCCTCTCTCTGTCACCCTATCTCCCCCCTCTCCTCCGCCCTCAGCGGTGATGGTGCAGGATAACCTCGGGGGACTGAGGAGAATTAGAAATGAAAGTTGATTTAATCAGCCGCTCGCTCACATACACCTCCTCAGTCCAGGTTAGAGGGGGACAAGGTTGTGTAAGTGTGTGTGTGTGTGTGTGTGTCATCAAAACACGGCTGCTCACTCCAAAGTCCCTAAATCAGCCAGGACATTTCTATTGTCAACACAACACTAACAGCAGTGCTGAGGCCATCTGTTTTTCATGGGAAACTGTCCAACAAGCAGCTTTAGAACCTGTTCATTCACATAAACATGTTGTTACTTGTACTGTACATTAACATGAGAATGAGATTACAACATAATTGCCTTGTAAAAAATATTTATTGCTAGATTTTGTTTCTCCCAAACGATACAGTATTAGCCAGGCTTGTGAGAAAGTTGAACATGCAATGTCATTAACATTTTATTGATCTAAACCTGGTACAGTTGTGGTATAATCCAATTTTCCTCAGGATTTCTGATTGAGATGATGTCTTTTGAATAATATATAAAGATGAAAGGTGTAATTTAACAGAAAAGTAGTGAAGACTGTAGAAATACTGAGGCCATGAGTCTAACTCTGCCCAACACAACCTTGTCACCCCTCAGGAAAATCTGAGCAGACACCAAATTAAAGGCTGTAAAATTGTCTGAATTTCTGATAATAACATTTTTATTCCAAATTCACGAGCAAATTGACAAAATAAATGTGGCATTGTACGTTTGAGCAAAACACAGACATGTAACGTGCAGGATCATTTAGTGCAGGGGTAAGCAACCTGCGGCTTTGACAAAAAAATAATATGGCAATGATTAACAGTTATTGTTCAACATTTCCATTTTTATTTCTCATTGTTGTCGCCCTAAAGTGATTCTTACATTTCCCAATTGTATAAACGTGTAGCCTATACATTGAATAAAAAAAATGTTTTAACATCTCATCAGCTATGTGTGTCGTACGTCTGTGGCCTGATGCTTCTTCCTAAGATTTACCAAATCTCAATAACGATGGCTGAGCTTGAGTCTCCTCAGTGAAGCCAGCTATAGATGCCAAATCTGAAAAAGAAAACATCTCGGACACAGAAAATTTCATAGTGAGTGGACAGATTTGCTTGTGGTCAGCACAATGCAGAGTAGATACTTTATTGTAATACATATTAATGAACACTCATTAGATCTATTAGGAATGTTTAAAGGCTCATTTAGATTAAATATGCTGTCTTGCCGTCACTTTAAGGCACAAATATGTTTTGCGGCTCCAGGCAGATTTTTTTTCCTTGGGGCCAAAAATGGCACTTTGTGTTTAGGTGCAAAAAAGACAATGTCATGGCTTAAAATTCCCGATTTTGGTGGCACTATCCCTGCTGGACGTTCTGCAATGTCGCGTTAAAAACGAATAGTTTTGATGTGTGCTGGTGGTCGACAGTGGTCTGCTGCCTTGGTGTAACTCCATCCACCATTCCCTCCATCTCCCAATTTCAAAGTCAGCTCATACATAATCAAAACCACGTCACAAAACACTGATGACACGTATGAACCATACAAAAGTAACGTATCCATGGTTTGCAGAAACATACGATGCCAACATTTTCTTCTGGCGACTGGGCTGGAATACAGTTTCAACGCCTTCACACTGCGAGGAAATACTTACCTTTTATTTTTTTGTTTTGTGGGTGTAATCATAGTGAATTTTAAACAATATTGAGTCTAAAAATACCGAGATAAAAAAATGAATATACTCATCATTCGAAAGTTTCAGTTGTTGTGGAATATAAGCTCTTCAACAGGTCTCTAAAATACTCTGGAAAAGAAGTATTGAATGAAAAACACATAAAACACAAAGGGCCTCAGTCTCCTCAGTGGTTGCTACAAAGCCTTACAAGCAGGCCCCTTTTAACAATGTGTTTGTTGAATTCAATATCAATAAATTCATTAGTAAAATTAAGACCATTTAGAGTCTCTTGATGACAGATCTGAGTTTTGAGCAATACAAAATAAATCTTATTACATCAGCTACTAACATAACAGTATTTAGTTATTAGTTGGATATTAACAAAAAAACACAACAGGCTCCAAAGAGCAGCTTACTTGCCATTCCCTTGAGGGATGAATACTTGTTTTTGCAGCCTGTCACACAGTAAACAATGCGACATGTAAAAACATTGTACAGTGGGTTTTAAACGTGTCATTTTTAGAGATAACAGTGGCTGATACACAGAGAGGCGACTCTGTGACCCCTGTTCTTTGACAAAGTTAACAGGAGTCAGATACAGGAGGCGTCTCTTGTTGACAGATTTTCAGTGGGTGATACCATGAGAGCCCATTTCAACCCGGTCGGGGGTGGATTTCACTGTGTGCTGTCGAAGCCTATTTGTTGTGGAAAGGATTACGGTGACCGATCTAGTCGCAAACAAGATTAGTGGCAGCGGATCATGTTTGATTGGGAAGCTCCAAAACAGCTCTCACAACTGTGAGACAAGTTGCTGTCCTGCTTGTAGCCAGCGGGAAGGAAATAACAAAATATACATGCAAATAAATCGAGACAAGAGGACAATCTGTGCTCTTTACTTCACTCTCTCTCTGACCAAGCCACGTCTGTGTGTCTCACTGTTTCATGTTGATGCAGATCTGTCCAGTTCACTCAGAAAAGCAGGAGGCAACAAAGCACACTCAGAGGTAATTTTGCCTTTGATTTCGAGATTGAGCTGTAGAGTCGTGTCTTTTTATAGAGCTGGCCTCAAACACACAGAGATGCACACACACTCACACAACCATGGTCACACACACTCAGGAGTATCTGTAATCCCTAGTTGAGACAAGCAGACACCCCCGGTGCATCACTTTCCCGTTCATTTCATAGATCTGTCATCGTCCCTGGACAAAAGCACCTCGCCAGGATGACTAATCTGCGCTCGGCTCGCTGTCCTGGCTGACTCAGGCTGCCATGTCGATTCTATTTCAGACGTGACTCAGTGATCGCTGAGGCGAGCTATGATTGGAATGGAGACAAGTCACACAAAGGGGAGACAGAGACAAAGATGGACAGAGAGCAAGAGAGAGGGGGGGAGAGGGGAAGTCTATTTATTCTCAACTCATTAAAACTTATTCAAAAGCTGAAAGATGACTGGAGGCATAGCAGCGCTTATATCACTCTGCGTGTGTGTGTGAGTGTGGAAGAGAGTGTGTGTGTCTCAGTCCTCCCTCGTCTCCCCTCCAGCAGTGACAGTGAAGGCTCCAGGGCTGACATAGGGGACAGCCCACCTCAGCCTGGCCCAGAAACCCTCACCTTGTCTGGGCCACTAAGCACACCGCAGCCCCCTCAGTCACCAGGCGTACCCATCCAGACAGTGATGCTGCCTGGCTGGGGAGGCTGGGACAGGAGTGGTTTTGGGAGTTGGGGTGCAGGCTGACAGGCTGTCATAACAAATGTGTGCGCACACACACACTCGTAGAGAGAAAATAAAATATCAATATGATGATATGTGAGAGAAACTACATCACTGTTTCTCCCCTCACCACGTCTTTCCCCCGACCCCACCCATCACCAAAACCACCAACCTGCAGTGTCCTGACATATCATGCTCAACGGCCTGAATTGGTGAGGTAAGCAGAGTCTGATGTGCATACACACTGGCACTTACACACACACACACACACACACACACACACAGACACTCCAATGTACACTGTACCAAGACACACAAATGCTTCCTTACACACCCCCATACAGACATGAAATGCCTTGCACAAAGAAGCAAAATAATAAACTGCAAGACAAACCTCCACATAAAGAAATGCACATTCACTTATTACCAAACACACACACACTGTGTCTATTTTCCTGAGAGCCACAGTAGGGACAAACACTGAGTTAGTTATTCAGATACTGGCTACGGTTACATGATGGCTTCTCATTCGGAATGAAATAAATCTGAATGAAATCATTCGGAATTAAAGTTTTTCCAGGTAGTTTACAGGAAATATTCATTCCGAATGAGGGTTTACATGGGAGATCAGTTCAATCGCCTTTATTCAGGTCTGCGCAAGGTTTGGGGCAGGGAAGGTTTCTGATTGGATAGGGGGCGGGGCGGATGTTACGTGTTTATGTTTACCGGAAGAAAACACTGTAGTCCTCGTTCTGGATAACAAGATGCTTGACGACGCCGTTCTTAGTGCCTTTTTCGGGCTTGTTTTGCTTATATTCTTGAAGCAGCAGTACGACAACAACCTTGTTCTGCTAATGCTTCATTTGTTGAAGAGGAGAAGAGAGGTAGAAGGTCAAAGAAGGGAGATAGAAGACCGTGCTGTGGCGAATGGAAACCGGTGAGTGCAACGAGTCCGACTGCTCAGCCCGTTGCTATGCGCGCTGTATACATCATCGCGCCAGAAGGGCAAGGAAACAAGCATGCACAGAAAGAATGGAATGAACTTAAAGAGGAATGAGGGTTTACATACACACAAAATTCTTTCATTCGGAATGACAAACGGAATAAACCACCCCCTTTATTTGGATTTAATTTTCAATCGGAATGACCGTTTACATGACCACTTTTAATCGGAATGGCCATTCATTCCGATTAAAAGTGGAATTAAACTGTCCATGTAAACGTGCTGACTGTGGATAATTCGGCTCTGAGTAAAAACCTCATGAATGACTGGATCTTAAGTCATAGAAGAAATGCTGATTTGTAACATGACACTGTTTTACTTCGTGTTTTTACTGGTTTAAAACACCAAATACATTTTTTGGAGAGGAGGAGACCTCTGCAGGTAATTCGGCTCCCAGTAAAAAATCTTTAACATCAGGATCAGAAATAAGGTGAGTAAACATTAAGGTGAGCACATATGTGCCAACACATTCTCACTCCAACCTCATCACCGTATGCAGACTTTCAACGTCCACATAAGACATGCAGGTTACCCTGGGTGCGTGGGTTGTTGACTTTCTGGGAAGCCCTGTTAAGTTCTGCCTGTTACATGGATTGTCTGATTCCAAAATACACTTCTGTTTTCCCAGGAAATGTACCGTTTGCATACAGTCTCTTTCAAAATAAACACAATATACAGAACATCGGTGGCTTTACAATCTAACAGGAAGCGAACACTGGCCTCTGTGTGAAAGTTGATGGTTGATGCATCCACCACCCCTCCTGCCCACCCTACACAGACTTTTGCCACCTTAACTCTTGTTCTTGTCCTACTTTGTTTCCCCCTGATGCCGCAAACCATAACAGTGACCAGCCGCGTATCAAGCTGACATGAAAGGATGGCTTTTTTAACCGGTGTCTGACGCCAGGTCAATGAACAAGCGCCAGATTTCAACGACTTCGGAGTGAGACCGGGTTTGATTTGCAAGTGGTGGGCTGCAACCTCCCCAACAGCGTGGGAGAAACATTGGTTTGTGACATGAAACTGTTTTATTTAGCATTTTTTACTGGCTTTAATCACCTGGTCTGTTTGTTTTGGAGAGGAGGAGACCTCTGCGGATAATTCGGCTTACAGTAAAAACCTCCTGCACAATGACCACTGAAGGAATTCTAACCGGGAGATGTTTCAGTGGGTTGCAATCTGCGATCCTCCCGGCTAGATGCCACTAAATTCTACACACTGGACCTCTAAAGATTGCTTGTTACTTGGAGAGAGCCTTGGACACAGGTTTGCTCAGGATAAATCATTTGACCTTTTTAAAGTGAAGAAATTAAATATTGTATGTTATTTCTGCCCCCATTAGTTTGCTGTGCTGCAGCTCCTCTAAACTTGAACCACAACAGAATTCTGCATCCACAAACATTTCAGCATAAATTAGCTACTACAATTATTTGATCAGTTAGACTGGGAGAAAAGGTCTTGGAGGTTTGAGACAAGTGAAGGCTGCTGCCTAATGTTAGAGACCCTCTATTCTGGCCTCCGTCTCTCTCTCTCTCTCTCTCTCTCTCTCTCGTCTCTTTCCACAGATACATTGCAGATTGGTGGGCCTGCTGTCTTTGCCAGGCAGCGGTACACCATTCCTGCTGAATTATTCACATCTTGCGGAGAAGAGGAGCAGAGAGAGAGACAGACCGTATAAAGCCAAGCTAATTAAAGTAGTGGTATTAAAAGTGTGCCGTGTCTCTTCCGAGAAGAGAGGAAAGAGAGATCAGCGGTGATACCTTTCCTCTCTCCGCGTCTCTATCACTCGTCCCCCCGCCTCTCTCCTTCTCTCGCTTCACTTATCCCCCTCTTCCCTCGGCTTTCTCAGGAAAATTACAACCTGACTGCTCACTTTAATATTTCAGCATCTAAGTGAGTGTGACAGGCTCTCCTTTGTGTCGCTCTCTCCCCCCCACCTCCACCTCCTTCATGTGTCCCTACCTCCCTCCATCCACCCACCCCTCTCTCTCTCTGCCTCAACCTCCTCGTGTCGCTTGCTTATCGTTCCCCCGATGGTTCAACTTTTTACCATGTGACAGGAAAGAGAAGGAGAGAGGGAGACAGAGGAAAAAACAAAAACAAATCAGGCTCAAAGCGAGGCCTCTCTGCCAGGCTATCAGGCTGTCTCTCTGTGAATTTCATGACACGTACACGACCATGAACCTACAATGAGGAGAGGTATCGCTTCGCCCTGATGTACGCCACTCACACTCAGGCTTAGACGCACACAGGCAGTGTTTCAGAGTGACATAGAGGGTAGTGATCTCATCCACAGAGACAGACGTGGACTCAGAATAGAGGTGTGTGTATGTCTTTGTGTGTATATTAGAAGTCACCTCCTATACTTGAGCCACTTCAGCTCATGAGCTCCTTTGAAAAGACGTCGCCGCAAACACAACAGGAATGGTCTTTTGTATGTGTTCATCTGCACTCATATGTATCATTGTGAGTGAATATGCATGTGTGTCTGGACTCACAAATGTATTATACATGTTGGAGTGTGAGAGGTGTACTTGTTGGTGGAGTGATAAGAGCGTGTTATCGGAGGTGAATAGCCAAGAAGATGGCTCAGTGTGTTGTGTGTTCATAGGCACTATGATACACATCAATAATTTAGCTCGTCTCCCCTACTCCCCATTCATTCTATTTTCATCTCTGCCATTTGATATCCCTGTCTGTTTCCACTCTCAAAACACACCGTATTATGTCCAGAAAGCGAGCGAAAAATATACAAAGAGCCTGAGGAAACAAGCCCTTTATTCCAAGAGGTAGAAAAGTAAATGGTGCAACAACAGCACGCCAACAATGTATGCACAAAAGCACTCAGGAATTACATATCCGCACCTATACATGCGCTGGTATGTCTGCACACACACAAAGAGAATCACACACACACAAACTGACACTCTCGACGCAGTGAGCGGGTAGCAACATTGTACACAACATTGATCATATAATTTACTCCTCTCTATCAAGCTACAAGGCTATTGATCAAATAATTCCATATGCGGGCCTCGGCCACTGCCAAATTGCTAAAATGGGGCTGCTCTACTCAAAGCGTGTCCCATAATGGTTTTGGCATTGATTGCGGCTCTCCCTCACTCACTCCCAATGCAAACAAACCGCATTTAACTGCAGAACTTGAGAGCGAGAAAGGGTATGTGAATATGGAGGAAGTGATTGCACAAATCCCACGTGCACTGCAAACATAACACTGACACCTCAACACGCTTATACAGGCCCTGCACACACAAGCTGTCAGCGTATGTCCTGGTGTATATTTGTGTGTTCATCAAATGTTGAAACGAACTATTTGCTGTTGGTTTTCGGAGTAGAGCTGCATTGTGGAGGGGTGGGCAGGTTTTAGGAATGATTGGAAGATTAAGGCCAGTTGAAAGGCCAATTCGACCCCATTTTTACTCTGATGGCTCAGCTGGCCAATTTCCTGCCACTGCGTCGCCTGGAGGCTGGAGTCACAAACACACACACACACACATGTACAGTAGGTGTGTTAATTCATGTGTGCAGCACAAGTGCTTGTATGCATATACATACAATACCTGCAAGTGTGCGCATGCATGTACACATGGATGCACGTCCACAGATGCCAGTTGCTGTTGGTGACAGAGAGTGTGTGGTGGAAAGTGAAAGGAAAGGAAAAAGACACAAAAGGATGAGTGAAGCAGAAAGAGACAGAGAAAGTGATGATGGTGACGAGGTCTAGGTCATAAACTCTCATAGAGGGCCCTCACTACACAGCCAAAGTGTTGTTCGGCAATGTACATGTATTTTCTAATATTTTCTTTCAGGCAGAAACATTGTGAAGCACCAAAATAAGAGTCTATGAAAGTCACTTTTGTCTGTCAGGAATACATTTCAGCTATGTGTTGCAGCTGTCCATCTTGTGCATCTGACGTGACAGATACTTTTCTATTTAATCAATACAAGCCTTGTTATTGCTTGTGTTTGACCTGTATTTTTTATGATCCAAAACATCCCCTTAGGCTTTGTTTTACAGCCCAGTTGCTAGAATAAAATGCTGGCATGGCACATTTCACAGATATGCAAGATTTGTTATCACATAAACATATGAAATAGTAGTAATGTAATCCCAGTCACTTGTATAAGAACTTAGTTTCTCATCAGCAAGAGGAGGGATAGTGGGTGGTATGAGACGCAGCAGATAGCAGCAGACCACTGTTCAAGACCAATAAAAGCAGGTATTTTTAACAACTCATCAGGACATTTCCAGCAGTATTTGTGGCAACCAAATCAGGAATTTTATGCCAAAACATGATCTTTTTCTAATCATAACCAAGTGTTTTTTTTGGGTTTTTTTTTAAAAGATATTTTTTAGGGCATTTTTGCCTTTAATTGATAGGACAGTCAAGTGTGAAAGGGGGAGAGAGAGAGGGGGTGACATGCAGTAAAGGGCCACAGGCTGGAGTCGAACCCGGGCCACTGCGGCAACGGCCTTGTACATGGGGCGCCTGCTTTACCACTAAGCCACCGACGCCCCATAACCAAGTGTTTTTTGTTCTTAAACCTAACCACACATTAACAACAGCGTTGTCACAACATAAAAACAAACATCTGCTACATATTAAACATACAAATGCAACATAATCATGGTTGCAGAAATGCAAAATGGCGATATTTATTCTGACAAGTTGAGCTTTACATGTGCTAAAAGGCCAGTGACCAAGTCTAGGTGCTGTGTCTGATTGTATCCTGCAGACCAGTGGTTCCCAACTGGTCCAGATTTCTTCTTAGTCATTAGTTCAAGGTCCACACACATTTAAATACATTTGGCGTCACACTTGTGTTTGGCCATGTCAATGAGTTAGTTTACTGTCTCTGTCAAGTCTGTTAGTCTGTTACTCTACAGCAGGAAACAGCACTTCAAAATAAAAGCTCTGTGACAGAAATTCACTGTACCTGATGACTTTGCGAGTCACTTGCGGTCCATTCAGAATGAGGCCACAACCCGCTTTTGGACCATGACCCACCAGTCGGGAACCACTGCTGTAGACAGTGGTGGAGGACTGAAGCTGCTGACATTCTGCTTTCCTCACGCAGCCTCCATGAACACGACATACACCCACACTAAGCTGCACGAAACTCATCTTTCCTCTCTCAGCCAACTGTTTTCTTACCTTAAAACCTTAAACATGGGAAATTGAATCTTTTCTAAGCTTGTTTGGATGCTGTGTGGAAATAAGGTTGATAAGAACAGCTTGTGTTTGCCTCTTAAAATGTATGTAAATACTGAACTGTGAGTCTGGCTGTATTGAAGCATAGTTTAGGTGATGATGGAGAAGACTTAATGGTGTCCCACTACTCACCAGGTGTTGGCTGTGGAGAAGAGATTTAGCGACTCTTGTAAAATTATTCTTCATGAAAACGACGTAAAAAGCACACAGTATTTTCACACATAAACAGTGTTTTCAAATGAAGCTGACCTAGTGTGGATGTAGTCTCAGAGAGAGACGGCAGATCATGTGAGATCTGTTGAGGGAGAGAGCTGAGAAGTGTGACAGTGGAAACGCAGGAAGGGAGAAGAGACACGCGGGACAGAAAAGGATGGGAGAGAGATAGCGTGTGACAGAAAAGGAGAGAGAAGGAGAGTCCAGCTGGTGGCAGAAACAGAGAGAGATGTAAGGATATGACACCTCCTGTCTCCGCACCGGCCCTTGCTGGCCTTTGCTGGGACATACATGACAGCCCTGTCACACTCATTTAGTCTCTCTCCTTATCAAGAGAGATATATGTTGTGAGGAGGAGAGTCATACATGGTGGGCGAGAGGAGGACGGACAGAGAGAGAGAACACTAAGAGTGAGAAGGAGACAAGGGGAAAGAAAGACAAACAGAAAGAAAGAGAGGTTAAAAGCAGGAGTGATACTGCATCAACTCACTTTCACATATCTTCCACACTGGTGCCTCTCAGCACCGCCATGCTACTAATGTCCTTGACATAGCACCAGCCTGTGTGCGGTGCGTGGGTGTGTGTGTGTGTGTTTCCACTCCTCATAAGGTAAAAAAGTATCATTTAGCCATGACAAACTTTCTAAAGCTTGTTCACATCCACTGAACGTTCACAAGCATCTCTCTCAAATTACTTTTTAACCTTCGACAAAAGTTTTAATTAACAAATGAGCGACTGCTCTTTGTGCACTCTCACGGTAACACTGTTGATTCACTGTAACTGCACACGTCCCTCCTCTCTGTCAGAGGCTTTTAGGAAAGTACATTTGTGTTTCCAAAGCACTCACATGAAGAATGGGAAATAGCACTGTTACTGTGTAATGTGCTGGTCAGGATATGTTGCTTCAGGTAGCAGTAAGACACTGAATTACTATACAGGAAGGCTGGTTTGAGTAACAAAGCCATGAGTTTTAAATATTCTACATACATGCAAGAATTAAATTGGCCCATGTATTGTGTTGCTGGGTGATGTTACACTGCGTTGCAGTAAAAGCTGAGCCAGGTGAAACTTTTTTACTCAACAAGTCTGCATGTTTTGTTCTGTGTGTTTGTTTGCTTTTCGTTGGCCACCCCACTGCAGCAGCACAGGGATCTCACTGAAGTAAATAAGGGGGGCTGCGTTATGTTAGGCTACACCATGCTAATACTGGTCTGGAGGTTCACAAATGTTGAGCAATAAGGCCTCTTCTCTATTAAAAAAAACCCAAATAAATAAAAATGATAATAAAAAGATAGAGAATTAACAACAGATTAATAAAGTCAACGAGACAAGGAATAAAGATGACTGATCGACTATTAAAATAATCGGTGACTATTTTAGTAGTTGACTAATCGGTTTGAGTCTTTTTTCATAGAAAAGTATTGTAAAAGTCCCCCACAATACTCTTATTGCAGCTTCTTATGTTCACATATAGGCAGCTTTACACACTCTCTCATGACGGTGAACTAAAACCCTTTGGCGTGAGTACGAAACAAGACATTAGATGACATAGTTTTTGGGTTTGGGAGAGACAGACTGACATTTTTCAACATTTTAACACATTTTTCAATAAAATGATTAGCCAACTAATCGAAGAAATAATCAACAGATTAGTCGACAATGAAAAGAATCGTTAGTTGCAGCCCTAGTATGTTACTATGTAGCAGATGTGTTAAAACTTTACAATTTCAGTAATGCTGTGGTTGATGTGTGGTTGGTTTAGATACAAAAACACATGGTTATGGTGCATAAATGTCATGTTTTGGCATAAAACACACACTTTTGGTGGCACAATCACAGCTAAAAATGCAGCAATGTCTCTGGAAAGAAAAAAAAAAACGCATTTCATGGCACAATGCTGGCAGGAACTGTCCCCTGCAGAATCATAGTGATGGGTCCCTAAAAAAACCATCCACATTGGTAGCTATAAAGCCAAAAATGACACTGGAAATGCTTCAATGACTCGCTAAAAATGATTATTTTTGTTGTTTGTTGGTCTCGGATGTCAGTCTGCAGCTTGGTAAGCATCTCACCTCGGCATGGTGGCCCCTGGGCACAGATATGCAAAAGGCCCCATCACCATCGGAACAAGACAAGGTTTTGCCTCTTTTTTTGTATCTTTTATCTTTGCAGTTGTGGTTCTGTGTCTTTTTGTGGCAATTATGTGTCTCTTTGAAGTCACTTTGTGTCTCTGTGCAGTTTGTTTGCAGTCATTTTGAGTCTCTTCCTAGTTGGTGCATGTTAATGTGAGTGACGTTTTGTAAGTGAAGGCCAGTGGGGCCCCTGATGCTTTGGGCCCCTGGGCCTGTGCCCACTAGGCCATTCATTAATCTATCCATGCACCCAGGTGTCACGCCATTCACTATCCCCTCCACCTCCTGATGACAAAGTCAGCTCATATACTATGTCACTTTAGAAACGCTGATATGATACACATGAAACGCACAAATGTATTCAGGTTTGGAGGAACATACAGTGCCAACATTTTCTTCTGGTAACTGGACTGCAGCTACCACATGATGTACATATACTGTGTCCAACAAAATAGCAATACATTACTATTAATACATCTTACTGCCCTCTTGTTTTTAACGCCTCTAACTGCGGTGCTTTGTGCAGGCCAGTCGAGTTCTTCCACACCAAACTCAGGAAACAAAGAATCACATCATGAAGCCCAAAACAAAAAGTGCACCAAAGCACTTGTGGCAAAATGCAGAATGTATATCCATGTTCACCCCCTCCTTCCCTCTCCAACCCTACTCTGCGCTCACCATCCATATTCATGCCTGTAGAAACAGCCAGGAGAGAAGACATCTCTGGGCGTCCCATGATTTGCATGTGATAAATAAATGAGGTGAACCAATCAAGAGAGCTCTATCTGTGTATGTGTGTGTGCTCGTGTCTGTGGCGCTCAGCTGGTTAAAATTGCATGACGGGAGGAGGGGAGGAGGAAGGGAAAAAAATGATCGGTCCAGCACAGTAGTTAGTTTATGTAAAGAAAGAGAGACACTGAGAGAGTGAGAGAGAGGGGAATGGGAAATGCAGAGCCTTGGAGGGCCCTGTCGCACCGCTCGACACAATAATGAATTTCAAATAAGTTATTCACTTCAGGAGTAAGTGGCTGGCACCCACTCCTTACAGCTGGTTTGTTGAGATAATTGATTTTCAAATAGTTTTGAGGACGAGGAACGGGGACGGGGGCTGGCGGAGGGAGAGGAGGGGGACGTCAGTGAGCGAACAGGGGATGACAACTACAACAGGGGTAGTGTGCATGTGTGTGTGTGTGTGTGTGGCACTGCTACTTTTGAGTGTGTGCATGTCAATTATGTGTGTGAGAGAAGTTACAGGGATGCTTTAATTCGCGCAGGAAAGAGGCCGTGTCGGAATGGAGGCTAGCTGTAATTAAACTGATACAGCTCTGCAGGCGCACACACACTCATGTAGCAAAGATTAATTTTTCATGTCTCGCACGTCTACTTCATCTCCACTGTCTCTCCTCTCTCGTCCTGGCTCAGGGCGTGTTGGCTAGCTAAACTTTGCGCCGCTTTTCGCAGTGCTGTTAACATGGCAGCCCTCCTCTGCTGGCTGCACTGACACAGATAACTGAGCATCCGGGATGACAGCGACACAAACTCAATGAGATGCATTAGTGGCAGGATTTGAATTGACAATGTAATTTACCACATCTCTCTCTCTCCCTCTCCTCTGCCAACTCTCTCCCCCTCTCTATCTGTCTCCACCACCCTCTTCTCGCTATCTCTCTGTTTAATTCATAGTAAGAGGGAGAAAGTGAGGTGAGGAAACTCAAGCAGCCGCCGGGGTTTCCATCATGAATATGTTTAACACGTTAGACATCATACGGGAGAGAGGCGGAGATAGAACAACAAACACTGTCCAGCAAAACAGCTGTTGTCCTCTTGCATCAGATCATTTGAAAAGGATCTCCTCAAAGCAGATAATACATGTTTGAATGGAGAGAACTCTAGAATATATAAGTACTGCTGCTTTAAGATATTTTTACTCAAGTACAAGTCAGAGAAGAGAATTCCCGCATACTGTCCTATTTATTGCAATAAACTGAGTATTTGATCTTTGTGTTGTGACGGCCTGCCTCACATGTGAAGCTGTGTATGTGGGGTGGTGAGATTTACCATGAGCCTGACATGTTAGACATCGACGGCACGGTGATGCAGTGGTTTACATTGACACCTAACAGCAAGAGGGTTCTTGATTTGCATGTTCTCCTCATGTCAGCGTGGGTTTTGTCCAGGTACTCCAGCTTCCTCCCACAGTCCAAAGACATGCAGGTTAATTGGTGACTCTAAATTGTCCGTAGGTGTGAATGTGAGTGTGAATGGTTGTCTGTCTCTATGTGTCAGCCCTGTGATAGTCTGGTGACCTGTCCAGGGTGAACCCTGCCTCTCGCCGGATAAGCAGTTACAGACAATGAATGAAAATGAAATTAATGGTAGACAAGTTGTTGATACATCATTTTTAAAACTATATTATTAATTGTTTACATTGATGTCTATGAAATCCATCTCTCATGGTGGGAGTTACCCTTTAAATGGTTGACTGTGGGACTGAGTGCAGTGACAACTCACTTTACCTGATGAAGGTCAGGTGAAGTTTATTGGTGTATACATGTAATGTACATGTATACAGCAGCGCACAGTAGGGGTGGGGGAAAAAAAATTCACACTGCTTAGTATAGAAATATTTTTGCATGACAATATTGTATCATCACACGGTGCCCAGTATCGATTTTTTTTATTATATAAACTGCCAATATCACAAATACAAATTAAACTTAAGGTAGCCTTCTAGAGTATTATAATCAATTGTTTTTTCAGTCCACTAGATACATTTTGCTGCAAAAAAAATGGCTGAAGAGAGACTGAAAACTTTATCTTATTAAATAAAGCAGATGTCGACAATTTTTTTTCCTTTGGGGACATAATTTACAGTCCAAAAAGGAAATAAATCTCAAAATATTTTATTGCAATACTCAGCATATCACAACATATTTAAAATCCCAATAATATTGTATCATGACTTAAATATCGTGATAATATTGTATAGTGGATACTCCGGTGATTTCCACCCCTAGTGTACAGGTATTCTCTTCTTTTAACTATGGACATTCTTCAGTTCAGTTCAGTTCAGTTCATTTATTGGTCTCCTTAGAGAAATTTGGCTTGGAGCTAGGGGTCAGCATACACATACATACAATCAACATATAGTTACCAGCATAAAAATAAAAATAAACACGTTACAACACAGTCACCCAGTTAGCCTCGGTGCATCATTTTTTATTTTTTTTTATTTTTCTTCGCCGACATTCAGTGGTCCGATTGTACCCACTTCCTATAAAGTGCAATTCGCGGTGTGTCAACTTAGACAACTGCTAAGTGAGGTAACAAGGCGACATAAATAATAAATAACTAAACAGACAAAAAAAAGAAACAGTGTAGCTGGACCCCTAGCTCCGTGTCACCGCAGAGCAGCGCCATCTTGGATGGAATCAACAACTATTGATCTCCTGTGCACCTGTCTACAAGTAACTGAAGGTGTGCATGAGCCTCCACATTCTTACTCGAGTACAAGTAAAATTACTTTGGTAAAAAAATACTTAGGAGGCCAGTTAAAAAGTACTGGGAGTAAATTTCACTGCCATTTCAGGAGGGAAAGAGAAAGAGGGAGGGAAAAGAAATTATGTTATATGATAAACCTATGAAAGTAAGGATCAGATTTAGGCTACAAAATATAGCACTTTAACATGTCAACGTACAGGATGAGGCTGGCAATATATCCGTGTGAAACTAGATATCGTCTATATAATATTTTGGATATCATAATATCATGAGAGTTGTCTTTTCTTGGTTTTAAAGGCTTCATCACAGTTAAGTCAAGTCATTTTCTGAACTTGCCACACTGTTCTATTATGTACCTTTACTCATTTGGTCATGACATCCACATTATTGATGATTATTTATCAAAAATCTCATTGTGTAAATATTTTGTGAGAGCAGCAACAGCCAACCCTACAACATCAATATGGAGATATTAAGTAAAAAGCTATTGTGATGTACGGTTTTCCACATATAGCCCAGCTCTCTATAGGACACACATCACACCACAGAGCCTTTATGTCAACACCAACAAGTAATCCTTTGCAGCCTCCACATGCAACTTAATGCCACTTACAAATGCACAACCACCTTCCTCAGTACCCAGACAATAAATAACCAACAATAAATTATGAGTGGACACCAAGGCGGGTGCAATAATCATTATTACAACACAGAAATTCAATAACCTGCCCATAATTATATCTGACATGATTAACAGCAGAATGAAACATCACCACAGCAGACACAACACAGACATGTATCAGCAATATTAACTCCACACATGGCTGCAGACCCAACACACACTGCAGTAAACAGGAGCTGCACAGCGCGCGCACACACACACAAGGCTGAGAGTCTTCCTCAGTCTGCTCCAGGTGAAACTTCTCTGCTCGTTCATTCTCAGTCCATGTCCACTCCCTGTCCCAGTATAACCAGTCCACTCGACCTCTCTGTCCCAGTATAACCAGTCCACTCGGCCTCTCGCGGCGCTTCTCAGTTTCCAAACACTTGGAGCAAACTGAGGCTGTGCAGTCACAACATGACAGGAATTAACACTCACACACAGCAGGACGGTCACACACACACCTTAGTGATGTAAAAACTCAGAAGTCACAGCATGTTAGCAATTAGCATGTTAGCCAACTCCAAGACGCACCTGTTCACTCGGCGGTGTGGGGGTGTTTGATTTGGGTCACCCGGCGTGCCGGCTGAGCGGCGCGTTGATTACATCAGGTGCGTAATTTCGGTAGATGCAACCTTGTACCCAGGCATGAGACTTGGATGGGTAGAGAAGTACCGTAGCTCCTATAATACCTGAGAACAGGTAAAATAAATCATTTCAAAATTACTTTAAAAAGAAGGCAGGCTACACAAACAACTTTGTTAGAGTAACAGAGTGAAGGCTCAATGTATTTTTTTTTCTCATTTTTTTGTGTGTTTTATGTGTTTATTAATTCTATAATGATATATTATTATTATTATTATTATTATTATTTATTAATTTATAAAGCACTTGTCAAAAACAAGTTACAAAGTGCTTTACACAGAGATCAAAACAAGAGAAATTACCAGATAAATCATAAATAAAACTATAATTGATACAAAAATAATAACAAATGAGGTATTCATGTGGACATCAGTCATCAGTCTTTATTTTGATGAATGATATAATAAATTCGATGAGGCTCTGTTAATCATTCTTGAGTATATGTTTACGACACACATCAGACATCAGAGAAGATGTTGGTACAACATGTATTCATGGACGCAGCCATAGCAAAAACTTATAGTAACAGAACAATAACTCAGTGTTATATTGTTTATTTCACATGTTATACAGATGCATGTGTAACCTTGGTGCAACTTGTTTATTATTTGAGTGTGAACACTTACAAGGTCTCCATCTTACAGTATGTTGACACCCTGGAGCCTCCTCACATGACTGCACGCTGACAGTGAAGGACTGAGACCTTTCAAAATACCAAACCATGACCATGGATGAATCCTACATTCATACAATTACTATCATTATACATGAGGACATTTCCAAAACAGCTATTAATTATTAAAACACAGTAAAAACAAATAACAGTAAAAGTGTGGACACTGATTCAAGAGGATGGAATTCTGGAAATGTGTTTAGATCTTCCTGACTTCCTCTGCACCATGGGGCCCTGACCCTGAAGGCTATGGCTCCTCTGGGTTTCAGCCTTGATCTAGGTGATAGGCTCATATATTGAAATTTGCATTTAAGGTTTGCACAGAGGCAAAACATCTCCACAAATGTGGAGAATCTGTAGTTTGAATATGCAGACAGTTGTGCATTACGCCTTTAAACCAGAAATCTAAATGTTTATTTGATCCCCAGTGCTGAGACATATTTTAGTGTTGTGAACATTTGATTTAGAAGTGCTAAACTTCATTAATTAAAACTTGATTTAGCTGTTCAATTACAAACCCTGGGATCCTCTGGGCGTCTTCACAATCACGCAGCAGAAATTTACGTCACCCCACATTCTGGATCAGTCATGAAAGTAGTGTGACAACAATGTCAGTGATCTTTTCAAAACCTTAAGTGGTGCTTTAGTTGTCACATGTCCAAAAAACGTTGTCATTGAACCTAATCCGGGGTTTACAGAATCTTCCCCTATCAGCGTTGTTTGACAGACGGTTCGTGAACACGCCTCCCTTCTCCTTCCATGACTTGAATTCTCAGGCAACAGGACGGTTTGACAGCTTTGGCCTTGGGCCTAGATACTCATTTAGACCATAATTGAGCTATAAGCTAAAAGGGTAATCGGGATAGCCTCTATTTAGCACCTGACTGACTGTCTCCATGTGTGTGTGTGTGTGTGTTTGAAACCCAAACCTTGTCATTGTGCAAGAGGAGGAGTGAGGCGCAGGCTCTGTGCAGACATGTACACAATCTCTGGAGCCAAATTCTCACACAGGACAGAGGGTTGCAGGGCTAAAATCAGACACATACATGCACATGAACACACCACACATACACACATGTACGGGCTAATTGCACACACTCGAAAGCACACTCGGAGCACAATAGTTTTTTTGTGTTTGTGTGCATGTCTACATGTGCGTGTGTGTGTTCTTTCTGATTCAGATTGACAGGATGCTTAGGAGGCTGTGTGCTCACTATAATTACACACACTTGAGAAATGTCGGCTCTCGGTGTTGGAGAGGAGGGTGTAATCAACGCTTGCTCTGTCATACATACACACACACACACACGCACACACACACCTGACATTCTTGCAAAGATTAGCAACACACCTCTTTGCTCTGGAATCCAATCTGAGGATGAAGAAAATAAGTCAGGTACACGCACACACACACACACACACACACACACACACACACACACACACACACACACACACACACACACACACACACACACAAAGGAAGCATCACTGCCATCACAGTCATCATCAGTGACAGCTGTTGTCTTATCATCAAATCTGCCATCATCATCACTATCATCATCACCTTCATCGTTGCATGTTGTTGGCAGCAATCTTTGTTTATTACTTTAGTCAAGAGCTCGTAACACATAAACCCATTTGCGTATGCACACACACGCACACACACACCCACATGGGGAAATAACACTTTGGATCCCTGTTTTGGATATTTATAAACTGCCGCACCATATTTGAGTTCATGTTGAGGTAAGATACTCAGAAAACAGAATGAGTAAACAGGAAATGGGACAAAAGAGATTTAGCACAGGCGTAAGTCTGTATATTTGTGAATGGACACACACCAAAGCGTAGACAGTGCAACACACGCAGCCCAGTCGCCAGGAGAAAGTGTTAGCATGGCGTGTTTCTGCAAATCAAGAATACATTACATTTACATATTTCATGCATATCATATAAATATTTTAAAAGTGACGTAAGATATGAACTGACTTTGAGACACGAGCCAAGCTGTACACCGCTGCAGACTACTATTCATGACCAACAAACAAAACTGGTTGTTCTGTAGTGACCTGTTGCTGTGTTTCCTGTTTTCAGTCACCAAACATGAGCGAACTGTCAGTGTTTTTCCTTTGACTTTTTAGACTCCAGATGTTGGTGTCATGTAGCATCCTGCCTGTGTTTTTCCGGTTCCTTTTTTGGCACCAAATGCAAGTATTTTAGGGACCAATCGGTGTCTTTCCATTTGCTTTTCAGACTCTAGATGTGGGTGTTCTGTAGCAATCGTCTTTGTTTTTTCAGCAGGGATAGCACCACTGAGATACCACTGTTTCCTGCTGAGATAGCAGCATGAAAAGCATGTATTTTAAGCCCAAACATGATCTCTTCCTGAATATCCTGTGCCTAAACCTAACCACACATTATCTACAGCTTGTTGAACATATTCGCCACAAACTAATGTGTAAATGTAACATATCCGTGGTTTGCAGAAACATACAACGTCCCATGACTGTTGCAAAAATGCCTAATGCACGATATCCAGTGCCACCCCATTTATGGTTTAGGTTAGCTACACTGCCTGATTAAGGCCGTCTTTGTCACAGGAAATCAGCGCTTTTTGGGAGCGTCCTGCAACGTCAAAGTTATCCACTTTCTAACCTTTAGCCAACATTTTTTCTTGTGGAACTCCAGACTTATTTGTTAAAACAACTTTCTAAAACCTAAGCTGACTGAAAGTGTTTTTTTCCCTCTGTTCCTCCTGGGCACCTTAATTACCTCGGGCACCATTTACCAGAGGTTATTAAGGAACAGCTGTCCCCTCCCTATGTTTATGTATGTATGTTTCTGCCCTCCCATCTCAGCCCTTAGGCTACAGTTCTGCCTTTTAGCATAACAAGCGTGCACTCTGCAGTCCAGGTTCCATGGTCATTATTCTGCACCCTGTGGTCCCTGCATTCCCAAGTACTCCCCCAGGTCCCGGGCCTCCCACAGGGCAGTGTTGAGGGAACACTGTTTTCATTAAGACGGTCATTTTCTGCACACTGTGATTTGCATGCGTTCTTTTAAATAGTTTTTAAAAAGCCAGGGCCCCTTGCATTAAATACCGCCGCAGTGGAACTATTAAGTGGAGAGAAGCAGCCGGACAAACTGTCGCTGTTATGGCATTTCAATTCCATCGCAATGGGATGGCGTTAGGACACACACATGCACAACACACACACACGCATACACACACCACCTTAGCCCCTGTTGCGGGCAGACGGCACGTAGCTAAACATCTAAACATTGCTTCGAGCCTCTTTTTTCTGTCCTTATTACTTTTGCACAGCTTTCATTATTACTCAGATGCTGAGAGGAACTGCTGCCCCCCCCCCCCACACACACACACACAACCTTCCACTGTCTCCTCTTTACCAGCAGCCATTATTCCCTTTTGCCGAACTTCAAGACAGGCAAATTAATTACGGCCTTCTTGATCTAGAAACAATTATGATTGCTGCGCGGCCTCCTCAGCGGAGCCTCAAAGTGTCATGGCTGCCACTCCCAGCATCTTTGAAGTGTTGTGCAAGGGGATGGCACTATTAGTGTGGCACTGCATCTTATCACCATGGCCCCATCACCCTCCTAAGAACTCTGAGGCAGTGTACTCTCTAATAATTAATAATTACCAAATCTAACTGCAGATATGCCTTTTCTCATTAAGACAGAGGAGAGATACTTGATCATTTCTTTCTGTGCATGTGTGTGGGTGTGTGTGTACATTTATGTGTGTGAATGCATGCTTTGCTGTGTGTGTGCCTTTGCACAGTGCTCTCCAACAAAATTAATTTATGTAGCCTGCAACTAGTTTGCTTAGCCAAATGTCTTTTCGAGGGAACCTTAAGTAAGCGCTTCGAGGTGCCTGAACATGACAATAAAAATGTTAATCTCACTTTAGCTGCCAGGGGCCTGTTTCACCAAAACTGCAATGTGCAAGCAGAGATTTGCATTGCTAATATTGATATATTTAACAATTGAAAACAAAAGTCTTATTTGCACCCTTAGCTCCCGTTTATACGGCAACGATTTGAACTGAAAAGGGTAAACTTTAGTTGCGTTTTGGCCGATCGTTTACATGACAGCAGTGTTTTGGGTGCCTGAAAACGCAATGATTTGAAAACAGGTTCCAGAGTGCAATTTTTTGGAAACGGCACCGTCTCCGTTGTCATGTAAACTTGCAATATGCAGTCCCTCTGAAAACGGACACTTTTCGCACATGCACATTACAGTTCCAGTCACTAGGCATGCACGAGAAAGTCGACCATCACAACAACAATGCCGAGCTCTGTTTGTGCTGCTCACCCTGTTGATTTTATCAACGCTTCTCCAGCAAAGTGTAGATCTACTGTAGCAACTCCACCTCGTCACAGTCCTCTCCGCTCTTCTCACCCACACTTGAGCACCCGTTCTGGGATACACAGTGTCGGCCCACCCGACCTGACCTCCACGGCGCTCCCTGGATGGATGCTCAGGTGTGGGTGAGAGGAGCGGAGAGGACCGCGGAGGTCAGGCCGGGCGGGCCGACACTGTGTATCCCAGAACGGGTGTTTAGGTGTGGGTGAGAGGAGCGGAGAGGACTGGCAATGGTAATGTAAAGTTACCTGGGCTTCATCAATCAAATTACGCGTTACTGCCCAACACCAAACTTCAGGTTGCAGCCTCCGCTCGGAAAATTAATCGGTCCTAAAACTGTGGTCCTGAAACTGCAGCCTCTGGTACTGCAGCTTTGTTATGTGCAGCTTTGTTATGCTACTCGATTTTGTGACTCCATGTGAACCGAGATCGTTTCAATAACGTCGTCATATAAACGCAGAAGTTTTCTAAAACGTGAAGGACAGACTTTTCCGTTTTTAGAGACACCGTTGTCGTCTAAATAGGGCCTTAGCATGACCCTGCCAGTGGCCTTTGTTAACCAATCACCACTGAATTAGAATTAGGGCACACAGAGCAAATATCAAGCTATTAGGTTTACTAGAAATATATTAGTTAATACAAATTATTCATACTCAGTCACACTCGGTCATGTTCACGTCAACTCACTGAGGGTAACATAGCAAAATCTGTAGGGGGCATGCTCACATACTCACACACACACACACACACACACACACACACACACACACACACACACACACACTCTGATTGTTTGTGTATTATAGATCTGTCTACTGTAAACGTGGAGGTGATGCATAGATGTGTACGCATACTGATGTGTGGATGTATTCTGTGTGGATATACTTTCAGCATTTCTATGGCCAATCAAGTGTGCAACAAAAAAACATCCAAAATAGCCTTTATACACCTGCAGAAAATCCACAGGCCTGCTTCCTCATGAATGTCTTCTAAGACAAACATCCCTTCATCAGTTGTGTTTGTTGTCCATTAAGAAGCTGAAACACATTTTGCAGTAAAATGTTATTTTGGGATGTTGCTCGTTAGACGGTGTAGTGAGTGGAGACTGGAGTTTGTTCGCTATGAAATCATATATACTAAAAATGTAGCAACAGAAATAGTGTGAAAACACTTACCTCTCTAACCTGTTAAAGGGACAGGACAGCCCCCAAACCAAAAATACATATTTGTCCTCTTAGCTTTAGTGCTGTTTATCAGTCTAGACTGTTTTAGAGTGAGCTGAGTGTTGGAGCTATTGGCTGCAGAGATGTCTGACTTCTCTCGGATACAATGGAACTAGAAGGCACTTGGCTTGTGGTGCTCAAAGCACCAAAAAACAGCAATGTCTCTTCCCAGAAATCATGACCCAGTTACTCAAGATAATCCACAGACCTTGTTGTGAGCAGTTTCATGTAGGAACTATTTTCTTTCTACCAAACTACACCCGCCAACTCTATCACAGCACAGAAAGAAACTTTAATCTATTGATGGATGAGAGGCTCATGACAGCGTGAGATGTAAACATTAAGTGCATCCTCCTCGGTTGAGTTATAACATTATCTAGCTCAGCTGTGCCTCTATGAGTAGATGTTTGCTTCCTTTTGCCTGGAAGTGAGATCTGCGGTTCACCCTGATTCTGGAAAGACAAGTTACTGTGAATTTTTAAATGTTTCAACGCTATGAGCAACGCAAACAAAATCTCACTTACCTCCAGTTTATTGCTATTTGTTTGCCTGATCTAAACCTCATAAAAAACATGTCATGTATTTAATTATGTTGAGTATTAGGAATGGAAATGACTTTTTGGAATTATTACTTAGCTTGCATTTCAACAGGATGCTCTCCAACTGCCAAAATGTCACGCAGACTACATACTTGTGTCTTGGCTTGGATTCTGAAATGTGCAGAGAATGTAGAAAAAAAATCTGTGGCTCAGCTATACAATTTATTTATCTAAAAAAATTCAATGTGAAAGTATTCTTTAGGATGGAGCGCCACAATAAGGTCAAATCCGTCAATCAATCCCTCTCTCGTTGCACGTCCCTTCTTCCTGTCACTCATGATTTCTTTATTTCCTCACGTCTCCTTCCGCGCCATCCCTCCCTCATCTTGTTCCTTCTAACGCTTGTTCTTAACATTTTGCCTGCGGGAAAATAACATTACACCCCGCTACTGAATGGGCTTTTTGCATGTCTGTATGTGTGAGTGTATGTGTGCATGTGTTCAGACGCCGGCAGGCAAGTGGTGGTTTGGGTGTGAGTGCCTGTACCTGTTTCCATTCAGGTACAGTGTGCTTTCACTTGCCTATCTGAACATGTCCGTGTGCGTGTACACGTGTGTATGTGTGTGTGTGCACGTGTGAATGGGTCTGGTGAATTGGGTGCGTTAGCTTCGCGGCCGCCCCTGGCCTCCAGACCTCTCCCACAATCAACCTTCCCCCTGCCTGCCTTCACCGCACTGACCTGGGCTATTGTCCAGCACAAAGCACTTTGGAGAGCAGCACCTCACCAGGCATTAGCATTTTAATCACAACACACACACACACACACACACAGACACACATGTAAACATTGTGGTGTTGTGTGAGTGTAAAGCCTGCAACAGAAAGAGAATATATCAGTAAAGAGGTGATTTTATATGAGGCAAAAAAATAATCTCCATCACAATGGGAACAAAAAAAACAGAGCAGAATAATAATGTTTCTCTCAGTTAATAAACTGAACTGTGTGGACTTCCTGCTTCAACGTGTCTGCCTTATTTTTCTCATAATGCTTCAACTACTCAGCTAATCCACAGGTGTTTCAACAGAATAAAGGCACAAACTGAATCCTTAATTGTTGCCATTTAGATTTACTTCCTGAGACGGTCGTGCGTCTCATTGAGCTGTCGCATAAAGAAGTGATTAAAGATAAGTTAGGAACGCCGGTCCTTGTTCTTTCACCAGAAGCCATTTGGAGCTCTTCATTTATGCACAGTATGGAAAACAACTTAAAAAGCTTTAATTTGTCGCCGTCATTGCTTTTGTTGCATTGCTATTTTTGCTGTGTGTGCGAGTGTTTTCATAGCAGTGTGCACTTTACGTGACACTGCCTACTGTCAATCACCTGACACCCACAGGGAGAAATGGAAATCTCTGCCAGGAGTAGCCTACATGTCACATTAAACTTCAGCATCACATCCGTGTTTGTCATTTAGCTGGGACATAATTGTAAACGGCAAGTTACTTACCTTTAGGCGAGGTTTGTCTTTTGACGGGTGATGTTTACTGCAAATGTTAAAACCTCTAATTAGATGGCAATGTGAGACAATGGGGTTTAACTGCAAATGGTACTCTACAGAAAAATGCAGGAACATGATACTTTTGCTGTTCAAGAACGTACCAATCAGTTAAATATTACTCAAAAAACAAACAAACTGTGTGTAGTTACGAGCTAGTTGGGTTTGTTTACTCTCCTGTTCTGTGTTCCAATGTCACAAGGAAAACCTTCCTGACAGAAACAGTGACAATAGGCAACAGGTTAACGCTGGTTCCTGCGGGTGCACTGAAAGAAATCCCCTCAGTTACATGAAAATCACCCACTTATAAAAAGAGGTGTCATGTTCCAGGTGACTCCGGTGCCACGGAGTTAGGCCTCGGCTTAATAATAAAAAAATCATAAGCGGGCTAAAAATATGCAGCCTGCCTGAATGAAGGTGATGATGAGGAGGATGTGATATCTTCCCATCTTTAAAAGCAGTCTTCCTCTTTCACGCCGTCCCACTCTACGATTGGTATAACAGGTAATTAGTGGTGTGTCATGGCCCTGGGGAGCTGAGGAACGAGGGAAAAGGTGGGTGAGGAGAGAGGCAGGGAGAGTGAGAGAGAGATTTCTGATTACCTGACAAGTTAGGGCTGGAAAGGCTACACTTAGCCCATTAAAGATTTTTTCTTCAGCATGACATTTGAGAGCAGCTGCGAAGCTGCGCGCCACCTTGCCATTTCCCTGTACACTGGGCATCCATTTAGGGACAGGGATGGAGGGAGAGAGGGGGGGAGGGGGGAGGCAGAGAGGGAGAGGGGGGAGAGAGGGAGAGAGGCCACCAGGCCATCACAGCGGCACAAATGGATTTCATTCACCAAGGTGAACTGTAGTACACTGATAAATGCACTTCCTTGAATGTCAGCAAATGTCACCCAAGAAGCCATTTGCCACTGCTTTAATAGCTTCCCCAGACTTATAGAGGGAGTGACAGAAAGTAAGAAGGTATGAGGTGAGATAAGGAAGATGATGAGTCACATGGAGTGAGGGACAGACAAAGCGGGGGGACAAACAAATGCACACATGTACAAGCCGAGCACACAGCACAGGGAAACGACAGAGGGATTAAGGCAGAGAGAAAGAGAACAGATGAGAACAAGGTTGGGCTATTGTCACTTCCACATGATTAAGCAATTAGCTATTTGAGATGTCTCCAACAAGGTGGTGCAACCAGACAGAAGTGGCTATTTAGAACATGATCCCTCTCCTGATTTCCTCCTCTTTCTGTGACCGTTGAGTTTATCTCCACATCTCTGTGTATCTGTCTCCACACCTGACTGTCCTTCAACTTATGAATGTATTTACAGCATATCCATCTGTTTCCTTCCTTTCGCTGCCTGCGTACATACATATACCTACACACACACTCACACAAACACGCACACTCACCCTTGTCTGTTCAAGCAGGAGTCGACATCATTAAGTGTAATGTGAGAACCTGCAGGTTCAGTTGACGCCTCTGCTTCCTGAGAACTGTCACACAAGGCCAGGGTTAAAGCAAACACACACAAATATGAATAGATACGGTGCTGCATAAACACCTTCACACAAGGGTGTAGGTTTCGATTCAACATTGGAGCCGTCACATATGACACGGGGGGGTTTGGGGGTTCTGCGCCAGAAAATTTACAGCATCAAACACTTAGTTTCCTGCATTCTGGGGGATTTTTATGCACCAATTTGAACATTTTTGTCTTTAGTTTTGTCAAAATAAAAGTCCTCTGCTACTTAATGTTTTACTGGGGGGACAAATGCACATGGTCTAAATATTGAGGGGGATGTGTCGCCTGCATCTCCCCCTAGATCTACACATTTGCCTTCTAAGATACACACATAACCTTTAATGTGTTAGTTAAACATAGAAAAGCAGGTACAGTTTGTCTGCAGCTTCATTCAAATGCTTCTTCCTGCTTCAGCCGTACCTTTATAAGACTGATATGAAATCATTTGACCTGTGTCTTGAGGTCTTTCTTTAATAGTTAAGAAAAAACATTAACTGAGAAATACATGTTTGTTTTTTCCAAATGTTCCCACTTCTCTTCCTGCTTCTCATTCACTTGCACAAACACTTAATCCTGTTGTTTTCCTTCAACTTATTTTACTCTTTTCAAAAACTTGTATATTATGTGTGAAACCTCCTTTTGTGCACAACTTTTCCAGTGCTTTTATGTCTGCATGTGTATGTTGAGTATTGTGTATGTTCAGTATGCTTGAGTATTAACAAATATGGCACTGTGTGTGTGTGTGTGTGTGTGTGATTGTGTGCGCGCGTGAGGGTGTGTAGGTCGTTTCGACTGCACGAGGACAACGCTGGCTGCAGCCAATCCTAATCCCCCATTCATTTCCACAAGCAGTTGCTAAGGTTACAAATTACCTTTGGTGCTGGTAAGTGGTTTCTTTTATGACACTGGACGCCCTAATCCTTTTACTGAATACATATTTCATTTAGGATTAGCACAACAACGGATACAGTTGTTCTTAGAATATTCCAACTCCAGAGCTCTGTTTTGTTCATACTCATCAGGCACACCGCTTGCATATCAACGGCCGACTCTCCTTTAAATTAACTAAATAAATTAATAAATCTTTTTATTTCAGTTTGCTCTTTCTTTTCTCACACTGGAGTTGCGGGGGAAGCCTGAGGGGAAGTGAAACTCAATCAGGCAGGTAGTGTTAGATAGGTAACGACACAGCTATTATCTGGTAAACAATTGATTAGACCACATTATTCTCTTTTTCAGGTGTCTCTTAACAGAAGGCAACAAGGGAGACTCTTTCCTTCCTTTAATCTCTCCCCACGGTTGATACACACTTATCTGACGGCTTTAAATGAAAAATAGGAACTTTTATGTTTTTCAGGAACTGGATTTCACTGTTTGAAAATGACGAAGATAATGGATTTGAGCTGATGGTTGACACAATGAGCGTTTTTTATGTTGCTTTAAAGTCAAAGCTGTCAAATAAACTATGTTTCCTCCATCCCACTACACCCAGTATGGAAATGGGGTATTTCTTCTTTTACTCCTGCAGCTCCAAGACCTCAGATCTACATCTGTGCCAACATCATGTTATTTAAAACATCAGATCTTTCCTGAGTGTGAATTTATGAGACGTTTTTACCCAGCAAAGTCCAAGTTGACCCTCTTTTTAATTACCAGAGAAATAAAACACTGACTTGTCTACTTGATAGAAATGCAAAAGAGTTTATTTTTTATGGCATATTTCATACACAAAGACAGTTTACATACCTCACTCAGGCATCAAATAAGAAAAACAGTACACATTTAAAATTTCTTATAAGCACAGAAATGAATTAAACAATGAAAACAAATAAACAGGAGTGAATTTGGAATTTAAGCACGAGTTGGATGGTAAGATTAAGATTCCACAGAAAACACGAATGTGTTTAATCTGGTTTTAAAGATCAGAGTCAGCTCATATCTTTTACCTCCTGGTAGTGAGCACCAGTTATGTGCAGTAAACTAAACGCTGCTTGGAAACAGCTAATACACCACCACCTGATGACCTGAGAGAGGCTGAATGTCATAAAACCTATCAAAACCGTGTTTGGATCTTTAACCATGCAGAGATTTGCAGACAGTGGACGGTGGTATTTGAATCTCTACATGTTCTTTGTTAGGACTGTATCAGCTGCAGCCTGAGAGGCTTTTTCGGGGAGACCTGAGAAAAGACTGTTTAAGCTCAACCTGCTGGAAATAAAAGGGTGGATAGGTTTTTCTGAATCTTGCCTGGACTTGAAAGCTCTGATTCCTGCAGTTTGTAAGACTGTAGTGGAGTTTGTTATCGACTTGATGTGGCCATTAGGGTTTGTACCTGAGTATATGCAGCAGGGTTACTCACCTGATATTCAAAGACTTGTATGAATGTTCTTCTTCTTCATTCACTCTGTCTCACACTTCTGTAATAGAAGAAGAGTTGCAGTAGAGGAGAGATGTTTTAGGACTGAGGTGATAACCACATAATGTAGTTTAGTGGAAGAAACCAGTCGCCACAAACTGGGATGCAGTGGTGGGAACAAAAGTGCTGGTACAACAATATAAAAATGATCTCGTCTCCTGTTTTCAATCCTACCCAAGTTAAAGTATGTAAGTATGTTCAGCAAAATAAACTAAAAGGTCCACTATGGATTTATGGGGATATTTTGGCAGAAATATAATATAATAAATATGTTTTCCTTAGTGAATAATAAAAGTGAATAATCATGTTTTTGTTACCTTAGACTTTGTCATTTACATCTACAAAGGGAGCGGCCGCCATGTTAATTGGACCGCCATGTTTCTACAGTAGCCCATGGGCAAACCAAACACTGGCTCCAGATAGCAACATTCATGTTTTGGCATTTTCACATCAGCCACCGTAGTTAGAAGCTAGTAGTTTATTCGGTGTTTTTACCAGTTTAAATCACTGGCTCCATTTGTTCTGGAGAGGAAGAGACCTCTGTGGATATTTTGGCTCTCTGTAAAAACCTCCTGAACATCTGGATCTTGAGAAACAGCTTTGGAGAAACACCAATTTATAATGTGAAACAGCTTTATTCAGCATTTCTACCAGTTCTATTCACCCGGGGTTGCATTTCTAAAACAAGGCATGGGATCCATACTAAAAATGAATGTACAGACAAAAGCAGAAAATGGCATGCATGAAAAAATATTCAATGATTTCTGCAATCAGGCTTCCACCTCACCAGCTGTGTCGCCAATTTCCCGTCTCCAAAATGTTCCTAAGCACGGCTCACAGTTGCTCTCATCAAGTCTGTTTTTATTGATCACAACTTTTGCATGGGAAGTGGCACACACCTCTTTCAGGCCTTGTTTTGTGCATACGCAATGTTTATAAATGAGACTTCTGGTCTGTTTGTTTTCGAGAGGAAGTGACCTCTGCAGATAATTTGGCTCCCAGTAAAAACCTATTGTACAGTGAACACTGAAGGAATTCTAACCAGGAGAAGTTTCACCTGGTTGCAATGCTCAACACTACATACTACCAAATCCCCCTCAATCTTACACACTGGGCCTTTAAAGCATCAAAAGTACACCTGTTCTGATGTGACCCATATTTTATTCTTTATGACATTATTAGATTGTTAATACTGATACATCAATGCATATTTTATTAACCATTATAGCCAGTCAGAGTGGAGCAACATTTATTACTTGGTATATTCTTTAGCCCAGTGGTTCCCAACTTCAGAGTTGGGCCCCACCAAAGGGCCACAAGATACATCTGAGGGGTCAAAATATGAAAAAAAGAGAGAAGAGAAGGGTCTTTTTTTATGTTATTTGTACATAATCAGAAAACTTAACCTCTCTGGGCCTTGAACAGTTATGTAAATGACACCATTGAAGAAGTTTAGAGGGGAATGGCTCTCATGTTGAAGACATCTGGGAGTTATGAAAGGACCCCAACCATTTTTTGTTGGGATCACGAGCCAAAAAGGTCAGAAATTCCGGGTTAATTTAAATGTGTTATATTTATTAGTTTGTCGTGTTGTTGTAGGTCAAATTTTATCTGAGAAGTAACAATGCCCATCCAGGGACTGTTGGAAATTTGTGTACAGTATCCTACATCGGACACCGCCTCTGCAGCTGTTAATGTTTCTCTATATGAGTGCTTTACAATTAAACCAATAATACAAATAAAAACTCCAGCTGTCATTTAAAAGTATAATATTTGTCATTAAAATGTGATGGAGAACAAGTATTATGTAGCAGAAAATAGAAATACTCAAGTACAAGTGCCACCAAATTGTACTTGAGTAAAGTACTTAGTTATTTTCCAGCACTGCTGCGATGATATCATCTGATTTGATAGCTGACTACCTGCTCAACTGGCTGAATAAGTTGCTGTTTTGATAATTAGCTGCTGCTAACTGGCTGGCTGGCTGGCTGGCTGGATGACTGATGGGCATATTGACTGGCTGCCTGTCTGCCTGCCAAACTGACTGACTGGCTGACTATTGAGGCTTAGTCCTGCTATGTGGTGAGATCATCATCACTGGCAAGCACAACAAAAGACTGATGGGAAGAGGCTGTCAGCTCGTGTGTGTCTCTGTGTATGTGTGTGAGTGTGCGTATGAAGGGGGCGGGGGAGTGTGTATAAGTGTGTGATGGCTTCATTCCTGTATCAACACAGTTCTCTCTGTGGATGAGTCAGTAGGCCAAGCCTGACCATCATCCTCTCTCATCTCTCTCTATCGCGCACACACACACACACACACAGGAAATCAAAAAGCTCTCAGCACACACACACACACACACACACACACACACACAAAAATGTGGGCTTGGGGGTGAAGTGGTGCTTAGAAGGAGTGAACTTGGGGTCAGGGTGGAGAGAGACAAGAGAGGGACAGATAACACTTCTGTTGGAGACACTATGTTTTATTTTCAGCGTCTGTTTCTGTCGACTAATCCTGCAATTTTAAACCGGAACATCTCCTCTAAACTATTCATAAACTACGTTTTACAATCATATCATAGTTATATATTTCCCCAAAGCTGACTCTCCTCTCTCGCTTTGAAAGCCGAGGCGTGGAATAAAGAGAGCAGCAGAAAGAGAGAAGTGACAGGAAGAGCGGAGCCCTTGTTAGGAGGGACACATGGGGGAAGGGATTTAGCGTAACACCCAGCTGTCTACCTGTCTGTCTGATTGAGGGGAAAGTGGGGTTTTCAGTGTAACACAGAGCCAAGCTGTTCTCCTCTGTGGCGGCTAAAAGTGTGTGTGTGTATGTGTACTCTCATTGCTTGCTTGGTCTCAGGGGTGCCATGGTGAGGAGGAGATAGGCAGACGACCAAAATCTCTCTCTCTCCTGTCTCCAGTATAGATGTCTCTATACGCACACAAAGAGAAAGGGAGAGGATGAGAGACACTGAGAGAGAGATGGAAACAGAGGGAAGGCAACAACAAAACAGGCCCTCTCCGTGCCAATGCAAAGCCCCACTGTACCTCTGTTACTTTGTTTTTCTCTTGTTACTGTCCGCTGAATCTCAATCGCCTGCTTTGAGGATATATGACTTCTCCATTCTCTTCCTCCACTCTTTCTGTCTCCTAACCTTCTCTTTCTTAACCCTCTGTTGTCCATCCTTCCATATTTTCTTGCCTGAGTCTTTCACTCAGGTCATAGTTGTGCCTGGGTTGCTTCATTCTTTCTATATGTTGTTATCCTCCAGTCTTCTAATACAAGGGATCATCCTCCATGTTGGAGCAAATTCACTGCTGCATGAATTGAATTTAAATTTGATCCATGACAGAAAATGTTTTATTTGCATGTTATCTGTGTGTTGTCTGCATGTTGTTGTGTTACAGTTTATCATACTGACTTATTTTTGACTTAAATTTGACTTATTAAAACAAAAATAAAGAAGAGTGTAAAGAGGGAAACAGTTTCACCAAAGAGTTTCACAACCTGAAACTGCCTTTTCATTTAAGTGTTTTTTAATTCTAATGAAATATGCAATGCTTGTACATTAGTTTAGAATTTAAGAATCGGACTTTACAGGCATTTATGTGTGATGTAGTATTGAATATTATATGTTATATACCCACACACTGCTTTTTAGATAAGGCTATGTGCATGTGTGTGTGTTCAATGCCAATTTTCAGTCACACACAATCCTAGTTTTAAAGTAGAAGTGACACCAAATTGGTTTTAAATCATGTTTTGTTTTATTTGTTTTAACAAATCCGGGATGGAATATGTAACTGCAGTGGAATTATGTCTATTAAATTGAATCTTAAACATTTTTTCTTCTCATCCATACAAAAATAAATTCCTATTTAATCCTAAAACTCCCACTGTTGAACTTAATACACAAAAATAAGCTGCAATGTGAGCCTAATATAACTACTGCCACCTGTATGAAATAGAATACAGTGGCTAATGCAATCATATTTTTTAACATATGAGAATCTCAGCCTTGAATGATTCACTTTCTTAAAGGAGTAATCTACATCACGTGTAATTTCCATAATGCAGTCATTCTCATTACATTAGAGCCACAGCCAGTAAAATGGTTAAAGGCCTGAACAATGATGCAGTGGCAATTAAAATGGTGGATAACCCACCTGACCTGTGGGCGGTTATCCCTAATGAGATAATAATAATCTCTTCTAAAAAAAAAAAAAAAAAAGAACATTTAGGTCTTTTTCCTTTCAATAACTTACATCACTGTGACACTGCTTAAATATGGTTTGTACTGTGGATTCATCAAAGCCTTGATGCAAAGGGGCATTGTGCTAATCACTGGAAAGTTCATTGACTTCAAAAACATTTATGATTTAGTATTTATAAAGGGCAAGCGGAACCTCGAAATTAAATTATAGGTGCAAAACCGTAGAACAAGTTGCCCTTGATGGGTTATAATTATTAAACTTGCTTGCAGCATTTAAATGATTAATTTTTAAAAGGGAATTTAATTTTGAATTTTTGCTTTGCTGTAAAATCTTTAAAATGCTTGAACATAAAATCTTAGAGAGGCAGAGTAAAAAAGAAAAAGCTGGATAAACTGCAGCAGCCTTGAACATGTGAGGATATAAATAGACACCAGACTCCACAAGTACAAACACAAAAGATTTCTCAGGGAGCCGAGGAGGGATGCAAAGTGCTAAACTCACCAGCACCCAGTGACGTGGTGATATTGGTCGCTTTCCTGCCAGGGGAAGATTTAATAAACGCAGAAAAACAAACACGGTCTGAGCGGTGACGGGGTTGTTTCGGGGTGAGGACGGTGGCACACTGGACACATCCTCCTGTAGGAAGGAAGCGGAGTTGTGGAGAAAAAAGCAAACAGGAGCCACGGACGGGTCTCTTTAACCCCGCCGTGAACCCGTGACCTTACCTTCCGACTACTTCCCATTACCTCTGCACGACATTTAGCCCACATACCGCAGAGCGCACACGCACACGCAGCATTGTGTGGGGCTGTTTGGGGAGGGGTGCAGGGGAGCAGCGAGGGCGGCGGCGTGCTGTTCATGGAGGGGTCAGAAGAATGAAAACCACCGTGCTCACAGGGCAATTACAAAAAGGCATGGACGCTGATGGTCTGTGCAGCCACAGTCAACTGGGAGAGAAAATATTATGGTGTAGCACAAAAAATAGCCATGTTGCCAAAATATTAAAGTTGCATTTCTATTTATTTATTTTTTTTCATTTTTATCTCTTTTGATGGAGGGATTAAAAGGGTTCACAGATGAATAGATAGAATTCACATGTTTAAAAAGGATAATTCAATATTTTTGGATAAATAGCCCCCCACAGAATATTCCCCATTATTATATGGGTATCACTTCACAAGGAAAATATCAAAAGAGGCAAAATAAAAAAGCCCTTATGCCATCATTACAAGTATCCTATGATAAAGCCACTATATGAAAGACTACAGCTGGGTAAAGACACATTTTTTGCACACAAATGGTTTGTTTTCGTTTGTTTAACCACTAAAAGTCGAATTAAAACTCAATAATAATTACATTTTTTTAATATTATGATGCCTTCAACAGCAACCCTGCCTCCTGGAATCCTTTTAGCTACAATTCCTGTAATATTCCTGGCTCTCTACAAGTCACAGTATGGTGTATTAGACATTAAATTCCGTCTTCCACTTGTGTTTAACTTCCTGCGCTATGATATACATTCACATTGTTTAATGGGCTCTTACAGGCCACTACATCTACAGTGTTTCTGCTGTCTGTGCCACAAAGGGTATGGGTTTGTATTTTCTGTGATATATATAATGCTTTTAGATGATTCCTTCTCTGAAGTGGCTGAGCTGTCTGTTAAATGTTAAGAGATAGCAGGTTAACTGAGTGGAAAGGTCACGGTTGCTGCAGAAGAGAAATGAAGCGGCCACAGGAGACGCAGGGACGCAGGGGCCACATCCACAACTACAGCTGCCACACATGAATGTTTGATAAGCGGGCGGGATAATGGCTCCTTAAATCAGCCAAACATAAACATCTCCGTCACGCTCCGACATCTGCCATCCAAAGCTAATAAATTACAGCTGAATAATGAATGAACATTAACAATAATAAAGATGAACTATCTCAGTGTTTCACATAGCAGGGGATATATAGGTCAAGGTATATATATGTGGTGTTTATTAATAACACATTGATATGGTGACTTTGACTGTGAGGTCTGAGCATCACTTTTTGTCTGTGCGTGTGTAGGCTGGACATGGCAGGTTACACGCAGGCTCCAATGGTTTCAGCAGTGTGTGTTTGAGCCCCATGCGTACGAAAACATTATGGTTTCAGTAGCAGGGAGTGGGTGTGCGTAGTGAGCGTATCTAACTTGATACAAACTACTGATACTGTAAGCCAATCAGCACCGCATTGAGGCAACATACCCCACAGCAAGCAGCGAGGACATCATGTTTGCAGCTGCAGGGTGAGACACCATAAACTGTTGAAGTGCGCGTTTTCTCTTTCGGAAAAGACAGAAATTTAAACATTTAATCAAAGATTTTTTTCTCCCTTTTAGTCTACTCCTATAGCTGCACTCATGACGGATATTCATAAATAAAATGGTCAATATTTTTCTGTCGCCTGGCCCTTTAAGGTACTTTTTAAGACTTAAAATTCAATTATTTCCAGATACTGATGTAACAAGTATCCGCAGTGATTAATGGAAGCTGTTAGGGTGGGCTGCAGAGTGGTGTCAGGGCTTTATGATTCTAAACGGAGCTACAACAATAGTTATTTTAATAATGTATTGTCATTGTTTTATTTTTTGCAACATTTTTATCCCCCTAAAACATGGTTAAAACTTCCGGATACCACATAGCACACCACGAACAGCTATCCAAGGGTGTAGGTTTCATTGGGGGACACACACCTATGGGGCTTGGGTCATTTGTCAGAACATTTTCAGTGTCACACACTTTATTTTCTGCTTTTTTTTTGGGTGAATTTTACGCATCATTTTGAGCCTTTGTTGCGTCGATTAATGGTGTAAATGTGTGTCATTTTGTCAAAATAAAAGTCCACTGCTTCATATGTTCACTGGGTGGGGTATATGCACTTGTTCTAAACCAAAATCTACACCTATGTTACACTGTTGTTGGGTTAAATGGCTGTTGACCTGTTGCAACTTCCTCTTTCCTTTCCTCTTCCCTTTCACCTGTACAGCAGCTCAGCTCACCGTCACCCCTCCCGCCGTGCTCTCCCAGACGTCCGCTATTGATCCGTCTTGCCAAACTGAGATGTGTGACATAAATCAGATTGGACGGCCGCAGCTCACCCGTGAGTAACCGCCGTTATTATCCTGTAAGCTAATATCCAGTTATAGGACGGTTAGTTCCGCTCCTCACCTCCGATTGGCTGCTGAGTCGAAGCCGCTGTAATGTAATCTATAAAGTCGCACCTGAGAGCCAACACCTGCGCCAATCCGTTGCCTAGCAACCACTTCAGGCAGCTACTGTTCAGATGCTTTTGCTGAGGGGAAATAATTAGGAAAATATTTAATCAAATTTGAGAAATATTGATGTTATTTCTTTTTTTTGTCATTCTTTTTTTTTTTTTTTTACATTTGATTATTGACTATACAGATTATACAAAGACAACCAATAATATGTTGTGTAGCTGTAAGCTGCAAACTTAGCCTAGCTTTGGTGTTTTAGGCGATATGACATCCCAGTGTCTCACAAGTTTAATAAGAAGGACTTTACGATGGGGTCACAGAGATGTACTGAGCCTAAAATAGCCGCATAACAAACCAAGTGTTATATATTATCTTATCTTATATTTTTTTCCTATATAGGGCCTACATAAAGACTGCATTAATATTAGGTTATTTAGATATTTCTTTCACGCATATTTTTAGGAAGATTTTTCGAGTTTTTTCTCAGTAACATTATTTGTATATTTTTTTATAAAAACCCTTAAAGTAAGGTTGATAATACTTTAAGATTGATGTTCTGGGATTTTTCAGGTTTAAGGGTTCTCCTGGTCATTTAAATTAACTTCCACAGACACCCGGGAGTGTCAGGAGAACAGTGTTTTTGAAGCCTATTAAGGTGGATATATCCCATTAATATTAATATCCTTGAAGTGGTGTCCAGGTGGCAGAGTGAGCTAGATTAATTTGACAAAATCTCCTCAAAGTCCCGCGAAGTAAATGTTACAGGAGGGCGAATAGATTTAATGAAAGACAGCAGTGGAGGATCCAGTCATATTATACATCTATTATAGGTAAAACAAATAGCCTATTCCATCAGTATAAATCTACACTGCCACTATGCAGTGAAATATTATGTGCAAATTGTCCGACCAGCCTGTGTTTGCAAGTGTCCTTCCAGTTTTTCTGATATGCTGCCTTCCTGCCTGCCTCTGTGTGCAGGAATTGTTCTCCTGAACAATGATCACAGCCGTGCAGGCCAGCAATCCCATGCACACTGAGCGGATATGACATGGCCCACCTCTTTTACACTTCTTGCCTGTCTCAAACTTGACTTGGGGGTAAACGGGCAATCGAGTGGAGTAATGTCAAAAGCTGCAGTCAAGGAGGGAGGGATGGAGGGAGGGAGAGACAGAGAGAGAGAGAGAGAGAGAGGGAGAGGGAGACTGTGACGTCGGTTTTGTTCATTGCGTGCCACGCAAACACCGCAACAAACAAAATGTGAGACAATGACAGGATCGTGGGTGACACGGTGACTGTAACCTTCACTCAGACGCACAGAAGACGGCGAGGGGGGGGCGCTCTCACTCGATATGGATCACTCACATAGTCGATTACTAAATAAAGCTTTAATAAAGCATTTGCCCGCTGAGAGAGAGAGAAATAAAAGCTGTATGTTGTGAGAGGAATTAAATGACTGTGACAGGTGTAAATACTCTACTCAAACCATACAATATGTTACTTAAGTAAAAGAAGAATGCTAAAGAATCAGAAATAAAAGCACTTATGGCAGATTTCACAGTGCTAAACCATTAAATATAATATTATAAGAACTATATTATTAATGCACTGACATGTAAGCAGCACTTTACGTTACGGCTGGTCGTAGTGGGACTATTTCTTATTACTTTATATGCTGTTAGGCCATTTAATTCATAAAAGTGCGCTGTATTTTATTTGTTGTGTATCTCAGAATCTGAACCTGCAAAGTAAATAAATCAAATAAATGTAGCAGAGTAAAAAGTAAAACATTCTCCTATGTAATGTAAGTGTAAATGTAAATACTAAAGTTCCTCAGAAGTACTTAATTACAGCACTTGGGAAAAATAAACTTACTTTGCACTACTGATATGGTGATATATGATTTATAGCAGCCTATTTGATCTCTTATAGTATCTTTATATATTTTGAATATCCTAAGCCCGCTGGAAAAAGTATCCAGACACTTAATTTAAATAAAAACAGCTATGCAACATTGTAAAAATACTCTATTGCAAGTAAAAGTCTAGCATTTGAAGTTGTACTTAAATAAAGTACAAAGGTATTATCAGCAAACTGTACTTAAAGTATAAAAAGTAAAAGTACTCATCATGCAGATTGGCCCTTTTTAGTGTGTTTTGTTACATATAAAAATATTATTTAAATATTAAGTGATGAGTTATCATGTGAAATGCATTTTTAAAGTAGTTGGTCGAGGTGAGAGTATAAAACTTTGCATACTGCTGAATAGTTTCACCTGTAATATCGCATAATTTATATTTGTAAAACATTAAGCTGTGAAGCTGTGAAATAAATGTACTTGAGTAAATGTACTTAGTTACTTTCCGCCATTGGTTTCCTGTTATGTGTATTTATGTCTGTGTATCCCAGCATGCTGTTTTCATTCGCACCGCCTGATGATCTCCTCCACCATATCACTAGCTTATAAATAAGAGGCTGTTTCACCACTGAAATGTTAAAATGGAAAAGGTCAGCTGTGGAGCACGTGGCCGGCCCAGCAGCATGTGAACCCGGCTGCGTGGCCAAAGAGTTGCGCGGCCTCGGCTGTATGCATGCAGTCTGTGGGATCCACATCTCCCACATTAGTAAGCTTTGAGAGCGATATGTCAGCCGGAGTAATTACGGCCTGTCAGCTCCTGTGACACCGGGCTTGAGGGCCATCTCCACAGCTCCTATCTGCATCTAAGAGCCGGGCCGCCTAATCAGCCCTGACAGTCAAGTCCAAAACAGTCATATTTTCCTGGAGAAATTCTGTCAACATTGGTGCTGATGTAACTCTGGCCAGCTCTCCAGAGTCCCGAGTGCACTTTTAGGCCCACACATGCAGATGAGTGACTGATACACAATGAATCTTTAAGAGCTTGGATGTTGGAATAAACTGTGTCTGAGCTGAGAAAGTGGAGGAGGTCTTGTTTTGCTCTTCGACAAAGTCACTGGGGGACTGGAAGGTGAGCATCATATGTAAAGCTCGGGGCAACGCATCTGATATGCGCCCATTATATTTATTTCTCCGTCTCTGCCTCTGTCTCCAAATCAACCCATCTACCTGGAAGAGTGAACACACGGCCACCTCCAGCGCTGCTGCTCCGTGTCATACTGCTGCAGCTCTTTAACACTGGGGGGACCAGGCGACTGTGCGTTAAACTGATGGGGAGAGAGACGACAGGAGAAAATGCGCATTTGATATGGAGTTACCGGCAAGAGAGAGACAAAGAGGCTGAGTGAGAACATGGTTTTTAGAAACAGTTTTCATATAAAGTAATGCTTGATATATTAAGGATATGAAATATAAACTGGTTTTCTGACAGCAGCAGGTGACAAAGTGCCAGTAACCTGAATATATAGCTGTGGCCACTTTGTCACCTGCTGGCGGAGGTAGATTTTGTTTTTGTTTTTTTACAAGCAAGAGACAATCAAATAAGGCCACTGGTCCACAAAAAGGAGCTGGGATGACGTTTCATTTGCCAGATCACAACTTGATGAGAGGCAAAGCTTGCGTGGCCTCCATTGTGGTATTTAATGTCAAATAATATGCTGCTAAAATATGTAAATAACCTCAAAAAGGGGAGAGAAAGTAGTGTGGATTCAGAGGGACGCACCCACTCCTTCATAACTGGACCCAAATTAAAAGTAAACAATGGATCTAAGTTTAAAATCCTCCCAAAAATTGGTGGAAGCCACCTGTTCCGGAAATGATGACTGTGGCGGGGAGGGAGAGACCAGACGAGCCTAATTGATTTTTAAGTGGTGTCTCTGTGGGTTAGAAGAGTAAGAGGGGAGTCCACTTCAGGGATCCGCCAAACTCCTCCAGTTTGTACCTGAATTGAGGGGCAGTGATGTGTTGCTGATGCGGCTCAACAAGCCACACTGGGGGCCAGACGAGGGGTGGACGGAGGGGCCAGAGTCTGAGCCGGGGCTCGGTGCTCTAGTGGGGGATGGAGGGTGATTATAAATGAACTTACTTCTGCAGAGGCAATAAGCTGACATGTCAAGCCTCATTCACCAAACAATGGAAGACATATCGGGTTTGTGATGCGGGCACGCAAACACTCTCCTGCTCCTTCTGCTGTGTCCTGTTTCTCATCACACTCTTACTGATAGTTAGACACGGATCTGCAAAAACTCCATTTCAACACATTTATGGTCTTAAAGCCACAGTGTGTTATTATTACAGACAAGTGATGCCTGCATGGGCTGCCAGCATCACATTCTTGTTAAGAGTAGGTTGCGCGCACACACACACAAACACACACACAAACACACACACACACACACACACACACACACACACACACACACACACACAGAGGCATGCATGCATGCATCATGGAGCCCGGACCTGCAGAGAAAAAGCAACTCTCCCTGAGTGAGCGGAAGAAAAGGGGGAGAGGGAGGCCGGCTTGCAGCTCCACTCTTCCAGGGTCTCACACACAAGATCCGGGCGCACGGCTCCATTGAGTACGAGGAGGCTTTTGCATGGAGGTTCATTAGAAGTAACGAGTTGACACAAGGTAAATCTTAATGTTGAGGCGCCTTTCTCTACCGGCCCGGGGAGGAGCCCTCATTAACTGTCGCTAACAACCCGTGTAAATACACTGATTGGACAGCTCCGATACAAGCTCCCAGCCCTGCCAGGAAGTCCCCCTAATGAGACCACACAATAAAAACAATAAAAGAAAGGAGAGAGACAGAGAGAGGGAGAGGGAAAGAGAGGGAGAGAGAGAGAGGTGTTAAAAACTTTTGTACAAGCTCTGCTATTAAAGTTGGCGCCACATTTACAGATCATTATGACAACACTGTCAAAAATTGTGCGTTTATTCAATCGTCCTGTTTTTCTGTTTCTTTCCATTCACATTAAGGCGCTGTTGTGTTTAGTGTGTGCTCCTACAGACGTGCAAGGAGGGATGACCTCTTGCACCTGTGATTACAAGTGCTAAGCTGGCAACTGTTTACAGTTTTAAAGTACAGTAACCGACTTAACTGTGTTGGCGCTTTGGGTCGTTTATTCAAGTAAATCACATGCAAAATGACGTGCGTAATTTCAGACTTTAAAGGTTTGAAAAGGCAAATAAAATAACATTGCCACAGCAGCAGAGCAAGGGTTTTATCTGAGAAGGAAAGAATGCACTGCAAAAAATATCAACACTTTAATCTTAATTTTATTATATTTTTCCTCAGTTAATATCTGCCAGTGGCGATAAGGTGATTCCACAAATTTTACGCATTACGCATTTTGCAGACACGTGTCAGCATCTTAAAGCAAAACACAATATGCCTAATTATTTTTTCCATCATGATTAAGAAAACACTGATGCATAATTGTTGTAGAAAAAAAAAGTTGCAATGCAAACAGATGAAATCACCAAATCTCTACAGTCAGGGGTTTCACACATTTTCAGCTCCAAACATATTTTCGACACTCAGTGCTACATTAACTGAGTTATTTAGATTGATACTTTTTACAGTGTAGACTCAGTGCAGAGTCTCCGTACCCTGGCATGGCCAGCATGGGACGGAGGGGATTGTGCGCCCCGTCCCGACAGCATCACACATCTGCTCTGCAAAGGCAAAGATCTCCCCAGTGCTCGGTGGATAAAAATGGCACATACCCCAAATTAAAAACGGACTTTCGACATCTAAGAGAAAAAGACAATTACCTCATCATCCAAACTAAAAATGACTAATAAGCTTATTTGTATAATTTCGTAAATATTTTTTTTAAAGTGTCCGAAAAATAAAAAAAATAGCGGACATTATTGGCAGCATCGTAGACGGAAACGGGTCTGCGTAACTTACAGGAGCAGCGGCTGGATTCCCATCCTCATTTTGGACAAATTGACCAGTGAGATAACAGTGGACCAGTGTCACGTCCAGTCCCCTGCTCGAGTGGTGACAGTCCGTGGACTGGACCCTGACCAAAGCTCTGCAGAAGACGAAGAAGAGAAGAAAACAAAAAGAAGAAAAAGGTAATTCCTGATATGTTTAGTAAAAACAAAAAAACATCATCTCTGAATTTCTACTGAACTAAAATAAAATACCTGGCATGTGAACGATAATTAAAAGTTCTTAAAAAATAAATGCATGCGTGCACGTGCACATGCATTAACACTATAAAGAGGCAACTCAGTTTAAAATATTAACGAAAATTAAAAATGTGATTTTTTGGGGGGTGGTACGTACCCGTCGTTGCTCCAAAGTGTCGTCCTGTGTATTGTTGAGATGAATCCAGGATGGAGCAGCAGGCACATGAGTCTCTCCTGTGTTTGCCAGGGAGGGGTGTGCTGCTTTTTCTGGCCAGCCTCTGCCAAACCGGGGTCAACGAGGGAGCAAAAAATAAAACAAGACCCTTTTCTTTGGCGCCTTCTTTCTCTTTCCCTCTTACCTTTTACAGTCAACACCTTTTTCTTTCTTTCTCTCAGCCGGTCCCCTTCTCTCTCTCTCACTCCCGTACATGACGTAACATCAGCTTTGTTTATTTGCTCCCCTTATTGGAACAGACTGATAATGAAAAATAACTAATTGTCAATTAACCAGTGTGGTAACTAACATTTTAGAGTCGCTGCGTGCTGCGGGAATTCGTTTGAATTTCTTCCACTGTGGAAACTAACTTTATTTATAGAAAAGTTTTCTAAACAAAGTTGGACAAAGTGATTTGGATTCAATTAACAGAAATAATGTCACACAGGAAGAGAGATGGAGCAGAGGAGAGGCGTCTCTGTCTACTTGACCAACACATTATGAGTGTTTTAGTGTGCGAAACGCTGTTTGTGTTGTCGTGTCTGGAGGTTTAGGCTGTAAGTAAACGGAGAAGACGCTAAATGCTCGATGTGCATTCAGAGCTCTCGTCCCCCGCTGCTCGGAACATTCAGCAAGCCCTCGGATAAACACACAATTACGGCAGGTGAATAAACTTGTTTGGGGGGTGTTAATTACATGCTTAACGTAAACAAAAGCCATGTGAAAGAATGTGAATTACCACTGGCTTTTCCCCCTCAATCCCCATTCAGGTTTTACATTTCACCTCTAGTCTTTTTCTACAAGTGATTTCCGAATTGCCTGCGAGGGCTCCTCCCAAACAAGGCTCCTCCAAAACATAATGCTGGATAATACCTGCAGCCTTGGCTTGAATGGTGATCACCTAAATTGGTGCACCAGGAACCCAGTCAGGTAGGAGGCTTTGCATATTCGGAGTAGTGCCCCTAAGCCTGCACTCTCAACTTAATTTTGGGGTCGTGCGTGCATGTGTGTGTGTGCGTGTGTACGTGTGTGTGTGTGTGTGTGTGTGTGTGTGTGTGAGGGAGAGAGACTGAGAGAGATGAAGGGAGGTGGAGGGTGTGGGGGGTATAGGCTAGGAGGTTAGTTTTAACACCAGCATGAAAATACCAGCCTTTACTTCCAGTCCACGGAGCTTTCCAACGGGACCAATTCAAGTGCCACTTGGAATTAGTTCTCCTGAGGTTCGTATAGCAGCGCAGTGGACAGGTTTGATCCCATATACTACCCTACCCCCCTCTCACATGCGCACGCACGCACACAAATCAAACGCCTGACCCTGCAGCAGGATCATCACAACCCCTGCTCTGTATCACATACACCTACAGACACTTGCACAAGACGCGTGCATGTACATGCAGGAATTAAAGTACCCACTCTTTTGCCCAAAACACCTACGCGTAAAAGTGCGCAAACGTGCGTAATTGCACGCTCGCACCTGCAGTTGTCATTGTATGTCAGTTAAGGTGAAGCGGTGAGCATAAACAGGTAGCACTGACTGTGCATGCATGTCGAGCTGGTCTACTCACTGTCCCTCCAAAGCTTGAAGTCGGTGGTCTATCTGGCCAGCCCCGGAGAATGTGCAAATCTGAGAGAGGGAAGGAAAAGTTTTGAATTCCTGAATGATTTTGTAGAAAGGCGGCTTAGGATCATTATGTCAGCTTTATTGAGGGCGGATTAAGCGGAGTCTAGATGCTACGCCTTGTACACGGCCCTTTCACAATGTGAGCACTGTTCGTGTTAGAGTGAACTCACACTATTTTAACACCCTATAAGCCCTGTCTAAATATGAAGCCGTTTTAGCCATAAACATGAAAATCACACCGCCGTGGCTACTGCTATAAGCCGAGTCCTGTGACTGGATGTGGACATTGATCATGTCCTTACCACTAGATCAAATACATGAAAACTGCTTTTATGTCCCCAAGAAGCTTTCATGTTGCCATTTGATTGTAATTCCAATACTAATGGTATTAATTAGAGGGCTGGACTATCAAAAAACCCGTGATAAACTGGTGGCATTAAAAGGGTGATGCCACTGGCAAATTAGTTTTCCAGCTCAAACGCCATGATCTGTGTTTAATCAACACAACGCTGCGCATCGATATTCATTTGGAACAATAAATTGTGTTGGTTGGAGAGGAGGTAGCGGGCAGGGGGCCAGGGCTGCGCCCAGCGTCCCGGAGGCAAGGCCGGGGACAGCAGGAGGGGGAGCGGCATCACACTGCAGCCTACACCCGGAGCAGCACCCACCGAACACAAAATGACCACACACACATCAGCGAGCCCGAGTCAAGTCATGCTCACACTATGTCGTAAAATTACGCACATGTATTTTTTTTTTAAATCATCTCCGGATCCAGGGCAAAAGCCAAAAGATTATAGGACTGTGTCATATTTTCATCTTTTAGAAAACAAGAAAATGGAAAGTGATAACATATATGAAAAGGAAACACGTAACGCATTCTCTTTCTCTCGCGCAAAAATGAATGGACTGATAAAAAAGATAAAAAGTAGCTACTACGGGAAAAAAATGTAGGAAAATAATGTGCAAATTGACTCGCTTCAATTCAAAACGTGTATTCCGGAGTTGCAGTCATTGGTTGTCCATTTGTCACCCTTTTAAAGCTCCCTCTGCCTCCCTCCCTCCCTTCCCGTCTCTGCTAAGCATCTCCAGTCTACATATCTTCTTTAGCTTTAACGAGCCTCGTTAAGATCGCAATAATATTCCACCCTCTAATTGCTCATTCCATTCAGCAGATAGGCGAGCATTGGCTTGTGCCTGATGCGCGCGGTGAGGTGGGAGGGTTGCTGTGGAGATCGGAGACTCTGATAACCCCCCGTGCGTGCTGCACAAGTGGTGAAAGCCTCGCGCTACGTACTGGCTAATGATTGGCACGCTTGACAGTGATTGGCAGGGCTGCCATGACAACGCTACAACGACACCAAGAAGACCAATAGAAAAGGGAAACAAAATGTTTCAATGCTACACTCAACGGCGGATTTAGGGGGGAGATATTATGAGGCTGGTGTCATTAGGCGATAGCCATTGAATCATTCAATCTTTTTTACTTGCCGTATTTTTTCGGTTTTTCCTTTTTCTCGATAATTTTCTTTCTCTCTCAGGTCATTTCCATGGTTTTCAGATCCCCTTTAGAGCTTTATCCCTCCCATTTCTTCCTGCCAAACTTCGCTGATCGCCCTGTGCTCCTGGCGAACAGCGCTCCCACCACCAGGTCTCCAGAAGACTTGTCCATGTTTCAGCTACCGACCCTCAACTTCTCCCCGGAGCAGGTGGCGAGCGTCTGCGAGACGCTTGAGGAGACCGGGGACATCGAGCGGCTGGGCCGCTTCCTCTGGTCCCTGCCTGTGGCTCCGGGAGCATGCGAGGCGATCAACAAGCACGAGTCCATCCTGCGCGCCCGGGCGGTGGTGGCGTTCCACACGGGGAATTTCAGAGACCTCTACCACATCCTGGAGAACCACAAGTTCACCAAGGACTCACATGGCAAACTACAGGCCATGTGGCTGGAAGCACACTACCAGGAGGCCGAGAAGCTCCGCGGTCGTCCCCTCGGACCGGTCGATAAGTACCGGGTACGGAAGAAGTTTCCGCTGCCTCGGACCATCTGGGACGGCGAGCAGAAGACGCACTGTTTCAAAGAGCGGACACGGAGCCTGCTGAGGGAGTGGTACCTTCAGGACCCATATCCAAACCCCAGCAAGAAAAGGGAACTGGCTCAAGCCACTGGACTCACTCCTACACAGGTCGGAAACTGGTTTAAAAATCGGAGGCAACGAGACAGAGCCGCGGCGGCCAAAAACAGGTTGGTGATTTTGTCCCTGCTGTCAAAACAAAGCAATGTAACAAAAAAAAAGAAAAAAAAGTTTGTCTTAAAAGCAGAAAATGAAAAAGAAAAGCGGATATTTTATTAAAGCTGTAGTTGTGTTTACGGACAGAGACTGTGGGGAGAGGACGAGTGTGTCTGGCAGGGGGAGGGAGCAAGCTGCGGCGACATTTTTGTTATGAAGTGAAATCAGGATGAACATCGAAAACACTATTTCTGCTGTTTTAAATATCTAAATCTGCCTTTTTTAAATATAAGATTATTATTTCTCATCTAGAAAAGCTTCTAAAAACATTTTCGGGAGAATATAATTAAACTTTATCGGTATTTGTTAACAGAAAGTCGATTTTTTTTAGATCAAAACAAAAACTATGCACGTTAAAACTCACATTTGTTGTTCAATTAACTTTAAATAACAAAATAATAATAATAAAATCACAAAGTAGTGTGCTGTTAAATCGGAAAGGCGATGACTGCGCAGTGTTTTTACATAGAAACAGATTGTTTATGTTTCCGTGAGAGTGAAAGTATTGTAATAAACGAAGAGAGTGCTGAAATTATATATGAAAACACTACTGCACCTCACTTATTTATAACACAACAACTGTTTAGACGATACAAGTGCAAACAAGCTTATGCATTAGTTTTAAGTCAGTAAAAGTAAAAGGTATAAAACAAACAGGACTGGACGCGTCTTAATATTTATTCAGCCAAAGTTAAATAGTTTTATCTTTACCTTAAATACAGTTAGAATTGTCTTATTTTATAAATAATTTTAAATATTATTGTATTTGCTACCAAAGCTGTGTAATGATTTATCTAAGCCACACAGCGTATAGTAGCTGCATTTATCATGTCCTCTGCTGCATTTATCATTTTAATGTCACATGTTACTTTGCATTGTTGAAAAAAAGATTATCTCAAAGGATAATACAGATATTATTGATATTACTCGACTCAAATGAGCATGCGTAGTAAAAAAAAAAAAAGCATTTGAAGACATAGGCTGTATTCATAACATTAAGTGTGGTATCATTCCATTGAAATGCTATAATTGATTAGAAAATACCTCGGAGAGAACTAAGCCATATGAACACTATTCTAATCTTTCCTGCTAAATGAATAGATATATTTCCAGCCTGATATTATCCCGCCGTGATGGAGTTATTATCGTGAGTGGATTGGAGATAAACATTTAGGATGATTGGAGTAACCTGGACCTCGACGTCACTCATTCATACACTTCCATCAGACTGAAATACATCTGTGTCAAAGCCTCACGACATTTCGCGTTTGGACCAAGGCCTGTGTTTTATCTGAACAAATAATAATAATAATTGGTTATGAAACTGCAGAGCCATGGGGCTTTTTATGAGATAAATAAAACTGTGCAGCACTGGATAAAATAATAATAATAATAATAATAATAATAATAATAATAATAATAATAATAATAATAAGAGTAGAGCAAATGCTGATGGCAACTAAAAGCAGAATAAAAACAAAATAGCTGCTGTTGTTGTGAAGAAATGCTTCTATAAAAGACACTAAGTTGGATTTATTTCTCTGCTGTGATATGACATTTAATTTAAATCCCAGATTGCTGACTTACGCGTTATCCATGCCTACTTTTGTGGAGAAAAACAAAACAGAAAAGCCCATTTCTTCCAACATTTGGTAGTCTAAATAGTGCTGTGTTTTGTCCCCTGAAAGCTGGCTATTTGATAAAAGCATGCATGCATGGCTGGGGCCGGCAGGGGGAAAGAAAGGCGAGTTTGAACCCCTATTTTGCAGGAGGAGGAGGGGAAAGGGGGACATTCTCAGGTCTAATTGCCATTTCTCTCATTTTTTTTCTCCCCTTCTTTTTTCCCTCCCCTCCTCGCCTCCTTTTCTTCTCCAGGCTCCAGCACCAAGCAATAGGACCGAGCGGTATGAGGTCCCTGTCAGAGGCCGGCCTCACCCCTCACAGCTCGGCGGAGTCGCCTTCGACCGCGGCCAGTCCGACCACCAGCGTTTCCAGTATGACAGAGAGAGTTGATACTGGGACGTCCATCCTGTCCGTCACATCCAGCGACTCGGAGTGCGATGTATGATACGGAGGAAAAAAAAGAAACACACAAAAACAAACAAAAAGAGAAATATTTACAGGGAAAATGGACCTGAGAGGAAGAAAAAAAGACTTATGAAATATCACGGATGAAAAAAGGACCGATTGATATAAATATTAAAATAAAAAGAGATAAAAGCACGTCGTTTTTTTTTTTTTATTAAAAGCGCTTTCAAAGGACCCACGCCTCCCCCTCCTCTTCATACCCCCACACCACCACCACCACCACCACCACCACCACTACTACAACTAGACTACTTGCATGTCTTTTTATTTTTAATTTTGTAATCAGGGAGATAACCTGAGTGCAAGATTTTCCATCAGGAACATCGATCAGAGGGAATAAAAACAGATCGTCTTGGTGTCTTCGTCGCTATATTTTTTTTTCTCTTCCTCATCTCCGTTTTTAGTCCAAGTGCTGATGATGATGATGGTGATGATGATGATGACGGCGAAACAGCCGCCATGCAGACAAGATGCAATCCTGTTTTTACTTTGTGTTCATCAGACAATCATTTTAAGTCGTAAGCACCTTTTTTAAAATACACTTCTGTCACTGCCTGTGTGGGGTACATGGTTTAAAAAAAATGTCGAACGGAATCGTTTATGACTGTATCAGATTTTTATTTTTATTTTCAAAATTTTATATTGAATTATGTATATCTCAAATAATGCGATCATTCTCCCGGTCTGTAATATACGTGTAGAAATATGCTTGTACATAATTATTGCTCTCCCCCGTCTCATCCTCTTTTCTATCCCTTCCTCACTTTTCTTGACTTGGTGTTCCTACATAAAATATTTGTCAAAACTTACAACTGAAGTGCTCTAGGCGTTTTTAATTGTTTTGGGTTGTTTTTGGGGGGTTGTTAAAGACATGTCACAATATGCAAAAAAAGGAAAAAAATATGAAAGTGGAATTGCTTGTTATTACATTTATTCAAGACTACAGGCTGCCCCCCCCTCCTCTCCATCTCCTCTCTGCCGCCCCAGGGTCGCTCAAAGCGCTTATTTACATTAGCCTATTCAATGTTTCTTTCTTGCGTGGTTATTATGTTAATGTACCATACATTTCTAAATCAAATACAGTATTCAATTTGCTATACCTCTTTGCATGATGTCTGTCTCTCCATCCGATTACGGATAAGGACATTGATAAGTGGCTAAACACATGTTCATATTGGGTCATTATTGGATTGTGGAGGCATTAATGCTCATCATGGCTTATGCGTCCCCGGACCAGGTTATGCACTCAGAGAGCTGAGCTCACCTCAAATTAGTTTGATTTCCGGAGCAGAGTTGACTCGACTATTCATCATGTTGGTGTAAAATTGGTGTTTGCTCTTTTGCGGTGGCAAAACGCAAAGCTGTTATTAAAATGTTATAGATTTTATTTTCCAGAAGTCATGCCCTTTCCTAATGTATCTTCACACCCCTGGTTCAAACATGTGATGTAGGTAAAACCGCCCTATATGCCTGCCTCTGTATACTACACAAATTCTGGCAAACGTCAACGTCATGCAGCACTTAAAAATGTGAGTGCTATTTCCCCTTTTGTTTACCGTTGCTAGTGAATACAGAAATTAAGTAAACGCGCCATTAAATGGGCTAATCACGATGGGACTCCTCCCCTGTCCCAATCTCCCATTGTGGCCCGCTGAAAAGAGCTTTTCTTCCTCGGACGAGAACCATTTCCCCCTCCAAAAAAAAGGCTTTCTCTCCTGCAGTCCCTTTCCATCTAAATCCCCAACCAATTATGCTGCAGACTGGGGCAGATTTGCTAGGACACTGTTGCAGAAACTATAGTTTTTGGTGGAAACGCTCTGCGCAAAGATTTCTGCTTTCCTAGAAGCAGCGCTGAGGATTTCCCCCATGTAAATACGGCGCTGTATTAACTGCAGGCAACTCTGATACGCGTCGAGTGTCCGTGAGTGTTGCAGTCAGCTGTAGCAGCAGAAAGTAGGACAGAGGCTGCTGTTTGGCTCAGGGAGACAGCAGGACTTTTTGGTAAAGTGGAGACTGGCAGAAAAAGCTGCCGCGGCGACATCAGTGGTGTAAAGCTGCAGCTCTTTGACTAAGACAGATTTGTCCCTGACGTTTGGGTCTACTCAGACAACTGAAACTTTACTGTCTCCACCGAGTGCAGCTCAGCTCCTTTGGGCCTGCTGTGGTGTCAGGGATGAACGGGATGTTTGGATATTTTTACAGGATGTTTGGCGATTTTGTGCAAAGTCTGAAAGCTTGAATTTAAAATACTATGGGCGGTGTCAGTGTGAATAAATGCGCACGGAAAATAGGCTAAAAAGGGGGTATTTAACATGTAGAATAGAGACCAAGAAACCAATGCTCGTACAAAAGCGTGCCTAATTAGACTAGTTTCATTTGTTAATCCGATGGATACAAGTTATTAACAAAGCAGGCAATGGGCACGGGTGTGTAAAAAACAAAACCAACTCAATATAAATCATAGCTTAAAAATGTTGCTAAAATATTTGTTATAAAGTGAAATCCTCGCCGCTAAATCTCACATTCAGTTTGACAAAAGTTGTTATTAACAGTAAACTGTGTTGTAGATACTTTAGATCTGACTGTGGATTATGTTTTTTATCAGTCTCCACTGTGCGCATAGGCTATCTGCATGCATATGTCTCCCTCAGACGGATACCAATCACAACACAAAAACAAGTGTGTCAAAAGCTCCAGCCATACGACTCAATAGGCCTGTGATCCTGAAATAACCGAGGCCATAACGCACACAAACGCAGCGCTCAGCTCCCCGCCTGGCTGAAACAAACCACCTCCCGCCGCACTCATTGGCAGTCGATTGCAGATGAAGTAAATCTGTATCATATTTTAAAACCCATTCCGGGTCTTAAATCGGCCTGCCAGAGACAGATAGGCCCTATCAAGAGCACCGAGGGGCCATGGCACCGCCGCACCGCCAGACCCTTATCACACACACACCCCCACCTCTCCATTTACGCACTCCACAAGTTTTATTGGCAGCGACAAGTCCCGGCTATGATTGAGATTAAATTAATCGTAAACTGAAGAGCATTTTTATCGGCAAAGGAGGACACGAGGATTAGGGCTCTATCTGAGAGATGGAGCCACAGATAGGGACTCATGAATACAAAACAAGCGATGAATGGGCTTCATTTGCGCAACGTTACGTTCATTATCCCAAGGCACTGGAAACACGGAGTAAATATGCAGATATAAACTGAACTTAGCTGAGGAAAAATATTAAAAGCGGCGTGTTTGTTTGAAATAATGCGTAAAAAAAGTCAGCTAAAGATGCAAACTTTCCCCTTTACACCTTTCCACATGTGCGTTACGCTTGTGCTTTATAGACACTAATTTAAAACAGGTTTCCACAAATGCACCATAACTATGTTTGAAAGAAATATTACAGGAATTAGAGTCTATAAGATGATGCCAGAGACTCACCAAAAGTCAGTATGAATGAAATATTAGTGCGTGTTTAAGCATGTAAATGAGACGCATGTAAACAGGCCTTCATGACTGTCCTCGCTGCAAACATATGTAGGCCAGAGTGGCAGCAGCAAAAAGTGCTGGAAGTGTGAGTCTATCTGTTGCTGGCTGGGGTCATTAACAGTGGGGGAGCTCTTGTTCGTGATCTGTCAACTCAAATATGGATCACAAGACAAAGGAACTTAGCGAGGAGTAATCTCTGTGTGTGATACTTACATGAGAGTAAACGAGAATGTGAGACAAGTGCGGTAACAATGGAGAGACTCGCATGTTTTTCTCTTTTCGCTGCCTGGAAGTTGTTTTGCATTTATCTGTGCTGGTGCATCTGTCAAACAAGATCTGCATGAACGTCAACAACATAAAGACGATTAGATTTTTTTTATGACTCCCAGATTTAAAGTCAAAGTGATTTAAAGTGTCTTTAAGTGCGAGTGGATGATTTTCTGCGAAAAAATATAACTGGTTTCTGTTTGGATTGATGGTTGTTTGCGTCGTGATAATCCGCTTAGAGGTCATAGTTTACCTTCCCTTTCATTCCAAAGCACAACATCTTGTATACCGAAGTTAATGCAGGCACTGTCAGTCCAACTATAGGGAACAGGAGGAAGGAGGGGGGACTATTAAGCCGGAGTCTGGCGGTGAGAAATACTTGCCCTGCCCTGTTTTTTCTCGGATTTCACCGGTTAACTGAACACAACTTTCCTATTGGTGTGTATTCATGCAGCACCCAAAGAGCACCACTTTTCCTATAGCCTCAGCAGCGCGGCTGTCAGTGCAGGAATGAGCGGGGCCCTTTGGACTAAACTTTCTGCTCTCGCTCTCTGCTTTCTTCAATAGGTAAGACGCAGGGCTGCAGCATTCCTCCTGACTGAGTGGTAATTTATACTAAGTTATATGACCGTGACCTGCCATGATGTATCTTACACGGGCAGCTACTGTTCTCCTGCTCTGGGTTATACTAGCAGCAATGGGGCATCCTTGCAAAGGCCATTAATTACACATAAGCAACATTAATTACCTATATTTTCACCTTAGCATCACCATTAAATCACAACAATGCTGCAACACATTTTAGATGAATTACAGCAAGTAGCTTCAGCTTTGATTTTCATGATGGATTATAAGAGGAAAGAAAGTACCATAAAACTAATTAAACTCAAGTGTAATGATCTTTAAAAAAGGCTATATGCTAATAATGATGTGTGGTTATGGGGTCAGGCCCACAGTTATAATTCTGCGTGAGGTAAACGTCGTGACACCCTTTGTAATTTCGATTATGTGCGTCAATGTCCGAGGTGCGTAAAAGTGTGCGCGTTTTTACCAATGCCAGCCAGGCGCCATGCACCTGCTGCTTGTTGTCAACTGATCGACCCCCCCAGCCCCATCACACAGTCTGTCTGTCACACTCAGCCCTTTATCATACACGCACACACACCCTCCTTCTAAGACAAGGGCAGCGTTTGAAAATGTTCTTCTATTAAATTGTAATTTGGAGGTCACACAAGGCAGGAGGCGATGATACAGGATCAGCGCTGTATCAGCTTTCATTATATGTGGGCTACCGTATATAGATCATACTCTGTCTCTCTTACATAGTCAGGTGGGGAGGTGTGTGTGTGTGTGTGGTGGGGGGTGTCAAGAAATACTTCAGTCTAATGCTTATTAGTGTGGACTGCCATTGCACAAGCCTCATCTTTTTAAAACAAGCATAACATGAAAGCAACCCAACTCTGGCTTACTCAAGCGAACACGACCACCCCCCCAACCCCCTCTCGTGCGCGCACACGTGCACGCGTATAGCCTTACACGGACAGCACATATGGAGGTTGTGTGTGTGTGTTGGGGTGGGGTGGGGTGGGGGCGCTTGGTGCAGGCTGTGATCTCTCGCCTTGTGCACACCGAGTGGACAGAGGGCTGAGCAGCTTAAATAGAGCCCCAGCACCTGTGTTTTCTACCGCCGTTCTCAGGCCTTCTTAGCATGGCACGGCACCGCACAGCACTGATACATGTATGTATGCACTGAGAACCGCGCCGGGAACACGCAGACGTCACACACACACACACACACACACACACACACACACACACACACACACCATGTGCCAGAAATAAAAGGGAAGGATGTGGGAGTTTATCTTCAGAGTTAAGCCACAGTGAATAATTAAACTGAAATCCTCCATATTATGGATTTACATGCTGCACCCCCTTTTTTCCAACTCATGTTTTGGTTAAAGATTATTATTAACCAATTGTGCCTAATCAAAGTCAACTTGACCATATTTTACACACACAAGTATAAAGTATCTCTGCAGCAATGGTCCATATTTTTAAGAATTAAAAAAACATAAATAGCCTTAATATAAGCAACCATCGCATTTTCTCCATTTACACTCAACAATATTCGCTCTCCCTCATTTTATAAATAATCTCAAACGTCGCCACAAACACGTGACGTCACTGAATATTTGTTTATGAGCGAGAAACCCATAAAACAGGCTCCATCCCATTCTCGGACATGGTGCGTTTTGGTGACACGTCCCCCCCAGTACTCCCCCTTGTCCTTCCATGAATTGGTGATTGTTCCCGGCTCTGGTGCTGAAGGCTATTGTCTGTCAGCTGGAGCTCCTGCCGGCTCTGGTACTGAAAGCACCGGATGAACCTGGATACGGACACCCGGTCCCGCTGCGCCCACACACCTCATACACCTCATATCATCTGTGGCCATTAAGATTTGGGAGGACAGGGCATGAATCTGGCCGGAAATGTGGTTCCAGGTCAACAACGTTCAACGGCATAATGACACCCAGGGCCTTCAGTATTTAAGACTGTGCATCTTCATGATTAGAGGGACTGTGCATCTCTTGAAATAAAGTTAAAACGAATCTTTTATTGTTTCACGCCCAAACCAAGACTTAAGAAATGCGTATTTAAAAGTAAAACAAAAAATGGAAATTTTGGAAAATGGCTAAAGGGTTTGTATCTTAAATAATCCACCTCACACTGGTGCGTTATTGATGTGTTCTTGGTATTTCTGATGGACAAATCATCACCCGTTCATGGTATCATAGTCAGACCAAAGCAGGTTATTTGTTATATATGTGTAGAAAAAATCAGCCAATTAGATATTTTGCAGGACAAATCGTGTCCTTTAAATGTTTGTTATTGTAACACAGAAAAAAAAGCTCTCAAAGGATCATATGCACTGGAGAGGTAATTCTAAAATATGCATTGCACCATATGGGTTTAGCATATATCACAGTGATTGGCCTAATATGTGAAACAGCATAAAAAAGCCTCGGCTTTAGTAAAGCCTGCCCGGTGACACGCCTCCTTTTTGTGCCCATGCACTTAACAAAAGGTCGGGGATTGACTGAGGCCCGGGTGTCCTTATCAATTTAACCCCCATTTACAAAGATATAGGATGGATTACCCGGGATGCCCAGCTCACCAACAGCCTCGACCAGAGGAAAGACCACACTGTGAAAGGACAGCGGCGGGCCAGGCAGGTGCATAGCCGGCCAGAGTGAAGGCTGAGCGGAGCAGAGAGCCAAACGTGTTCCTCGACTGCCATCTAGAGGAAGACTGTGGTAAGAACATGACCCCAAAGCGTGTCTTTCCAAACTGCTCTTTCATGTCAAGGGCTTGAAATGAAAGAGGACCAATTTACACTTGCACTAAACCTGTTCAAACATTAAAATGTTATTTTTTAAAGCTGGAAACATTCTAGATGTCTTATACATTACTTTAAACACACTCTCCCCAGTGTCAGCCAGACATGTTTGGGGTCTTTGGAGATGTCTGTGTTCAACTAATGTCTGCTCAACATGAGTTTGTGCTAATGGAGCTACCAGTGTTTCCAGTAGAGCCTATAGTAAGTGGTTTTATTCCACTTGTGACAGCGCTGTTTGGCTATACATCTGTTAAATCCTCCTTGTGCTCTAGATAATGTCAATGCAAGCACGAATGTACATCTACAGGGACAACTGCAGGGCCAGTGAAGTCATATGGCCCACGCACATACACATACTGTACACACACTGTACAGGGCCTGCTCATTAAAATTTCATTGCATGAAAGTCAAATGATGTTGGAACACTGAACCAGCCTCTCCATTTAGTGCTAGATCAAAGATTCAGACGCCAGAGAGTGTAACGGAGCCCCCGATCCCTGGTTAATTTTTCAAAACTGATACCCAGAGTTTTACTGAGGCCGCCAAGGAGCCAAGTGACTGACTGGTGTGTGTGTGAGAGATGGTAGGGCTGGTGGTGGTGGTGGTGGTGGTGAGGCATAATGGTGTCCGCTGGAGCGCGGCCTTTTAGAGTTTAACTCCCCTATTATGGAGAGCCGGGGCAAGGGGAGGAAGAGGACAGGGAGCAGGCAACAGAGAAGGTTTCACTGTAAATGGACAGTAAAATGCTTGCGGCAAACTAGACTAGAATCCACCATTAAATCATTGTGGGACGAGAAGGGTATGCAGGCATGTTTCACGCCATGAGCAATATCTTTTTCAAGTCTCCACTTTCGGACCCACTCATATGTCCTAAAACGGTTTCAGCCCATTTCAGGTTCACAGGAGTGTATAAGCAAGCTTTATCCAGGGTCACTGGAGTCGTTTTACAGTTCCAGCAGCTCGGTGGTTAGATGGGGAACATCCAACGTTCACAGACTTATTAGCTAATAGAGCCTGGAGGTAAAACATGCACTTTGGCAGGAAATCATTGGATCAGTGGATTCCTCTGAAAAGCCTGTACATTACATACATCAAAGCGCCCACATGATGTGAACTGTAAGATGTATAAAGGAATGGATTATATACAAACACAGGCAAACAGGCATACTGTGCTCTGTGGTAACATTTATAGAACATACCTGAATGCTGCTTGAGAAGACATATTATATTCTCCTCATTCTGAATTTTCCATTGTCCACATCCCTCCTCACTTATTCAGCCCCCTTCATCCAGCTGAAAGGTTTTACTTGTCATAGCTGCTCTTGGATGGAGATTAACCATCTGGAAAAAAGGGGAGAAAGTTTAATGACATTCCTGTTTCAAATTCACCCTTCGCAATTCATTCTCTATGAGAGCATCTCCTTAAGAGGTGCATATAAGATGTACCTTGCTAGTTAATAACCGGCTCAGGGCTCTGGAGGCCCCTCAGCTGAAGCATGCTGTTTTGTCCGACCACTTTTTCTATTTTTAATAGGTTCCTGTACATGAGTCGGTCGTGGAGTATCTTTAAAGCGCCTCTTTAAAAACGGCCTCTGTCCCGAGGTGGCCTCCAAAACACATGCATTATTGAAGCATGCACCGGCCTTGTCCTCCGCACTCCCTTCACTCAGTCCAGTTCAGCAAGCAGCAGCAGCTGCACAGCTCCCATAAGAGCCGGGCGAGGAGGAAGACAACGCGGCCCGGACTGTTCAGAGCTCAGAGACCTGATGTAGGACTGTGGCGGTGGATGAAATAGGAGAGGTTACAGGTCAAAACATCAAATATCCTTCACAAGTTCACATTGTTACAAAAGTTCAGATGTTTGTGTTCAGCTCAAGAACACTGGAAAGCTCATCAGTCAGGTTATTCATTCTGGGAAGCTAAATATGATGACACAGACACAGCTAAGGACTTATTACATTGCTTATACGGAGTTTACACATCTTTAAGTGTTTGAACAAGAACAGAAAAACTTCAACAATCATTTTTATCCATGTTTTTGAACATCATACATACAATGCTTAATATTACCTGATCTGGTTTAAAACATATATTTTTAGGGACACATTGTATCATTGCAACAATATGTTAGTTTCAACAATATGCTGCTGTTTTAATCCAACATCAAATCTTTGGCTTTGTGTCAGTATCTTCCTCTCTCTTCACACACACACACACACACACACAAACACACACACACACACACACTATCAAATCCAAATGTGAGCGGTTGGAGAGAATTGAGAGAGGGCAAAGGGAGAGGTTGAGAGCTGTGTAAATGGTCAATTGGCTTAACTCAGTGGTGTCTGTTCTTGGTGTGACCATGTCAGTGGGCAATGTGCAAATGTGCACTCTTTTGATTTCCCTGATGTAATCCTCTCCAGCATACTGGTAGCCCATAAAGCCCCGGGGAGGAGAGATGAGTGAGACGCTGGATAGTGTTTGTTCTGGGATTAAGATATCACTTCCTCGCGTCTATTCATTCAAATGTCACATGCACGCATGCAGAGTGCAAACACTGTATGCACTCGCCTGTGTGTGAGGATATGTGCCACAGTGTGTGTATGAATGCACAAACACACTGGGACATACTCTCGCACACACACACACACACACAAACACCATCTTCTGTCCCTGTGTTCACTCTTTCTCTCTGAGTCTGTGCATACAGAGTGTGCAGCTGTCTCATTATGTTACACTGCCATCTAGTGAGCTGTAATAACTCACATTCACCTGAATACATGTTTTTAACCAGACTGCAAAACTAGAACTAGGATGGTTTGATTGAGGTTAGCTTTTACTCTTATGCATATTTTTTCCTTTTCAGCATGTGCACATCAGCACAAGTCCTGCAGCACTCAGCATCTAATCACTCAGCTATCAGCCTGCTGTTGTGCTACTGAGAAGAAGTAGGAACACATTGCTGTGTTGGCAGTGGTGTAAGGTAGTTACAGTGGGCCCCAGTGCATTATGACGGGCCCTAAGGCATGCTAGTTACTTGTCATGCACCTAAGCTAGCGACCATATAATCTTATCATCACATGATCAACTAGAGACTTGACACTAGATGACACCAACATACATATCACCCAAAAATCATCATTGCATATATGTATATGGCAAACATGCCAAAGAGAATAATGGCTTATTTGTTTAGTTGAATAGTTTTTATGCAGAGTAGGCATTTATTTCATAACATAATTTGTTATAGATTGCAACTGGCTGATTTAAAGTACACAGCATTTTTAATCAAATGTGAGTTTTTCTTTGAACACAGGCATATTTCTAAGGTGACAATCTAAATTACTCACAACAACCTGTTTTCTGCCTACATATAGATGGAGGGCCCACTCTCTATGGGCCCCCTCACCCCACTCTCTATGGGCCCCCTCGCCCCCTCACCCCAGGGCAGGTGCAGTGCACCTGCCCTGCCTGCACTGTCTAGATTTACGCCCCTGGTTTGAAGTATTATAATGTCAAATAAATCTGAGGCAGGATCAAAATTTACAATCACTTATTGTAATAAATGTTTTTGGTGGGTTTTCATGTAACAGTCACATAATTTTCCATCATAGTGTGATTGCTATTGGCAACATTAGATCATCCTGTAACATCACAACTTAAACACAAAGGCCACCAAGTGTTGGCGTTGTAAGCCAAAACATGATCTTCTCGTAACCATAACTGAGTGGTTTTTATGCCTAAATCTAACCACACCTTCACCACAGCATTGTTGAGGAACTTTAGATATCACCTGCTACAAATTATTGTACAAATGCAAAGTATCCATGGTTCCCAGAAACACACAATGCCAACACTTTTTCTAGCAATGTCTTTGACAGTGTTAGTATTGTGCTGCCATACAGTAATATGATCTCATATGACCACACCTGTTCTCATTCCTGGCTTTAAATTCACCTGTGAGCTCAACTGCAGCGTCACAGAGTTCATTTAACACCATGACAATCTTAGCCAGCTGCTCTGTGAGTATAATCATCATCATAAGGTAGCACCACTGTGCCTATGAGCAAGGCACCTTCATCTCACATCCTCAAGATTAGCGTCAAAGTGGCCAGAAACCAAACACAGTGTGATTAAAGGATTAGTAGAACTAAAGGGGAAAATTGGCAATCAACTCTTAACAGATAGGCCAAGATAAATCAATAGCATAACTTTGTCATCTAATTATGATGGAATAAATCCAACACTATATATTTGTGTAATTTCAAATATAATAAAATACACAATAATTAATTACAGCTCTATTTTTTGACATTTACAGAAGCCTGGAATAACTTTAGTAATGCATTGATATGCAAACCTGAATCATGCAATACTCAAAAGAAGTGTTTTACTTTAACCACAAGGGGTCATCATGAGCTCAAGGTTGAACATCTGACTTAATTCATGAGATGATAAGATGGACGTGAAACAAAACTGAAGGCCAAACACAAGAAAAGAGTGACAGCATCTGGCACGCTCTCGCTCTGAATACATTACATGGAGAACTATTCACTCCACTCCAAAGAGCACACGGCCTTTGCTGTTGTCTTCACAAGCTGCTAATGGCATTCATGGCTTCCAGATCCATTCCAGTAGTTACATGTGTGTGTGTCAAGTCAAGTGTACAACAAATTACAAATGGTGTATACAGAAGCTTTAAGGTCACTGACACATATCCCCCCCTTCTATGCCTACCTCTCATTGTGTGGTGAAATTATACCCGTGGCATGTTTTCTGCATTTCTCACTACAAAATTGCTTTGGCTGAAACCCAGGAGCGTTTGAAGTGCAGTGGAGAAGCTAATCAAGCAGCAAGTGAACGGCAACAAAGCAAAAGAGACTTCAAGCAGCTGCCACTGCTGTGGGTGAGAAAAAAAATAACAACAAGAGGAGTCCGCAGCTTGGAAACCAGTCTAGTGTAAGTTATCATGAAGAAGAAGACGATGGGAGGGAGGAGGAGGAAGGATGGGAAACAGAGGGAAGGACACAGAGAGCTATAGCTATTTTTTCTCATTTTTCATGCTGACTTAACTCGAGTATGAAAACACAAAACAAGAAAGTGGATTTGAAAGACATTTATGAGTATTGTGCTGACATTATATCCAGCAGTCACACTGTATCTGCTATCATGTGGCGGCACCCCTCTCCATCACCTTGTCTTCTTTTTGTCACACAGCTTGTAAACTTTGAGTTACTACAACATGATCTGGCTGTCTCTACGGAGACAATATTTACTTTTAAACTCAGACCAGGGCAGAATAAGCTCTTCCTTTGCAATGAAAACATAGCAACACTATAATCTTGAGGCATGCAATAAGTATGTCGGCCTACAACATGCTCAAGGGCGTAGGTTTCATTCCAACATTGGAAAACAGGGATGTTTGGAGGTTCTCTGCCAGAAGATTTGGAGCATCAAACACTTCATTTCCTGCAGTCTGATGAATTTTTATTCACCAATTTTTCCCTGTTCTGCATCAATTTATAGTATAATGTCTTTGATTTGTAAAATTAAAGTCCTTCATGTTTTCATTGAAGGGACAAATGCACATGTTCTAATACTGAGGGGGATCCCCTCTGAAATCTACACCTATGACATGCTAATTAGCAGCATAATGCAACAAATACTTGTTGGTGTCTACCATTGACCATACCCAGGGTGTAGGTTTTGATTCAACACTAGGGGGCACACATATGAGAAGGGGCTGAGGGGTCCTCCGGCAGAAATTCTGAGCATCAGACTCTTTTCATGGATCCATTTGAGCCTTTTCTGCATCTGTTTAGGATAAAAAATGTTCTTAATTTCTACCAAAATAAATGTCCTTTGGCTGTTTTCATGCATTTATGTGGGGGGGACAAATGCACATTCTAAATATTGAGCAGGACGTGTCCCCTATGTCCCCCCAAAATCTACTCCTATGATTATACATGTACTTGTAATAGTCTAATTGGTGTGGATCTTTAAGGTTAAGCAGACTCACCCATCCTATTTAAATGTATGTTTATTGTTTTTTTTTGTAAACACTTTTAGTTATTTAATGTTATTTAGCCTCAGTGTTGGGAAAGACACTTTTGAAATGTTAAAGGTACAGATTACTTGCTACCCTGTTGAAAATGTAACTAATTGAATTTCATTACTAGTTGATTCAAAGTGGGCAGTAAGGCTATAAAAATGTACGGAAATAGGCCATGACAGAAGAAGGCATTCCTGCATTGTGACAAGATGCCAAGCAACAGAATAAATGTTTTATTCTACATGAAAGCTTTTAACTGAGAAGAATATATTTGGATGTAACCACTTCATAATCACCAACAAATTGATTAGTAACTGTAATTTAATTACATTTTTAATGACTGCGATTTTTTGCGATTTATACAGAATTACAGCTGAAACAATACTTTTCCTTCCATGTTTTCTTTTCATAATAACCATACCCTCCCACCCCTACCGTGAAAGTCTGTTGAGATACTGGTTGAACACACAGTGACATTGATCCCACGTAATAAAATAAAGTACGGTAGAAAAAAAGGGGGATAAGTAAATAAAAGAAAGGGAAGGAAAAAAGAGGAGAAGGTCTTTTGAATAACAGTGCGTGAGAGTGAACAGCAATAATGTACAATTACATAATATTTCTCTCTTGTTCAGGAGAGGCTATTAAAATAAACTATGAAGCATTGCCATTTCTTACAATTACAATTACATTTATTTTGTAATGTAATTACATGTAACTAGTTACTCCCCAACACAGATTATTCTTTCATTTCAGGTGAAGTTTTCTATTTCACTATTAGTTTTACTGTTGTTTTGTAACCTCTACTTGTATTGTGCATACATGATGTGCAAAAGAGAGTAAAAAGAAATCTCTTGTTGGACCATCCCCTATAATTTAAGGTTGGACGAATGCATAGGTGTGGATTTCAGGGGGGATGCAGGGAACACGTCCCCCTCAATATTTACACGATGTATATTTGTCCTCCTCAATACAGACATGAAAGTAGCAAAGGACTTTTCATCTAAACATTTACCATATTACAAGAAATTAAGTGTTTGACACTCAAAACCTTGTGGTGGAGGACCATCAACCCCTGTTTCATATGTGTCCCTCCAAAAGTGAAACAAAACATACTTGTCTTAGATTCACTTGTTTATATAATTAGCCCCTTATTGCTGTATAAACCTGACCAAGGTGTGTCAATGCTTTTTTTAAAAACCTATATAATCTTTTATAGTCTCATAGTCTAATATTCTTACTTCCATTCCTCAGCACAGTGCACCTGCTGCAGAGCCAAGCTGTGCTACCTCCTGTGTGCTGTGCTCATCACTGTAACCAGGGTCCTGACACACACATGCAGTTATGCTCTCTGACCACTAGGCGGAAGCAGCGCTCAGCTCAAACAGGCTCCTCAGCACTTTCAGCCCTTCTCCTCAGAACTCAGCTGCTTTCCTCCTAAATTATGGAGAAAACCAAATGGTTACCTTTCATCACGTCGGTTCTGAGGTTTCATTACTCTTTAAACAAATGTACACAGAAGTAAGTGGAGTGAACACAGTGTGACAGTGTGTCCGTGCAGTATGTGAGTGAAGGGGGTGAGGTTTCAGGGGCAGCTATGTCTCAGGTCACTGTGTGTTTGTTGATGTCGTACTGAAGGATCATATGAAGCATTTGGTGTTTATCAAGCAGACGCCTTCATTTATACTCACCTCGTCTTCCTTTACTCCTTCACTTACTGAGTGGTTGCTCAGTGTGTATCTTCTGTTTTTATGCTGCTCTTTTAATTTTCTTTTTTTCTTCACAAAGCTGACTCTGAGAGATACACACAGGAAATTCCAGTATACCTGTACTGTCCTGTACCTGTGCAATAAATCAGTCTAATCTGATCTAATCTGAGGGCATGCAAAACAAATTATTGTTGATGCTATAAACAGTTTTCATCTGACTTGTTGCTCACCTAACTGTTGTAATCTACAAATGACATGCTGCATCAGTTACTGTAGCCTCAGACATATTATACATGCAGTGTTTGTCTTCAGTAAAAAAAAGAAAGTCCTATCTTTTTCTGCACAGTGCCAAAAGTAAAGCGTTCACACACACACACACACACACACACACACACACACACTTTCTGCTGAGTCAGCGGTCAGGCTGGTTGAACCCGTTAGTGTGTTTAGCTGGAAACAGATGAACCTGTACTGTACACACTCCAACAGACAGGCCCAGTGTGCACGATCAACAGTACTGATTGATCAAAATTAGAGGGAAGTTCCCTTTCATCTGCTCCCGAGTTGGAACAGACAGCCCCAGAGCAGGATGTGAATGAGCTGCGTAACCTTTAAGGCCTTAAAATAACAAATAGGTGTGTAACGGTGTCTTGTTTTCTTTCTGTCATTATTAGTTTAACACTGTTAGTGTCGTCACCTTTTTCATTGAAGTGCTTAGGAAAACATTTACAAGGCAACATAATTAAATGAAGTTCACATGAGGTAAATCAGGAGATACAAACTGTAATAAAACAAAGTGGGGCAGGAAACATTGCCAAATTATGTTTTAATTAAAAAAGCCTACTTGCAAGCTGTTTTCATGTTAATAAAGTGCAAAGTTTGTCACATGCATATTGCTAGAATAAAATGATTTTATAAGATAAACAGAGAGTTTTTAGTTTGACACTGTAGTTTCACAGTAGTGTCTTCCTGATGAACCTGAATTCACTGTAACAGAAAACAGAACCTGTCATTTAATGATGACTGAGCTTTTCTCAGGACATGAACCAGGAAGTAAACAAGACAAACATCAGCTAGTGATGACCAACAGAGGAATGTCCGGTCCAAAATTAGCTGCAGGCTTCACAGACAACCTGTGTGAACAGTTTTAGAAATGACAATGAGTGTATTAATAGTTCGGATGAAGCTCTGTTTGCTTGTATGACACATCATGAACTCTTAACCTCCAGTCATCTTTTATTGTAGACTAAAGTCAAACATACAAATTATATATATTACAAGATCTTGCTTTGTGATACGTGACCCTGTAGAGTGATGTACGAGGACATATGTGTGACATGTTTTTGTTTGTTAGTTTGTTTTCTTCTCTTCCCTTCTAGACGTATTTGTTAATTTTTCTTCATGTATGTGTATGTATTTGTCCAATTTTATAATTATATATAAAAAATGCATGCCTTGTGCTCTTGTGTGGCCAGGAAATAATATATGTATGCCACGTACCAAGCTTTTCAAACCAATAAAAACTTGAATTATAAAAAACAAAAGGAACCTAAACTTAGTGCCATGATGTTTTAGTGATACAAGAGTGGCCGAAAACTGTACTCAAGGAATCATACTGTTACTTTGCAAAAAGAAGTCCTCAGAAAGTAGTCATCAAAAAACTTCTTGAGTTTGAGTAAAAAAGTATACTGAAAAAAAACAACAAAAAAAACAAAAAAAACAACAACTAAAGGAGCGTGTAACCTATGATTAAAAAACCCCAAAACATCAGCACACTTTTCCCCCCTTAAGTCTTTTCTCTAAAGAGTAAAAATGATGCTGCATTAAAACTACTACAAGTACAACTTACTTAAAAAGATTTCTTAAGAACATGTAACTGAGTAAATGCAACTCATTGATACCCACCTCTGTTGATCATGTTCATTACAATAATATGAATGTCTTAGTGGAATCTGTGTTGTAATGATATTTTGAGTTTTTAGAAAAGTGTTTCCTGTACCAGAACAAACAAACAAAGCTTGACAAACTATGCACCCTTGTTGTTATGTAGTACAATAATATCAGATGACTACTAACAACAAAAAAAAGGGACTAAACTGATGAATGGACGAGTCTTACAACAATTTATCTGAGTGACACTCTGCGCTGCCAGTTGATATGACATCAAGTAAAATGCAAGATAGGCCGAACGTAAAATACAGCTACAGCGCTATGAAAATCTCGTGCATGATTTAACCTGCCCTTTGGTGTTCAGAGCGAACACCCAGTGAAAGCATAAAGAATGGAGTAGTTAATCTTCATGCTGGACAGATTTAATGGAACGGTGTCAAGTGACAATAGCTGGAAAAGCCATCTGAGTGAACCTAATGCGATCAGAATAGCCCGTGTCTGTCTCCCATCTAGGAATTTACAGTAGGGGCAAAAAGCCCAGGTGAGCTTTTCTTAACCCTGAGCACACACACGCACGCACACTCACACAAGTGCACAAACACACGACCCTTTCTTCTTTAGCTTTTACACCAACACATGCTCAAACAGACACACACTCACTTTCTATACAGCTTACACACTTTGCTTCAAGTCCTGCTATTTAGCATTTGTAAGCAGTATAAAAAAAGGTTTATAAAACACTATAATGTAGTTGTAAGTATTATTTTATGTATTTGTCAACAAGTGAAGCTCCTCCTGAGGCTGGTGTATGATTGGGTAATTAATAAACAACAATAACATATGATTACACAACATTAAAACACTTAAAAATAGCCTTATGGTTCCACACAACCACATTATAGTGTGTTATAAACCATTTTATAACCTTTGTATTCTGCTCATGTATGGTAACTAGGGAACTTAAAGTAACTGTTGTGTGTTTAGGCTAAAAAAAGTTTAATGTTTTACTCTAGCTGAACCCTTTATATATATTTTTATATGTCTCTCCTTGTCTCAGGTCTCAGGAGTGGGCTGCAGCGATGTACTTGGTCTGCCAGGTGACCTTTCACTCGAGCAAAGGGCACCCGCGGTGTGCTTATGTATTTGTGAGAGTGTGTGTTTTGTAACAGTACGCGTCCAGCACACAGGGAGTGCATTAATGCTCGTACTCCCCTGGCCATCTCTCTCTCCTTCTCTTTTTTTGACCGTAACTCTACACCATGCTCCCCCCACTGACCCCCTCCCTCCTCCTCCCTCCTCCTCCCCCTCACTCCCCAAACCCCCCTACTGTTTTATCCTGTTTTATGGGACACACCTGATACACCAAAAATGCACAATGGCTGAGGAGAGGCTGAAATCAATGTGCTCATCAATAAACATACCACTGAGACTGACCTCAGGGTGTCATAAAATTAAATAGAAAACACAAATAGAGGCTTTAAATGTGTTCTTAAAGTGAAATGTCCTTTTTGAAAGTACTTTTAAATTTTTATTGATTTTCCATTGATTAGTTATGAGCTAGTTAAATAATCAAGGCCAAAAGTGAAATTCCAAACCATACAAATTAAAGGTATTCTCACTTATTGAATAATTTAAAGCATTCTGTTCATCTCGGCTGATCACAATTGAAAATATGGACAGATTGCTTTTGTAAACAACCATTAACAGCATCAGAAAACACTGATATCTTTAATTCAGTCGTAGCATCAGTTAGTGCATTACTGTGGAAGAACTGTCAGTTTGGAGTGATTACAGATTCCCAGACTGTATTTTAAATGTTCAATTCTTGGCATTCAGATTGCCTGTAATGTTTGCATTTTACTCCCAGGTCAGGTTGTGTCTCAGCTTTACCCTAAACACAGGGTTGATTTTGGGTGACACTAATAACAAGGACTTCTGTAATACAAACCACCTTCATACACATGAACTTTGATTTTATTCTCCTGTCTGTCTGGATGTTGTGTGTACTATATTTTAGCTATTCATCTTTGCCTGAAAGAATTGACCACGCACTGCCGGTCAGAATTACTATATTAGTGACACACTGTGAATCATTTTTATTAATATTTGAATCCATGTTATATTTAGTTGCAGCCTCAGCAGACATTTTCCACCACAAATTGTAGATTAATTTCTGAACTTAATCACAGTAAAGGCACGTAAAATGATTTTGATAAGCAATGTAGTCCACATTTTAAAGGATTTTTTTTTTTTTAAATTAATACAAATATGACCGAACGGGAACACACACAAAATAAATGTAACATTACAGTGCATGAATTATGTTTGAAACTAAGAGTCACAGCTAATTTTGTTAAATTATTTAAGATAGAAGGTAAATTTTGTGTATTTTTTTTTACCTCTTGGAGCCAGATGTTTACTGTCCATTTCCTCCTCCCCTTGGCCCTGCCCACTGCAGCTCTTAAATTATCCAGTTATGGTTTTTACATTATCAAAGAGGAATCTCAGCATAAAAACATGTTATTCCCATTCCTCGGGACAGTTTCATCTGCAATGATGAGCAGTCTGCTGTTAGAACCAGAGGAGAGGGAAGAGTTTATCTTCACTAACTGTTAACTGAGGCTGATGTACACTTCACTTCAGATACAGTAAAAGTGAAGATGATATATGAGACATAAGAATTCAGGCCTATTTTTTAACATAAAAGTCCAGGCCTTCATGTGAAACTAAAACATGTGAAGGTTTGAACAGGCACACACCTTGTTGCTGTGGAAACTTGTAGTGAAAATGGAGTATCTAATGATAGTGACGGTGCAAGCAGTGATACTCCTCTCTGTCGTCTGACTCAAACAGTTTCCACTTTGCAGTAGCAGTATATCAGTAATGTAAATCCCAGCTGTCTGACTCCCTTGTTAGTACAACCACCAGCCTCTGCAGGCAACAAGTGGCATTAATGTTAACTGTTCATCGTTTGTTTCAGAAATATTTGCTGTGTGCTCCACTATCATCCTCCAAACGCCTCAACCTTTAGTTTATGACAGTTATCTGGGATGATGTCTGAGATCAGAGCTCTGTCACTTTATCTTCTTTAAACTGGTGCAGTGGATTGACAAACCGCCCAGAGGACCTGAGTTTAAGCTGCTCTGTCCTGCTGAAGTTTCCTTGAGCAACACAGTGAATACCCTCCAGCTCCAAGGCTGCTGCTATAAAAGTTTGACCTCTGACCTCCCTGGAGGGGTCTAAGTGCAAAGACAATTTCCCCACTGGGACCAATAATGTGTCACATTATAACTATCATCACTGTACTGGACATTTCTATGAGTGCGTTAACATCACTTAACAAAACGTCACAGGTTAAAAGATTATTAGATTGTGCTGCTGGAAGAAAACCAGTGTTGGTGATTTCTGTGCATGAAATAATCTAAAAAACCTCCTTAAATAATTTTGGCTAATGCAACAAAATGATTTGTGATTCAGAAAAAAAATAAATAAATAAAAATAAAAATATATATATTTTTTTTTCCTTAGGGGGATATAGTTTTTTATTTATTTATTTATTTTTACATGACACTAGTGTGTGATCTGAGCTTGTCATTATGATCAATTACGATCATCTGTTTACTGTTTTTACAATCATCACTATATCAGTCTTTCTTGCAGTTGGTCAATGAATGCATTTAATTTAACCTGTGAAAGTGAGGCATCATTATCACGTGTTTATCGATAGGGCTCTCTGCATAAAACCTCAGTTGATGAGCATACTAAACAAAAAATATGTCACTAATTAAAGCCCTAAATGACGACAGTGAAATGGTTTCCGCCTGCTGTCCTTTCCACTATTGTTACTATAAAGGAACATGTATCCTATAGTCTACAATAATAGGTTTATTAAAAAATAAATATCACATTTGTGACGGATTTCAAAGGAAACGCCACCGTAAAAAGCGGAGCGCAACTTACACATTTATATTTAGAAATGATTGTAGGCCTACTTTTACGCACGACTTTGTTAAGTACTTGAAAAATCCAGACTGTAAACGCCAATACTGCAATATGACGATATAAAATCAGCTTGAAATCTTAACATTTTTGTTTGACCTCTTTACTAATTTTCTTGCCTACTAATGTGCAAACGACATTCAAATCCAGACTGTAAACGCCAATACTCGCCGCAGAAAAAATATAATAAAGAAATAAACGAGGAAAGAAATGTAGGCATTAACTGGTTGGTAATTTAAATAGTTTTAATAAAATATTTGAAAACATTAGAAACTTTAAAAAAAATAAAATTCAAGCTGCCTGACATAACGCGAAAATTAGAGCAGTGTTTTTCGTTGATAATTAATGCGCTAAGAAATAATGGAAAATACTAAAAATGACTCATTTAATTATCAAAAGCAAATACAACAGCTCAGTGAACCTGTATCTGCGGATGCATAGCACAGTGTCTGTGTTTAATATAAAAGTCTTCGCATTATTTTATGTTTTTAAATGATACGGAAATTAAATGACAATCAAAACTTTATTTTTCACAAAGACAGGATTTTAAAAAAACGTGCGCAAATGCGTTTGGTGCGGTGATGTAACTCTAATGACAATAATTAAGTCACTAATTTGCTCAGTCATGGAACAACAACAGATCTCAGGTCAGAACAACTCTTAATATCCCATAAAAGTAAATGGATGTGATCTTTACAAGGCCAGGACTCAACATTCTCTGCTGATTGTTTCATCATTTTGCTTCCTCAGGCAAAGTGGAATTAAATTCTCTCTGCAAGACTGTTTGCCTAAAGTTGTTCAACACTTGACGTCTAATCTCCGTAACATCCTCACCCCGCGGTGAATGATTAGAAAGATTGCAGATGAATTTGTGCGAGAAACCACGACTAGTTCACACCTGTCCTGCTGTTTGTCCTGATTCCTCTGCTGCTCTCATGGCGGAGAGGGGAGAGGGGAGGGGAGGGGGGACATTATTCCCATAAGCCAGCTTGGCTGAATCACATCAGCGTTTATAACCAGTGCGCCTTGTTAGGACTTTTCTTCAATGCTGGCGGATTTTCCTAACATCTTGTGCCCAAAAAACCTTTAATAGGCTCCCCTCCCCTGCCCGGGCACACATGGCGCGCTCACAATGCCAGTTCAAGTTCACATTTCAAACCTTATGGGAAACAAGAGAAAGTACAAGGAGACGAAAATCACAACTCTGTGGGGTTACAGAGTTGGTTTGGTGAGAGACCAACTATTCCGTGTTATGTCTCCTCACAAGCCGCTATTATGGGCTTGTTTTGAGTAGACCCATATGCACTCAAGTCCTCGTTAATTATAAAGTGTGGGCTTTGAGCTACATGTGTAATTGACCTTCATGCACCAGAAGCTGTACCCAACAAGGTGCGACTGATCCTTCGCCTTTACAGACACGAGGGAGACACTTTTCATATTTACACTCCTATTAGAGCCGCCCGGGCCTACAGGATAAATTATGACTATAATGTTCTTTTGCTGTTGTTTTACGCATTAAAACAAAACAGTCCCCCGCCCATTCGCATGTGAGCCTAACAGCCAATCAACGTGTAAACGATGAGCTGTATGCAGACAGACAACATTAGTGTTCATCATGGTTTATAATTATGCGTAATTGCTATTGTCCCCAAAACAATCCGATTACAACCACACATCAAATCTGAGATGAATGATATGCACAAAGATTCAGATACAAATGTACCATTATGATGTTATCATTGTGATACTAAGGCCATAAGCAGCACCAAAGCCTGCAGCCTATAAGAGAGAAAGTCCTGAAATTAAAGTCTAAAAGGCGGAAAAGTTTTTCGGTTTATTCTCGGGCAGCAGACTTTGGGAGGGGGGGGGGAGCTGAAGGTGTTGCACGGCTGAAGCTGTTCAAACAAAGTGTCTTCTTTCAACGCCCGTTTCCAGTTCTGTGTTTTCATTTTTTTTCCTCCTCTCCCTCAGCCAAACACTACGGCACTTTTGTTCTCCTCAGCCGAGCGCGGAGAGATAAGGTGTCATCACTTGAACATCAAGGTTCCCAGTTGGGGAAAAGCGCGTATAAATTTCGCCCAGCTTTGACCATAATGGCCACATGCCACACATGTCTCTTGGCTGCTGTTGTTTTTACAAAGCACCAGATTAAGTCTCACTCTCGTTGTGTCATTTTAACATCAGCGGCGATGACTAAGGTGAACTTTGACCTCGAGTCGGCGATCATCACTTTAGAATAAAAGCTTGTTTCTATGAGCAAAATGAATTTCAGAAATGCAAACCGTCTCCTGTGACATAAATTATATTCCCCCAAAAAAGGAATAACATCAGAATACATTTCCTCCTGCATATTTCACATAAAATCTTTTTTTTTTATAAACCCACTTCTTGCGTTTTTATTTTAAAAGCCAAGGACACAAGCCTGGAAATGACTTGTGTGGAATGGGGAGAGACGACTTCCCCTGCAGCATTTATGATTAGATGGTAGATAATCCCGGGATATCGATCCGTGCATGCCGGCAGACTGCCCACACATACAGGACAATATCCTCTTTCTTAGAGCAGGCATATGTGTCAAAGGCTAAGAGCTCTTGATTTTTAGGTAATGCTATCTGATTATACATTTCCCCAACGTTATTAAGGACCTGGAGGTTCAGCGCACACTCAGAGGGCCAGAGGAAACAGCGAAGCATGTCTTTGGAGCAGCTTTGCCAAAGAAGCCCGTGGCCGCTTAGATACAGAGTTAAAGTTTTTGTCAATGATAAATGTGCATTACTGCAGTTAAAGTTAGATTTGTAAAAAATAGAGAATAAATTAAAAGTGCAAAGAAGTAAAAATGCACACACCGATTCCAGCACACAAACTCGATGTGACTGCAAACTCTGATATTTGCTTGCAGCTGTTCTAGTGTGGGAATATTTTTTTTTAAATATTCTTAAAATGTCACCCAGCTTGAATGGTCTGAGGAGGTGACCAGTAGGAGTCACACTACATAAACAGAAAAAAAGGAAAATAAAATAAAAGTCAAGAGTCATTCAGAATCAAAGAAAGCCTCGATTTTAAGCCATGTATTTCTTTTTCTTTTATTGTAAAGGGTATATGAAACTATAGGTGAATCGTTTTTATGTTTCATCATTTATCGCAAAGTTTACATGCAGTCTCTTTCCAAATGCAAATGATAATAATAATAATATCAAGAGATTAAGATATTTCATCTTATCACGGCTCTTATAAGACACTTGAGAATATCATACCCCATCTTCCCCCACTCAACCCCCTCCAAAAATAAAGAAAAAAAAAAAAAAAAAAGAAGCTTATGGCTCTCTTGGAAAACCCTTTGTAAACAAAAAGGCGATGGGGTACCTTTAACTCGGTGCCTACAGAGTCTGCTGATATATCTAAACCCCTAAAATAACAACGGTAATAGTAACAAGAATTAAGACATTTTATTGTTATTGTTTTCAACAATATAACATGTTACGTTATTACATTCCGGTAAAATACTTTTTTTCTTGTCTTTTCTTTTTTTTCTAAAACGACCTAGTTCCACCTCACCTTTTGTCCTTTTGCACCAGCACTGCAAAAAATGATCCGTCTCAACAAGTCATATAATCTCTATTAATTATATTTCCCTTTATCGAATTAAAGGGAAAATGTGCCAATAATAAATGGGTCCTGTTTTAAGGGTTTTTCCAATTTTCCTTAAGTGCTGTGCCATGACACTTGTTTCTAGAAAACAACAAGTTTACAGGAAGTTTAATTTGAAATATTTTTGTTTTAAACAGACTTTGAAGGGTGCGTATGAGACTAAATGATTTGGTGCGGTGGCTGTTTGCGCAGTGTTCCAGGCTGCCTGCTTTGCACCTTGCCGCAAGTGCTTGCAGCTCGCCTCACACCACCTCGTAAATTACTTTTCCAAAAAACAAAACAAAAAAGAAAGAAAAGACGGTGCTGTCTGTCCCCCTTCTGTGCCGGTTTTTTAAGAGCCAAGGTCCACTAGATTAGAAGACATAGGGTTCAGTATGGTGTCGTGGTGCAATGAGTGGTGATGGTGCACCGAGTCTACGCCGCTGGGTACCGGGATGGCGCTGGGTCCCGGCGGGGGCGCGAGGCCGTGCAGGGACTGTAAACCGGCGTTAGAGCCGAGGAGCAGGGCCGGGCTCGGAGACGTGTGATCCGGTGTCCCCGACGGTGTTTTATCGTCGTCCGAGCTCCCCAATAGAGATTTATTTCCATTCATGGAAGAAGTCAATGGGTTGTGACTATTGCTGTTGGAGTTCTCGTTGTTTTCTCTGCCAACAGAAAATAAAATCACATATCAGTGTGGTGCCAGTGCAGACAAACTCCTGCAACATGTTGGTACATCAGGACAAATATGTCACAAATGAGTACGTTCTGACACATATCTTAAACCTGCTACAATACACAGAATAAACACTATAAATGTGCAAATTAAATGTGTGTAAATAAATATTTTTTGCGCTGTAAAAACAATAAAAAAACAGCTTTATTAAAACACACACATACACACACACACACACTAAGCAAAAATAGTTGACGCTACTGTGTGCAGCCCACTGGGATATTAATTAGACCACGCCATATTTACAATAGCCACAATAAGCATCATTAATATATATGAATGACCAAATGCTCAGTCTAATGATTTTTTAATGCATCAATCAGTAACGCATTCATGTGCACGTGCGCCAGGATGCAGACAATAAGTGAGTCAGTGAAATAATTAGAGGCCATGGCTCACTTCACTGCAGCACATCAGAGTGTAAATGGCTGCAGACAATAAGTCTGTTTGACTATTGAAGCTGCATTAAGTGTCTGTTGATGGTAAATTAATTTCACCGGGGTGACCTGTGCGTAAAGATGCCTGTCAGAGTGGGCAAGCTCTCGGCCTTCGCTAGGTCTGAGTAAATGTCAGCTGTAGTTATTGCTAAACGTGTGCTTGTCGCGTATGGCGGAGTTCATGTGTTTGCAGTGGTGAGGAGGGCTCTTCTCAGTGGGAAGACATGATTTACGTGGAGCTTTCAGTCCGAATTAGTGGCCAGAGGGTGAAAGAAGACACCAACCCGGCGAACACCTGACTACAACACGTCTCCCCAAAACCCCTCTGCACGCCTGCCTGTGTGATTTCCAAACTTTGAAATGTACAAACGAGTCCTAATGAAATGTCAGCTGGGCTGATATGGAGGCTGCACAGCCCCGCCACATCAATTACACCGCAACACAACTTTTAGACGTGTCCTGAGATGTTTCCTTAAATGTGTTCAGTCCAGGATCTGCAGGGTTAAAAGCTTTTTTTCTCTGATCCTAATGTGGAAGTCAAATTTCATGTTATAATAAGTGTGATTAAAACATAAAAGTGGGGTAAATGCAACTTTTATAACCTTGTAATTTACCTGACAACGAGCCTTTAATTTTCAGCCCTTTCAACTTTTTTTTACGGCCTGCGTAATTTTCACAAACATACAAACAAAAGTTTACTAAAGCTACAGTATGAAAAAGAGCCTGCTTCTAATAGAAGTTTTCCCCAGTATGCGTGGAGAGAACTGGGGCGATTTGTTAAGACCTGAAAATACATGAATATTTGGTCAGTTTAGTAAATATCCAGATGTAGGTCAGCAGATCTAACTGCATGGGCGCACAGGAGACACACTGGATGTTTGAGTCTGTTTTAAATATGATTTCTGTCTATTTTTGCTTAGTGTCATGATCCTAAAATTAATACAATTCTGAAAAATATTTGAATGTCTTTAATTTGAGTCCTACCTCTCCTTCGCCTCCGCCGCTCGGTCTCGCTGCCGTCGGTTTTTGAACCAGTTGCTGACCTGCGTGGTGGTGAGTCCCGTGGCCTCGGCCAGCTCTCTTTTCTCCCGCGGGGATGGGTAAGGATTGTGGGTGTACCACTCCCGCAGGACGCTCCTGCTCTTCTCCTTGAAGCAATAGCTTGTCTCTTCTCCGTCCCAGATGGAGCGGGGCAGGGGGAACTTTCTCCGGACGCGATACTTCCCCACGGCGCCGAGCGGGCGGCCTCTCAGCTTCTCCGCCTCGATGTAGTGCGCTTTGAGCCACAGCTGCTGCAGCTTCGGGTGGTTGTGCGGCGAGAACTGGTGGCTCTCCAGGATCTTATACAGCTCTCGGAAGTTCCCCCGGTGGAAAGCGACCACGGCTTTCGCTTTGAGGACGCTCTCATTCTTGTGGAGGTGTTCGCACGCCGGGAGGGACCAGAGGAAGCGCCCCAGCCGCTCGATGTTCCCCCCTTGTTGGAGCACTTCGCAGACACACGCAACTTGTTCCTGCGTAAACCCAAACGTCGGAAGCATGGACATGGCGACAACGTAAATCAATACAGATTATATTGTGCCTTACTTCCACGTCTCCCCTCTCAGTCTCACATTAAATCAAAACGCAATAAGTCCATAAGCGAAAAAAGGTCCCCAAAAGAGCAGCTTCAAACTTAAAACAGCCCAAGGTTAGGTAATATCCAACTGCGTGTTGTGGAATAAACTCAAGTCCATTCAGCCATGCAAAACCCCAGGCGACAAATCCTCATAAAGTTGGTGAGAAAGAGAGAAAGTTGCTACTCCTTCAACCGTCCTCCTCCACCTTTTCTATGCCGTTTCAACATAACCTACTCCCGGAGACCGGGCTCGCTGGCTCGTTTTAATAATATTATTCTAAGCTGGCAAGACAAGCGATTATATGAACTCTGATTGGTCGGTTATCTGACCCGGGGATGGTGAGGATAAGACAATAGCCTTAGTCAAATTATTTGCCATGGTTACGCTGTCACTCAAAGTAACCTGATACGCTTTGAGGTGGCTCCCTGGCAAAGTCAACCCGATTGTTCCCTTCACGACCAGCCCGCCTACCAATAGAAATATTGCTCAGATTTTTCTTCTAAAACACTTTTTCCCCGTTCCTTCACTTTGACAGACACCTCGGGCAGCCAAAGAGCGCAGAGCTGGGGGTGTGTGGGGAAGGAGAGTCGCGCTGGTCCCGCAGCTGGGGGAAGGATGGCGCCAGAGCGCGCAGAGCCTGTTGCAGTGAGTTCTCGTGCCTCCAGCGGCTCTCACAAATCAATCAGGACTCCCACAACGCCTGGAACTTTAAAGTTAGTCACTTCATCATTTCATGCAAGTGACATTACCGACTACTGCTCACAACAAGTGGTGCGGCGTTCAATGACAAGCTCGTAAAGATACGGAAAGAAAAAAAAAATACAAACAAAAATACATTAGACTAATGATGTCAGAGAGGGCAGTGATTTATGTTTTCTCACCTCCAGTAAATTAAGATAAATTTGATTTAAGTTGACCTGAAGTTGTACAAATAGTATTTGCAAATACAAAGTTTGGCAAAGTGGGTTTACGGGTGATTGGAAACAGACTCCATGTAAATAAGTGTAACCATAAAGGAACGTCATATGAGAAATAATGAAACAAAAAAAAATAAAAAATAAGACTTTTGACAAAGTGCAGAAGTCAAGTTTAGAAAGTACTTTATGAAATATGTTGCATGCATTAGAACCGTGCGCTATAATATTCCCAAAGGATCTTAAAGTGTGTCTGTTTAATGAACTTAAAAGCTATTTTTGTTGTTTTTAATCTGATACAAATAAGAAAATTTTATATTCGTGATCCCTAAATGAATATTATATTTCTGCATTAACAACTAGATATTCTGCTCTATATTTCATCATAATATTGCCATGCTAATCTTTATTATTTAATGCATGTGATAACACAGATGCTGATGAATCCGCATCTAAATGAGGGGTGAGCCAGTGACGGCAGGAGCGCACAGGCAGAGTGGCGAACAATGTTAAGGTGTGCAGCCGCTCTCATGGTGACATGAAGTGTTCCTATGTGCGCCGTTAGAGTTTGTGGGACGGAGAGCAGAGAGGGGCGAAAGGGGAAGAGGGGAAGAGTCTGTCGGGCAACAGCGGAGGAGAAAAACGACATCAACCAGCTGCACCGGTGAGCCAAAAAATTCCGTTTCTATTGAAGTCATCTGGCTGACACGGTTTAGTGCAGATGGAAGTCAGAGATGATGAAAATCACAAGGATTAGGAGATAAGATTTGAAGAGCTGCCCATGATGATGATTAAGATAAAATGATGCGGAGGGTAAAGGAAAGAGTGAGAGAATGGATTTTAGATTCATAATGAGTGAGGAGGTTTTATGATTCAGAGGAGCAAATGATAGTTGTTGATGAAAAATGATGAGAAGACCTCTGCTCTCCAGACTGAAGCAGCAGCATGATTATGATGATGAAAAACACTGTCCTATGGTTTGTTGTTGTGCTGTCAGGTATGATTGGTGACGTGTGTCACGCGCACGGTCATGTGTGTTATCGACTGTTGGGCCAGAGATTGACCAGTTGGTAGATTTCTATCGGGTCACCATGGGACCTCTTCATTAGAGAGACGACTGTCAGCTACACCCACACTCAGTATCACATCACTGCACACTGCACACTGCTGCTGCACACACACACACACCACACACACACAAAATGATATTGCAAATTAATTATAATAATGCAGATAAAAAATAATTTTATTATTGCTCAGTGTCTAATAAGCGTAATTTGATACATGTGTGTATACCTCAATTTTATATTAAAAATAATCTGCACATAAATAAAGTCAAAGGAAGAAGCTTCATAAAATCTCAAGAGGATAAAAATTATATTTTGTCACCGGGGAGTTTTTTGTTTTCAGATCAACCAATTTGTCCATATTTCTGTTATTCCGATGAGCTATTTCACCTGTTTAAAAAGGAGTTATTAGTGTAATTATGAAGTTAGTTTATCACCAGAGATGAGGAGTCCTGTAAGAGGAGCCTGATCCCTGTTTCCGTGTTGTGTTCTCCCTTTGTTTAATAAATTGACTTGGGTTTCGCCTGCAGCGCAGTTCAGAGAGTATTACGGCATTAAGCTGACTGATGGTAATCGTCTGGGGACCGGGGACTCGCCTGAAATGGATAGTGAGGAAAACAAGGAAGCGATTTATACACATATACAGCTCCTACAAAAAATGAATGATTCTTATTTCCTTATAAAATAAAAAATGAAAAGGGGATACTAATAATATATATTTAAAATAATTACAATGCCATAATGTGACCTCACACACACACACCATTAAATCACTCTGTGACTGTGTTTTTATTTGCTGCCTTTGACTCAGACAGCTCGTGAACATGGGAGAGAGCTCGAGCAGAGAGAGAGTGCAAATATGAGCGCGCCTGTAAACACTGTTTGACAGACGTGACATTTAAAACAGATTTCAGATAAAACTTATCTCCCACATCAATCTAACACACACACACACGCACACACACCTAAATGCCTGCTAAGTGAGCCCAAAACACACAGGAGGCTCTCCCACTGGTGAGAGAGGTGCTGCAATCACACTCACACTGGTCACTCTATATTTTCAGAGGAGGTTCAGATATGAGATGTAAAGCATAACGATTTATCCAAGCTGGAAAATACTGAACAAATATACAATATACGTGCTGCTTTTCTCAACTGTTGGCAACTGTCATGTGGCCTTTTCTGTCAGCAGTGGTTACATGGAGGCCTTTGTGAGCCCACTTCATCCCTAACTGACTCTGTCCTTAGTCATTTGGCTTATTTTGGGGGATGATGAGCGCAGATGTAACCAAAATAGGGTCTGGTAGGAGCTCCACATGGGGCCTATCAGGGGTCTCATTAGATGTTATTCTGATGAGATGATGAGCATAAATGTTTGGATAACATATCTGTCCACCTTGCTTTATGACAGGTATTTAGTTTTACTTACATTATAAAATCAGCATAAATGGAGGGCTATTGGAAAAATCTTGTTGCATGGGGGTCTTTTTTGGAGGTTAATTCCTTCCTGAAGTATTCATCATGTTGTCACGTCTCAATCAACACCTGCTCTGTCAGTCTTTGCCCCTTTAAGCTGCATCTAAACACATAGCCATTTCCACAGAGAGGATAAATCCGAGTAAGCAATTAAAATGTGAACACAAATACAAAGCACCTCCGTTGTGTTCACGGTCAGCACCGCTGGGTGTGCGCACCGGCAGTGACAGGGCACACCGGGGTCCCCTGACTGGCCCGTGACAGTGTTTGTAAACCACTTGTTTCCACGGATCAGTTTGATCAGAGGGCTCTGGCTCTGTAACGGTAATTATTACGGCCGCTGATGAATGGAGATCGCGTTTCCTCTAATAGCCAACCCCCTATTTTCACAACCTCCCACCGCTCACCTCGGCCGCTCTCCACCGCGACCTGCACTAATTGAGCTGATTACTGCAAGATGTGTGTTTTGGTGTGTGTTGCAAAGCGTGTGTGTTTGGGGGCACATATAGGAGGGGACGTGGCTTTTATTCCGTAAGACTGACCTGAGACAAGCGCAACAAGGGGCTGATGAGTAACATTCTTTCGGACAGACATCCAAATGTTGGGCAGGGAGAGAGGAATTATTAAAGCCAGAACCTGTGTGTCTACACCGGTTAAAGGGATATGAATGAGGGCCTATCCAATAATTGGTTGTTTACATCTATCTTGTTACCCCAGAGGCCGGGGCTATCCTATAGAGCAGGGAGGAGGATTTCAATAAACCGCACAGGAAAGCAGCAGGGAGGGGTGGCAATGGTGGTGGTGGTGGAGGGGCGGGGCAGAGGGGTGTGTGTGTGTGCAAATGTGTGTGTGTGTGTGGGTCTCGTCTTCATTTCCAGAAGGCTCTGACCGGTCGGCAGGTTCATCAGATTGGACGGTTTACATTTCAGGCCCATTCTAGAATATACAGGCCTGCACAACACGCAGCAATTTCACAGGCAGTTAAAAGGTGAGTCAAGCATCACCTTCAAGTTGATGATCATCAAGGGGCAAACACGCACACAATGAGAAGACAATCATCTCTCTTTTCTGCTTTTATACACGCAGCATACTTTAGTATGAAACTCATCTTTTAAATGTAGCACAGCTTGAATTACTTTAAAACATTTTACTGAATTATCTAATTTCATGATTTATGGATTGCTGAATGCTGATTTGATGCATTTAGACTAAAAATCAGATTTTTCTTATTTTCCATCATCTATAACATTAAATGAAAAGCAAAATATACAATATTAACAAATAATTTTACTGTTTTTCAGGGTGGAAAACTTCTGAGACAACACTGTAAACATATTAGGGCTGGCCAAAACATGGATATTATATTGATATCATGAGAATCAAACCAGATGTTTGATATCAAGATATCTTAAGTGTTGTCTTTTCCTAATCTAGAAGGCTGCATTTACAGTAAAGTGATGTAATTTTCTGAAGTTACCAGACTGTTCTAGCTGCTCTATTATTTGCCTTTACCAATTAGTCATTATAGCCACATTACTGACGATTATTTATCAAAAATCTCATTGTGTAAATATTTTGTAAAAGCACCAAAATCCAACTCTACAATAGCAATGTGGGAAAAAAAATAAAGCAATATTTGGTTTTCTCCATATCGCCCACACTTAAAACATATGTAATTAATTAAATGGCAATGTAATTAAATTCTGGGTTAATAGTTTTCCATGCAGTGTGACCCAACAAGACAAACACTGTGACATACTGATGCTACGATTAAGTATTGTTCACAAAATCTGTCACAAATTTAATAAAATCCCGGAATAATATCTGAAAATAATTAAAATGCTTTAATAGATATCCAAACTTCTATATCAACCTAAGACTACAAGGTAGGCTGTTTTCATCAAAGCTAAAATCACTTTTGGTGCATTTACCTTCCACAGAATTGCAATTTGACAATTTTCTGGAATGAAGAGGACAAATTTAAAGCCCTGCAATTAAGCACAGCCTCTGCTTTCATGCCGCTACATCTATTACTAACTGGCAAAAAAGCCTTAACACACCACAACCCCACTGCCTACCCACTACCACCACCACTACCACACTCCTGTGGAACTAATTTACACCTAAATTGCAGCTGGCCTGAGTACTGGAGCAAACAGCAATAAGTGTCTGTTTTTCTACAAGGCTGGTCATTGGAGCTGATGAGGAGCAGTGTGTGTGTGTGTGTGTGTGTGTGTGTGTGTGTGTGTGAGTGAGAGAGAGAGAGAGAGAGAGAGAGAGAGACAGAGAGAGAGAGAGCGGCTCTTGCTGCTGAGGTTAATTTATTCGATCAATCACTCCATTTGATTCCTGTTTATTTTCAGGAGTCACACGGTCATTTCAGCCGCACACTGAGCCCTTTATGTGCTGCCAAGGCATTTCCCCTCAACCACTAAGGCCGTATAGCATGCGTTCGGCCATAATTTGGAGAGGAGAAGGGCTCCAGCACTTCTCAGATATTTCACGGTTCCTAACCTTTATGGTGAAATCCCCTCAGACCTGTCTCTCGTCAAACCTGCAGAGTGCAGACATGCAGGTATATGAGCTACACACATACACTGATTTATGTCAACGCTGTGGGCTTGTTTTAAATGACTGCAAACACACTCCACTTTGGAATTATGTATTATTACCATCTAGAAGTTGGCAGATAGTGCACAGGGTAAAGAGTACAACCTCTCCATGCATGCAGCTTGTATGCTTTTACTGTGATTTTTTTTCTTTGCCTAAATCACTTAGTCTGGCAAATAACAGCACATTTTACTCTCTGCTTAATGTTTGATGTGATTAATACATTCACCAACTAGTTTTAAACTAAAGCAGTTTGTAATGCTGCACGCTGTAAACCTTACTAGAGCTCAGCCTGCACCTTTGGAGTATTTTGATACGGCACGCAACTAAGAAACCACCATGGGACTAATATGTGGGATCAGATAAACATCAGCCTGGTCTGCCTCAAAAGAGACAGAAGGGTGGGACATATAACTGGATCATGATAATCAGTTGCTTCTGATCATGTAACATTTGAAATGGCAATAAATACTGCTTTTGGCCAGAAACATGAGAGAAGAGTCTGCTCCACCCCTAAAACAAATTAAAAGAGGACTCCACTGTGATGCTACGTTGTGCTGTCAGTGTGAATGAGGCCAGAGCTGGGATCACAACTTATTTTGGAAACTGGTGTTACTAAAACACTGAAGGAAGCATGGAGACACAAAGCAACATGTCAAATTACCCATGAAGAGCTCTGCAGTTGAAGTGCAGCTTCACATATTTACTTGCAGAAAACATTCCTCAAATGGCCAGGTTTTTACTTTTGTTTACGAAAATGTGTAAATTCTTAAACTGAGTATTCTCTTTAAATCAAATCACTATCCTGTGTGAATGTTATGGATCTTACAGTACAGTATTTCCTTACGTACAACCCAAGCCAAGCCTTCTACTTAAAGCAAAAGTCTGCAGCATAGCTTAATGTTTTTCCCTCATGCAACATTCTTCCTTTTTTACAGTGCTGGAACTCGTATGTCAGGAAAGAATTTATTAAAAGCGACCCGTAGTAATTAGCAATGTGCTAATGCTTGAATTTGTATCCATTCCTGTATGCAGGGTTTTTACAACGCTTCGTGGTTTCACTTGAAACACAGGCTTGACCTCATGTCACCGGCCATATGGGCAGTAAATAGTTCCATGATAGAGTCAGTGGTTGTAGTGATACTGTACCGCAGAGAGACATCTTATTATATATCATACTACATGGTGTTTTTATGGCATGAAGATGATTGACAATGAAGCTTTGGTAATGTGAATGGTGCTTTTTTTTTTTTTTTTTTTTTTTTTACAGTGTCCCAGTACATTGGTTTGAAGATTTTTACTTATGTAATTGGCTTCTCTGTGTGTGGGGGTGAAAATAAGCTACACAAGTAACTATATATTTTACCATGTGTTAAAATTAATTTCAAGTAATATATTTTATCACCTTGATGTTATTATGAAATGAAACTAATCGTTTAACATCATATAAAGCTTGGATTTTGACGAAGTAATTTGCTTTGGACTGGCATAAACGACCTCACTGAATATTAAATGGACAACCTACCCTACACCACACCTACAAGTTTGCATCAGCATTGGTTTGAATTGATAGTTTTGGTGATATATTGATTTAATACAGTGTCAGAGGCCATTTGATGCTATCAAAAAAGAAGACTACGATTCCACAGCTATGCTAGCAGCTCTGGAAGGCTGTCGGTATAGGCACAGAGGTGCTTTGAGCTAAAAGCTAATGCTAGCATGGCAACATTCTCAAAATGACAATGTTAACAGCTGATGCTTGGCAGGTTTTAATGTTAACAATGTACATTATTTTAGTTTAGTGCGTTACCATACAACATTTGTTAATTAGCATTAGACAAAGTACAGCTGAGGCTGATGGGAATGTCAGTAGTTTTGCACTAGTATCGGACTGATTACAATTTTGATCTGATGGTAGTGCCTCAGAAAAATTAAATCACCAAAGTTATTATAATTTATCCTTAGTGGGACGTCAACTTGACGAAGTTTTCGAGACATTTCACTCAAAACCACAAATGTCAGCCACATGTGGCAACAGAGGAAAAGTCAGAGGATCAATCAGGACATTATGATCCATCATTTGGGAACCATTAATGTCTGTATAAAAGTTGGTGCCAATCCATCCAAGAGATAGTTGAGAAAAAGGAAGGTGGCTGAAAAAGGAGGCCAACGCTGTGGTGCCAAACACTGCAGTTCCTCAAATGGCCACTTGAGGCTGGCTCCAGGCACAACTCAGTCCCTACAGGGTCCCATGCCAAAATGCCCAACTTAACAGCAGAAATAAACTTGTTTACAGCCTGGTTCAAGAAACAATTTTCACCTCTCATTTCTCCATTCATGACAAATCTACAGAGGGTCAATTTTCTTTTTATATATCTCAGCTTTTATTAACAGGGTTCCTGCAGACTTTTTAAAGTCAAATTTAAGACATTTTCAGACCTTTTTAAGACCTGAACAAAGAAAAATTAATACCATTTGACACCAACAAATGGCATTAATACACAGCAGTGAACATCACGTTCACATCTCATCGGTGCTCCATTGCCTGATGCTTTAACTCCCGTCGTCCCAAGTTTTTCAGTATATCTTCTAAGTTGCCTCAATGTCGTTACTTGTGACTGCGTTACAAGTAATAAAGTAATAAAATCATATAACTAATCATGTAACTAGATGCAGTAATAGGTAGATTTGATTAGGTATTCAGACATGTCTCTGTTAGTCTAAGTTTCATCTCAAAATTTAAGTAAAACACAAGTAAAAATAAGACTTTTTAAGACATTTTATGGCCTTAAGTTTTCAAAATCAAATTTAATACTTTTTAAGACTTTTTAAAGATCTGCAGGAACCCTGATTAAGCTTTAAAGTTATACATATTTAAGGGCAGGTCTGCTTGAGTGACAGGCTGTCTGCGAGGTCTAGCTACTATGAAGGAGCTTCTCCACAGCTCCACCCTCTCGTCCAGATTTGATGAGTTCTGGCTCCCAAAAACCAAGATAGCGACAGCCAAAATGCTGAACTCAAGGCTTCAAAATGGCAGTCCACAAACCCATGGGTTGTAATGGTAATTACGTCAATTATTTTATACACTGTATGGATATTTCACAGGACAAGTGAACATTTTGACCTGTTGTGGCACCACAGGAAAAGTCAAAAGGATCTCCAAAGTCATTAGGATTCGTCCTGTGGGCACCATGAATGTCCCAAGATTAATGGGAATCCATCTAATTTATGCAGATACGTTTTTCTCTAACAAACCAAAAATGTCAACTTACTGGTGGTGCTCAAGAAAAAGTCATAGAAGGAGAATGCATCCCCTTGGCACCATGAATGTCCGTGCAAAATTTCACAGCGACCCGTCAAATAGTTGTTGAGATATTTCACTCTGGACCAAAGTGATGGGCTGACTGACAGACCAACAGTGCCATATAGAGAATGCTGCTGGCATTGCCAACAATACATAAATATATATATATATACATATATATATACATCCACATGGAAAGACTGTTTCCAAAGAACACAACAAACTTTGATTGGCGACTGATTCATGCTGTCATCACTGCACAGACCACCACAAAAAGAGAGGGGTAAACTCCTGATCATTGCTTGTTGGCATAGCTGCCTCATCTTTACAGTACAGCTCTCACTTTCATCTTTTCACACTTCTTTATGTACGTTTAATGCGTTAGTTATTCAAGCTCTGCAAACCCCATTCTCACTCTGAAGCCTCCAAGAAACCCCCATTAATAATGTGTCTGCTTTCATCATCTAAATGACTTCTCTCTCATTAAACCAAACCATCCATCAAACTTTCTGCTGTATTCTGCTCACTATTGGGCACATTATGAGATATTGTGAAGATGAAGGCAAGTGTTTGCTTTGTAAATAGAAGTGTGGCGCAGCGTATTGCTCATTTGTTTTTATATGGAAGAATTGGATTTCATGATTGCTTTTTAATTCTGCCTGCAGGGTATATTAAACGCCTGCAAACCTCTGAACACTTTGTCCAGGAAACTAACAATTATAGTCAATCTGAGCATATGGCAACCACAGCTATTTGAGAGAAAAGATGGGGCTTAGGCGGAGGAACTGCCTCATGCATCATTACACTTTACTAAGGTTTAGTTTCTCCATACAGTGTTGCTGTTTATGCCTGTGATTCAGCCTATTCCCTTTTAAACTTTTCTCTTCAAACCAGTAGAGATAATCACTTTATATTTACAACAAATGATATTTGAACACACACGGCTGTAACAGTATAAATCAATTCAAAAACATCTCTTCAGTAAGGGCAAATCTTTAAACTGAGTCATTGCTCAGTATGCCTGGTCTCACATGAAAGTTTTTACTATCCATAAAAAAAGAAATTAATTTTATAATATATGCACCGCAGAACATGAGGACCAGAGCAGCTTGTTTACATTAAAGTAAGCATAAACTTACTTATATCTTCCTCTGCTGGTCCCGGGATCAAACCCTCTTTAACTTCTTTACCGTCACCAGCATTTCAAATCCCTCAGTCACTGCTTCCTAAAGGTCTTATAGCCTGTGATTATTTTGCAATTTTGGGAAATCCCTCGGTCTAACATTACTATACTAGCTTTATGTTTTGTTACAAATGTATATGGGACTTCCAGGCCTATGATTTCAGTGTAATTGTTTCATCCATGTATGATCTTATCATTTAAAATCAGCTGAGGATCACAATGGCAATGGAGCAAGCAGAGCAGCACAGTTAGCCTTATTATTCACAACTTTCTCCACCTTCTCATGGAAGATCTCAAAGTAACCTCAGGCCAGAAGCAGACACTAGTTCCTCTAGCTTGACCCTGTCTCCTAAAAACAGGTTCAAATGCAACTAATTTTCAAAACCAAGTATGTTTAGAAATATAATGTTGCCAGGAGCAGGCTTTTAACCAACAGTTGATTGTGTTCCCACACTTACTCATGAACAAAACTTCAACTCTTTTCCATGACTTTTCAAGGACACATCATACAATATCCAGGGTCATTCACAATGTGTAACACAAACTAGCTGCATTCAAAAAAATGCAGTAAAATGCAAACATATTGGGGCATAGCATAGGTATGGAAAGTTATTAGTTATTTTTTTCTCTTATTCAAACATGTCAGATTGAAACTCCACTCAGACATAATTCCAGCTGGCATACATGGAGGGATAGACAGAAATTGGGGAGAAAATGCACATATGCATGTGATGGTAAACAAAATGTCACACATCGGGGCATATTAAAGCTACATAATGTCAACAGCTAAAATAATTTTGCCGTTAAGCTGCATTATGTAGAAGGTTATCCATGGAAGATTACTGTGATAACAAAACAAAATCCCGTTACTTTTTCAAAAACCTTCAGGGACTTTACTTCCATGAATTTCCATGACCCTTCTAGGTTTTCTATGACAGTGGAAACCCTGAGAAAATTAGCCTATAATATCTGCTTATGACTTACTTAAAACACTTGGATAATATTAGAAAAAGATTGTGATCCGCGTTAAATATAAAAAAAAGTCAACACTGACTTGAGGCATGTGACAGAATGCATTGACTGTAATAATTATGTGTTTTTGTAGCCTAAACCAAACACCATATGGGGTGTGAACTTTTGTCTCTGGTGTCAAAGTCCTGTGCTTTGAAGGCCAATATATCCACCCTGACCTCCTCCCCTCAGCTTCTATACAGTAGCTGCAACACATCATACTTCCTGGATTGAAAAAGACATCGCCAGTAAACATAAATCAGACAGCGGAGCAGCCGCTTAACCCTCGAAACTGAGCCCAGTGACCACTCAGAAAAAAAAACAACTCTTAATATCTTGTTCTTTTAGTGATTTGTCAAAGCTGATGACCACAGGTGAGAAAGCAGAAGATGGACTGACTGAGAGTTTGTTTTGTGGGTCATCTCTCTTTACCACCACGGTCCAATACAGTATGGTGGAGGTTATGACTAAAGCATACGCATGAGTATTTCCTTGGTCATAAAATAAGTCAAATGGCCTGGCATAGAGTTGCAATCTGCATCTGCGTCTGCAAGGATTCATTTGTGCTTAGTTTCCCTGAGAGTGTAGTGGTTCACTCTGAGAGGCCTCTCCAGACCACCACGAAAAAATGGAGACGAGCTGATAATGATATACAGCATGAGCTACGACAGACCCTAAGCTTTTCGTACCAGCTCTGGAGGTCATCTCTAGTGAAGACGTGCCTGTCGGCGTGCAGGGGGATGATGAGCTTTCACACAAGCAGAAAGAGGGGGGATTACTGTCAATTGCTCCCAAATTTGCAATAATACCCGCTGCCGGGCCACCCACCCATGTGCTGAGAGACAAGTGATAAATTGCTACATATGTCCATTCCACAGTGGCAACTACGCCAGCACGCTGCCCACAACGATCTCCATTCTTTTAGGCTGTGTGACATGTGGAAACAAGTGCAATGGCTTTAACTGTAAGAGGCACTGAAAATCTAAAATGTTTACTTGGATATGGAGGTTCAAAACACAGAGCTGTGTTAGTAACTTTAAAGGTGCTATCAGGCTAAATATGTTTGTACATCTGTCTCAAAATCAGGAGCTTTTAAGAAGCTTAGAAAAAAATCTGAAATCTGAACTCAAATCTGATTATTAAGATCTTTCTTTCTTTCCTCCATTTTACTATGTGGCTGATTTGTTATTGGTACAGTCTTAAAGTTGTTTCTCGCCAGTATGATGCGAAAATACTGGAATACTGGATTACTGAAAATCTGCATGCTAATTTTCTGCATGACAACTGTACATACCAGTTCTGGTGTAAATTATGTGTGTTACCGTGTTCCATATTCTGCACGTTTAGTGAATGAGTCTCCACTTCACACAACAAAAACCTAACGAGACGGACTACACAACTACACAATACATAAACTAATGGACCCTTTTCACAGCAGACATTTTGACTTGTCATAGTAGGAAGACCACAGGTGAAATTAATAATATTAACAATGGCTCAGTTCCATTAAGTGCGCCAGTAAGCTATTCCAGTGAGGCAGTATACACAATACCAGGGCCTCCCATAAATGGAATGAAGCTATCATTAATGTTATTAAATACACCCGTGCTTTTCCTACTATTAAGTTAAAAAAAAAATCTATTGGACCCTAACTGTGATGCTAACGCTAGCTGTTGCGGCTAGCCAAGTTCTGTGACCAACATATAACGTTAGCAGCTGCTGGTCGATCTCAAGCCACTGTCCTTTATTTGGTTGTTGAGGTCGTCGTCATGGTGTTTGTCATACAATATTGGGTGTTGACAAAAACAACTTGACAAGACATTACCACATTTTGGCAGCAAGCTAGCTATGACCTGGAGGTATACCATCAGTTGGAACAAAGGATTTCATTGGTCAAACATACATTTACGCAGGAGGGAATCCGCTAAAATCGAGGTCTGTCGGAATATTTTTCCTCCCACACAAATGTGCCGCAAGACAGTAATTGACTAAATCAATTTTTATAAATGTCTGTGCAAATTTTTTAGGACAGCTTTCAATGTTATATTTATCATTTACTTTTACCTTATAATTGCTAAACATTTAAATAAAGTAACTGTAAAACTACTACATCTTTATCAACATCACAGCACCCTGCCATACTGAACAGCAACGCCTTTAAGAATCCCACCACGCAAGGATATTTTTTAGCCACTCAAAATGAATACAGCATATCATACTTTGAAACTAAACCCTTCAATGTGTTCTCATGTAGGAATACATGGTAATTATTTCTGATCATATCATTCCTCTGCGTAAGAGCCAAGCAGATGGCTAATCCAGTCCCAGTATCTAATCAGAGCAGTCATTCTAATGACAGTATAATTTCATAAGAGGCCTTTGTCTCAGAATATTCAGGAGCAGCATGGGGGGAGATCGGAGATATTCATCATCAGCACAGATTGGAAACAGGCCCTAATAAATGACACATTTGCTTCCTGCCTGTCTGTGTTAGAGGAATGGCAGAATGTAGTGAATGTGGTACAGTGTGTGTGTGTCTGTGTGGGGAAGAAATGACATAGTAGGAGTGTGTGGGTGGACAGCAGCTGCAACGCCATGCACTTTTCTGACTATGCATGTCTATGTATGCCCATGTGTGTGAGTGTGTAGGGGAGAGGTGTGTGTGTTGTATCTTCAGTAGTGAGAGCATTAGAGTTCAGTCAAGTTAATAGATGAGGCATTAATGTAGAATTTACACCTTCAGGTCAGGGCACCAAAAACCTAATCAGTGCTTACACAGCAGCTGGTGGCTCAAATGTGTGTGTGTGTGTGTGTGTGTGTGTGTGTGTGTTTTCTTACAGTTGTTTCAGCCAACACTGAACTCTGTGCTTCTCTGATTTGTGTCTCTGTCTTTCTGCTGTCTTCCTTTGTTTCTATGGAGTAATGATAATGAATATTAAAAAAATATATGTTTCTAATACAGGCAAAAAAGAAGAAGAATGTAAAGAGAAACGACATCCATAAAATCAGATGTGGCCGTAAAATCCAGCCATGTTTCAGTGTGTGTGCACCGCAAAGAGACATATTATTTACAGCACTGCGGGAAGTCGCAGCCCAGCATAGACAGACGAAAAATATATAGATGCACGAGGGCAGGATCTTCTTTTAGCCAACTTAAAGCTCAGAGCCGTTTATCATGTTGGATCTCGGCTCGCTGTTTCCTGCAAGCTGCATGCAGCCTGACGTTGTGCTTCTACCTTGGGAAGGAGTGTTCTGGGGTCAGGAAGTGAATATGAAACACACACACACAAACACACACACACACACATAGTGAATCTTTTCCTGACCTCCTCACTTGCTCTCGCATACACACAGGTACACGTTAAATTCATTCACCTACACACACACACACACAGAGGCAAGTCCCAGCTTTGTATCAGGTTGATGGAGGTGGCAGGCAGGGTTGTAGCAGCCAGAGTCATATTTACATCAAGCCAGTGTAATATTATCAATAAAAGCCAAGAGGACAGCAGCTCGCCATAAGTCACGACAGGCAGGGAGCACCACAGCTGTTCAGAGTTCGTCTTCCTCTGAAGCAACGGGGGAGACGAAGAGAGATGTTAGAGCAGGGGAAATGAAAGAGAGACAACGGGGAAGGGAAAAAAAGCCAGTAGGAAGAAAAGATGACAAATAAAGACACAAAGAGGGAGGTGGGTGACGCTAAATTAAAGGGGAAATTTTAAGCTTTTCCTTATTTTCTGTCATAATATTACGCTGTCAGATGTTCATATTAAACACTGCCAAAGTTTTAATTAATGAAGCAAACCCATGTTACAGTAACCCCTATAGGCAAAAACCTCAAACCTTAGACCATCCTGAATACTCTGTTTCCAAAGTTCTTCTACTTTGGCTGCAAGATGACGTCAGCTCGTGATGGATTTCTTTATACTGCCATTTGTTTCATGCATGTTACTGCAATTACATACACTGCTACGTTTAGCTACACGCTAACATCAGAGAAACATGTCATTCTGTTTGCTGATGTTCTTAATTTCTGAGCAATTTTAGATCATATTTGTGCTGTTTGAGGAGCTTTTATTGGTGATGTTTTAAATGTAGAAAGTCGTTCATTCCCCGGCTGCAATGACAGTGCAAAGTCGCAGAGAGTGCAGATGTAGAAGACGTGGAAACACTGGCCAATCAGAGCAGAATGGGCTTTTTTGGGAGGGATGCTTAAAGAAACAGGTGCTAAAATGGAGCGTTTCAGACAGAAGGTGAATACGGATGTTCCTGCACAGAGAGTATGAAGAAAATAAATTGTTTTTCGAAAATTAAAGTATGTAAACATGTTCTAGTAGAAACCGAAAATACAAGTATGAATCTGAAAATGAGCCCAATAGGTCCTCTTTAAAGACAGATATTCAATATAAAGCTATTTACCAGGCTGTCAAGTACTTATATATCATTATAATAATGATATATGATACATTAAAAATGGCCGGCACAATTCACAGAGCCTAAGCTGATGTCTTCAGAGGTCTTGTTTTGTCTCACCAACAACCCAAAACCCAGAGAAACAATGGAGTACCAAGAACCAGAGAATGTTTGGTATTTTAATTAAGTTGCCAATCAACAAATCGATTAAACACCTCTTCATTTCAGTTCTTACAAACATATCAATAAATCGACTTTAACGGAGTATAGTCATTTACCTACATTTCATCGTCCAAATGAATGATTTCAAGCTAATTGCAACTAGAAAGTAACAGAATGATGTATTAAGGATCTTTGTAGGATGTACTACTTGACAGTGGAACACAGGTCACTCCAGTGAACAATAATTTGATCACTTTATATGTGATTTTACATACATTTGCCATATCACGACGCACTGAATATCTAGTATCACACTCTAGATTTCAGCTTTATCACACAACCTTATATCCAATTAAAAAGCTTCTCTTAAAAGTTCAAACCTCTGATTGTTAAACTGGATGTTTTGTAAGTCATGGACTCTAGTCGTTGATGAATTCAATCTGAATCAATAAGACGTCTACTTTCATGCATGCCAGTAATCATGTTCTTTTTTCTTTCTTTTTTTTTTTTTTTGGGTGAAATTAGGTGTCACGTCTCATTTTGGAGCGATGCTCATCAAATACTTCATCACCGGCCCCTCTCAGTTTCACTGCAGACGCTGGCTGACCTCATCAAGTGACCTCACCAATCACAGATCAAAGTCTTCGGGTTTCTGGCTGGTCAGGTTAATCAGAGGACCACCCTGAAGAACCAATCAGGTAACATCTTACTCGACTTAAAGGAATTAGGACGCTTTTGACGAGCAACTATGTACGTTTCCTCTCGCGATGCACCGAAGTACACGTCTGAGGTTCTTCTGTTTTCTCCGAGCATGTCCCTGAGTCTGTCTGGGGGACTTTGATTTCAATTACCTCAGTCATTAGCCATTTGGATTTGTTTAATTTGGGCTTTAAATGCACGCAAAACAATAGAGAGTGAGTCAACTGTAAGGGAGGGGAAATAATTAAAGGCTCATACATGAAGTATAAACCTCATATTGAAACTTCATACTGTTTTTATTTTTCTTATTTAGATTACTAAGTATTTACATACAAATCTGGTGTTTGAAATTAATGTTTGAGGACAAATAACCCAGTCAAATTGGAGCCTGAGTGTGTATGTATCCATACATATGTGTGTGTGTGCACGAGTGTGTTGCTAAGAAAGGAGCGCTTGTATCACTTGCCCCTTTTTGAGGGGAAGTGACATGAGATACTTAAAGACCAAAATTGCCTCACTTAGCCAAACAAACTAGCTCTGCTGACATACACACTCATTCACACACACACACACACACACATAAACACACACTTATACTTGCCTGCACACACACATATACACACACGCATGTCTAGAGCTCTCTAATGGCCAATAAACTCAGGATGTTCATTCCTCCTCTCAGGCTCACAAAAACCGAACAGCGAAATTATTGAGAGTAAACGGATTCCACTGTAGCTCTGCCTAATGACCACACACACATACACACATACACACACACATACACAGTTTGAGGGTCAGTGGAGGCTGAAGCAGATAGGATGTACATAATAACCCTAACATGGCTTTTATAAGCCTTCAGCTCTTTTGAAACGACAACGGCTGGGAGAGAACCCAGGCCTGCATATAAAAATACTGAGCTCTCTGGAGCGAGACTTTGAAGTTTTTTTCTGCTTGATCTCAACTGAAGAGACACTTACGGCCACTATGTATCCATGCAAACAGAAAGACACATCACTGGTTAATAAAGCTATGCATGTGGGTTGCATTTTTCAGGCGAGTTTAGTGTGAAAAAGTCAAACATGTAAAGAGATGGATATGAAGTGCAGATTGCTGCGATCGCAACATTACATACGAAGAGTGGCTTCAAGAATTCAGAAACTATCTGACTGAATAAGAAGGATTTGTGTCATGTAACAGAGGATCTTGACAGGAATCCTGAGCTCCGAGATAATACCTCCGACTACACTCTGCACATAAATAACCGTATAAACTTTACACTGAAGTAGTACAAAATACAGCTGTGGGGCTTTTGATGCAGAGAAACAGACATTGCTTCCACAAATTTACAGGGCATTTCCTTCCTTGTCTTGATACTCCCATCTGAACCATTTGCAAATTATTGTCCCGTCTCAGCTGGTAAATTCACTTTCCCTCCAAAGGACAATTTTTGCTCTAATCCCTCTACAAATTTCAAGAAATCTGTCATTTTATAGGGATGGCTAACAGGGGGAATGGGCCATCTACAGTGCAAGTATGTGTATGTGTGTGTGTGTGTGTGTGTGTGTGTGTGTTAGAGGGAGAAGAGAGAATCCAACCCCCCAATACTTCTAATGGTTTCTTTTGGGACCATATGTCCTTTGCGTCAGCACAGCAGCAGTACGGCCTCTACAGTTACAGCCGGGTTCGGTGTGAAAGACAGACATGTTGTATAATAGAAGGTGGGAGGTGGAAGGTGGAGGGCATTAAGTTGTGTGTGTGTGTGTGTGTGTGTGTGTGTGTGGAGCACGGGGAGAGCTGCAGAGCGTTTTTGAAGAAGCAGATCTCTCCGTATTGCCTTACCATCAATAAATCTAGGAGCTCGCTATAGTGCTGACATAAATTAGCCTGCACCCCCCGACACACCTACCTATCTAAAACCACACTACCACCTCAACCTTTTCTTAAGCACACACACAAGCACACACACAAATGCAGCTGATACACCCCCTCCAACTCCTCGATCCCTGGTTGGAACTTTACATCAATAGGTGTCATGATCTCCACTTTGCACACACACATACACACACAAAAGTGCACTTACAAGCAAACATTCGTGCACACTTTGGACACACACAGCAGCTCAGACACCCACAGAGTTTTGGGTAATTAGTCGTCTTTCTCGGTGGTGAGTGCGTTTCCTCCTCAGGGTCACTGATAGCAAAACGCCTGTTAAACTTTATATTCCCTGATGGGGCGGAAAAGAGAGTGAAACAGAAGGAGAGTACACTCTCATTAACACGGTGCTCTGTGTTTGTGTGTGTATGTGTATGCCTGGAGTTTAACATGTGTGTGTGTGTAGCTGTCTGGGTGGTGTTTCCATGCTCAGGCCAAGTCTTGTAAAGGTGAAAAGATACTCTTTAACCTCAATTTAGACCGAGCCTTAAAACTCTGCAGGTGAAGAGACAGTATAGGTGTGTTTTATACTCTGCATTGTCTCAGAGATGTTTCCTCTCGTCATCAGTCTGGGGAGTTAAAGAATTGTCTGAAGGTGCATGTCAGAAAAAAAAATTAAAGTTGAATTACTTTATACAAATCTCATGTGATGAGATCGTCCTATGGAAAAAAAACACCTGATTCCTTCAGTATTTAAAATTAATAAGTACGTTATAGATATTATGACAGGATATGGAGACATGAAATTACAAAATGGTGAAAATCCTTTTTTACAGATGAAACGACCGAAAACGAACTATTAACTATCGATTAATTGATTGGTCGCTCACCAGAAGCACCAGACAGTCACCAAGAGTGGGGTTTCGGTATGTTGTTCAGACAAAACAAACTACTTTCAAACGTCACGTTGGGCTTTAGAAAATTGTGATTGTGGAAAACTATTACAAATTACGAATATAATTATTTGTTGCAGCCATAAAACAATCAATACATTACAGTGCAACATCTTTAATTATTTATTTACGCATGTATTATTCTTAATTACTAGAGTAATGTTTTTCGCTTTTTTGTGTGTGCATGTTTGTGATGAGGAGTCACAAAAATGATGTAAATTTATTCTGCACTGCTCCACAACACCAAAGCAGCAATTAGGTATTTTTTTACAGGCTGAATTTTTAAATACGTGCAGGAATGATATTGAAGTTATTAGAGTTTTAATGAATGTTAAAATTTGCGTTCTGTTCTAACAAAACAAAAGAAATATAAGTTTAATTTAGAAAAATTAGACAAAAACGGTTACAGTAAGAAGTAAGAGGAAATGCCAGAAAGATCAAAATATGAATCAATAACCCTCCTGTATTCATATCTATGCCGACACGGTTCACTCTCAAATGATTTTCCTGTTTACAAAAAGAAGGATGTGGGAGATTTTAATGGAGTCAGCAAAAAAAGCTGCTCTGAGGCACTTTGACATTTTCAAACACACACACTTTTGGTGAATTAAAGAGATTCTGTAGATAGCTCTGAAAGCTTATCCTGTGCACCTCAGCACATTCTAAAGCCCTTTTTCTTATGTGATCATTTTAGGTAATTGAATAAATTCCCAGAGCTCTGTGTGGAATTAGAAGAAGCTAGTCTTTGGTCAGAGGAGAGCTTTTAAGAAACCGGGGAATGCACATCAGAGGCCAAGCAGTCGATGGTAATGTAATGAACATTTACATTTACCTGCCTCTCACCTTTCCTGTTGGTATATATCCTCAGTCTAAACTGCTCTCGTCAAAGCTGCCGTCCAGTTTGTTTTCATAAATATACTGCATCTAATTTTTTTCTCATCCCTCGTCGTCCCTGCCTTGGAAATGAAATATTTGGTGTTGCAGTGAGGGGGTTGGGGTGTGGTGTGTGTGAAGGGGGGCAGAGGGCTGGTTACGATGCCAGAACTAGCACTTCTGGTTGGAAAAAAGGGGTCTGAGTTTTCGTCAGACGTGCAGCGCGGACAGACAGGGCGAAGGAAAGGCTTTTTGAAAGTGCAGTCCAAGAGCAACAGAAAACACTCCCTCTTGACCATGTGGTCAAAAATGGGTGTAGAGGGAGAGGCGGCATCTGGCGTGCCGCCTGGAGAGAAGGGGGAGCAAATATACCCGCCTTGGCCTGCAGTGTGCCCCCTCTGCTGCCAGCTGCAGCCTGTGGGTATAGAATAGAGAGAGTGAAACAGGTAGAGCTGAGAGGGAAAGACAGGCAGACAGATAGATAGAAAAAGCATCAGTGAGAAAGACAGGCAGACAGAGAGACGGAATCACGTATAAAAGCGCCAGGCAGGAGGATACTGAGAAGCATGGAGGCATATCATGAACAAGGTCAGAAAGACACCGCTTGGAAGAACAGGAAATGATACAGGATATATCCTCTCATTCTCTCCCTCTCTCTGTCTGTCTGCACTCTCCCAGGCCTGTGCTGTAAGTGACAGCGCTGCAGAGGGAAGTTGACATTGCTGAAGTATGAATTTCACCCGTTTGTGTTTTGCAGAAAACACGGAATCGAGGCTGTCTGTCTGGATCAGGGGCTGGGCCCTTGACCCCTGAATGTCCCCTCCGAAGCAGACGGCAGGGTTTTATTGGCCAGTCAGACTCAATTTATTAAACACTATGCAACTCTATTCTCGGCTTTTGAGTTAGTCTTTCCAAATGTGGTTGTGATATGCGTTTGGACATGAATATGAGAGGTATTTCTGTGGCCACTGTTGGCCTCTTAGTCGACATACATGCTGTTTTTCTCCCAAAAACGAATGCAAATACTTGTATGGAAAAACTACATGTTTAAAAACGTTTCTTCAGCATTTGTAGATACATATTTGTGATACTTTCTAGCTCAGATTGAAACCAACATTTAGTAAGAGGGACAAATTCACTTAATGTAGATGTATGAATTCCTTCCAAAGTAACAGAGGATGTTTGTCACAGATAGGGCTACACATTTAATCGAAATATTATCGAAATCTCAATATTGCACTACCCAAGTCACAGGAGCAGGATTTTTTTGTTAAAGGTGAAATGTGTCACAACATAAATTATAAATGAAGCATTGTGGCACTACAGAGGTATCCCAGCCTACAAATCATATTCCAGATGTAAGGCAACAAGCCTGTTTGGTATGGACCCCTGCAAAATCACATCATCTTTGATGACTCATATCGCAATCACAATATCTGTCAAAATAATCACAATCTGATTTTTTTCCATACATTGTGCAGCCATCTCAAACAGAGGCATCAAACATGATACATCCTTTGACAGTGCAAGGTAAAGACCACTCAAACATTTCAACCTGAAATGGAAGGAAATATACCATGCAGGCTGACTGGGGCAAGACAAGACCTCAACCTGAAACACAAACAATACACATGTTGTATGCGAGTTTACGCATGTGCATACACATGTATATTTACACACAGATACACACACAGAACAGTGGGTAATACGATACGCTCAGCTATGGAGTGGTGGGGTAAAGTGAGACCTTCCTGTAATCAAAAGAAACAGCGTGCTACAATAAAGGCTGTTTAGAAACGGTCTGTGGCCTGAGGGATGGATCCCTCTGTTGGAATGAGGAAGAGAAAACGGACACTAAGCTGTGTGTCACAGAAAGAATAGAACAGAATAAAGTAGAACAGAGCGGCAGAGAAGTGGCTGGCTGTACGGTCCTAATGACATTGTGTTGTGTTGAGCTGAGACCTCTTTCCTATTCTTCCTTTGTCTTCTCTTCCTTTCTCCCCTCCCTTCTTTTGTCCCCTCTTCCCTCCTGACTTTGCAGGTTGCAGTGTGTTTGTGAGTCTCTTGGGCGACATCCATCAGTTAAATGGATAGGGGCTATGCAACAGCAGTGCTACAGCAAAAAGGAAGGCAGGGCGTATTCCCTTTCCAAAATCCACAGAAACACCAGTCTGGAATCAATCTGCTATCACACTACCAGCCCTAAAACACACACACACGCACACATTTTAATCTTTAACCCTGGTGAGACTGGCCCGTGCTATTTTTCATCCCTGTACGTTTATGAGTCGTAATGTTGTATCAGGTCTGGGATATGGTTCTCTGCTACATCTCTGACTTCACCTGCTGCTGAAGCTCTTTACCAGAGCTCTGGGAGTTAACTGCCGCCATAAATAGTCAAAGGAGTGTGTGCAGCGATCTGCGGGGCAGCGCAGGGCAAAGATATATCTGACAGGAAAAGAGCAAATCTCCTCTCCGTGCTACCTGCTGTAAAAGATTAAACCTTCACATCAGAGACAAGATGATTTTTGGAAAAAGATGAAGAGATAAATAAAGATAAGGTATGCGAGGTGTCTACGGCACACTCAATTTGATTTGCCGGCTACTGTCTCAAAAATAGATCGCACATGGACAGAGCATTTACAACATGACATAAATCACGACAGTTTGGAGTGGAAGAGTATCAAAATTGATTTTGAATTTGTGAAGCAAAGTAAAAAGTGTTTGATTTTACTTAACTTTTTTCCCCACTATTGAGGCTGTTTGACCTATGAAGATATTTCAACCTAACCAGAGCAGAATCAAATTGTTTTTGCATACAGTATGTGCTAAGAAGTATTACGGATAGTTTGACATAATTACTAGCTATGCAGAGGTGGAGATTAACAGAATACAAACAGAGGTCACAACTGTTTCAAGCTTGTTTCATTTCTTTTCCCTGACGCAACCAACAACAGCCAATAGTAAAAGTTTATTTGACTTCTTATTTCACCATAAACCAACCTAGGTTTTGGCTTATATTGGTTAATCTTTTCATATGGAAATCCACTCTCTTTATTAACAGTTTTTAAATAAATAATTGCCACAGTCTCAATGACAAGACCACTGAGAATAAAAAACATCTGGTGCCAGGAAATCTGCGATGCAGAATTTGACTTTTAGCTCTGCATGCATGTACACTATTGAGAATAAGAAGGTTAAGTCTCAAGATTGCAGAACTGTAGAGAAAGAAAAGACACCTGTGTTTATTACATGGACATTTGATAGAAAATTAATCAAAATTAAAGGTATACTATGCAGGAATTGTCAGTTACTGTTTCCGAATAGTATAGCGAAAGTGAAAGTCAACTTGGCATTTCACTTTGCTATATTTGCTCTTTTTCTTAACTCTGTGTCTACGATTTTTGAAGCTTCCCCTTGAATGCCTGCTACTTACAGTCTGGCAGCAGATCGCAACCTTTTTAAAAAGTCCCATCTTCACCCGCGCGCTGTGCCCAGGAACATCCCGAACATAGCAATATAGCAGCAGAGGGCAGAGTCTCTGCAGACAAATACACCATAACACACTTCTAGTAGGTCATAAGTGATGACTGAGATGGATTTCAGAAACATCTTGCATGGTATACCTATGACCTGATATCAATCCCTAGAGGCTGCCATGTTTGGAACAATTCATAATATGAAATTGTCGGCTGGAGTGAAAAACATGGTTGAAACGTTGATGGTCGCAGGGTCACATGACGGGCTAAATCTGAAAAATGGTCTCTAAGAGTGGAACTATTGGAAGTGCTGTTATGGGTGTCATTGAGACTTAAATAAAATAAAATTTGATTTTTCTGTGTAGCGCTCAAAAGGAAAGCTCATGTGGTCAAAATGTAAAAAGAGTTTATCCTCTGGCGAGCATTAACATAAATTTGTACTACATTTGAAGAAAATCTGCCTCATGTTTGGACCTGATACTTCCTCAGTACAAGCAGACATTTTGGACTGATTGTAGCATCAAAGGAAACATCCTAGAGTGACCACATACACTAACATTCATCCACAAATACCTGAAGCATATTTAATGAAAATCTGGCAATTAGTTGAGCGTTCGATGTGCAGCTGACTGCAACCTACATTGCCATAATTACTTGCGTGCTACAGAGACAAAAATGGGTGTTTTAAAGAGGCTTAAAATGACCTTGCATTGTTCTTTCATGTCTGTTTTATCAAGAGCCATCAAAGGCATCTGTGGCATGTTTATTACTGAGCAAAATCTTATTTATTTATCATAAAACAAACAGTTATGTGTGAAGCCAAGCTAAAGCTGACAGTTCTCTCAGGCCCAAGATGCCTCTGTAAACCCAATAAAGAAGAACTGCTCTTTAATTCTAAATCGTTCTGAAACAGTCGAGGCCAGACATATCTATCAACCAACCAGGTTGAGACTCCAGGGCAATAACACTCCAGTAAATGAACAGACAGCCTATTGTTCCTCTGTGGCTCATTGCTGCCTCACCTCTGCCTCTGCCTGCTTAATTAAAGGTTAATTGCGTAGAATAAGTATGCACCTCCCGCGAATGGTCCACATTTCTCTTTCCATCCACTCAGAGCCCAGTTTGTGTGTTGGCTGGGTAGGATATCTGGAATTTATCAACTTGTTCAGGAAATGAGAACCAAGCTCTACCTAACTCAGTGTGTGAGCAGGTACAAAACCAACATATGGGAGTGTGTGTTTGCACAGAAGCATATGCACACACATACACCACACACACACACACACACACGCACACAGAAGAATTCAGCACTCCCTCCGTCATTTTTAATCAAGAATATGATCCCTCATCCCATCTGGGTTTTCTGACTTGGTGGGCTACAGCGTGCACACAACAACACATCCGTTTATGAAGGAGCTAAGAAACACACACGCAGACACACACACACACACACACACACACACACACACACACACTGACAGATACACACACATACATATGCAAACAAGGACAGACAATCTGTGTGGTTGCTGATGCTGAGACCACCGACTGTATGCAGGGAGTTTGGCCTTATACATCACAAAGAGCAGATGGTACCACTCTTGTGTTCGACAGGGATAGCCAACTCTGACGCAAACACACATACACAAATTTTGTTTTCTAAAAACAATCGAATTAGTCGCGCAAAGTAATGCAGTTGGCATGTAGTGGGAGAATATGAAAGAGGAGCCATGGTATATATTTTAGTACAATATTATAAAACCTGTGTGTGTGTGTGTGTGTGTGTCTTGTGTCTGTGTCCTCTCTCAGGTTGATTTATTCAAGTAAATCCTTGTTCTACTGTCAGAGGCCTCCTTAACACATCATGAACCCCCTCTGCTCACTTACTGAATTGCCTTGTGTGCGTGCGTGTATGCATGTGTACGTGTGTGTGCGAGGACAGAGGTCAATAAGATAACATTTGGTGGACCACCTGCCGGGAAGCTCAGTTTGCTAAATACAAAGTCTCATCTAACCCACCACTGTGTGTGTGTGTGTGTGTGTGTGTGTGTGAGTGTTGGTTTGCTATTTACCTGAACAACTGAGGTGCAAAAGTATTTGATTACTGATAATGTTATAGGACAAGAAGTGTGCGTGTGGAAGAGAAAGAGCTAAACATGTAAGCCGTGAGTCTTTAGCAGTATTATCACGCAGACATGTGAACAAGACACACTAAAAAATCCTCTCATCTCCCTTAAAGGAATTCTTTATCCCCCACATGACCATTTGTATACTCAACCCATGCTATGTTGAATTTGTGAAGAAAACTTTATTTGTCTCGCATACCTCCACAGTGAATGAAGAATCCAAAAATTCTTGATGAGTTGGAGTAAAAGGCGTCTGCGTCAGTTTACAAACTCACACAATTCCTGCAGTATAATCTCATTTATCAAATCAAAGCCAGACTCCATTGAGAAAAACAGTAATTTTACAAGAGCTGCTGGTCGACCACTGCCTTGATCAGTCGTTTGTGTTATTGTGTGACTTTGGTGAATCTGAACTAAACCTTAACAACACCAAAGTCACACAATAACACAAACAAACTGTATGATCAAGGCAGCGGTAGACCAGCAGCTCCTGTGTTCAGGAGAGAGTTCCTGTGTCTGGGGAGTACTGAGTGGATGAGATTTGGATTATAATGCACGAGTTGTATGAGAGTTTTTAAATAGATGTTTTAATATAGTTTCTCTGTTGTTAAATATGATCCCCAGTGACTTCAGTTCAAGAAGAATTTTCTCTATTTTTGGATTCTTCATTCACTGTGGAGGCCTGTTAGATATATCATTTTGGGGTGAAGCATTTCTTTAAGAGTTTTGTTACACCGCCATAAATCCTAACTCTAACTTTAAAAAAGTGACAACAGCAACAAAACTAATTTAAAAAAGGATCTCCATCTTATCTATTTTGTATCCTTAAAGCTGTAAATTAGATCTATGACAGGCGCACACGGCCACATGTCACCTTTGCTTATCATTAGCCCAGTGCCAGACGGGAAAGTGTTACACTCGGACAATTGGAGTGGACATTAACAAGTTCTGCTACCAGCTCACTGCCTCATAACCTGGAGAAGAGGGGTGTCTACATCATTAGCTTTAACTAGCTACACTGATAGCAACTCATAGGGTGGTTCACAGACAGGAACAGAGAGAAAGACAAACACAGGTAGAGACAGAGAGGAGTGGATGTTAATTATTCTTCTTTTCTAAGAAAAAAGAACAAGTTACATGAAAGTTTAAATTCTTATCCACAGGAGATTAAAATGGACTGAGCATTTTACTGTGTGTTCATTCAGCCGTACACAAGAGTGTGCATGCACTTGTAATGTGTAGATGGGTGTGCACGTGCCTCACAACCAGAGGAATTTTAATTGTCTGAAACAAAGGAGGATTTAATTTTTCCCCAGTACATCTATCTTTCACTCCTTCACTCTCTTTGCCTCTTTTTTTTCACCGTTCTTTCTTCCATGAAACAATAAAATCGTCTGGCCTCTAAGTTATGGAGAGCGTTTGAAGTGGCTGGAGGAGCCAGTAAATTTAGTGGGCACCTTTGGGAGCCGGTTCAGTGGTGCAGTGGCTGCACCTATATTTCATGTGTGCATGTGCACGTGCCTGTGTGGAGTATGTGTGTGTTTGCATGCGCATGTGTGCTCACAAGAGTCCTGGCTGTGCCTCTGTCTCTGTGTGACACAAATGTGCTTAGATTTGGTGTGTGTGCACGTGTGTGTGTGTGTGTGTGTGTGTGTAAATGTTCATGTGGCTCTCTATTTCATAGTCATGCTGATTTGTGGCCGTCTACATCAGGTTTCCCAGGATGCAGTAAATCTCGCTGGACAAACTGCATTAGGGATAGATACGCATGCACGTGTTTGTGTATGAGTGTGTGAATGAACATGCATGAGGCCTATCTATTGTACAGTTGTGGGTACTGCACCATCTGTGGCCAACCACTACCCATCGTTCCTGCAGTGTATCTGGTACTACTGGTGCTGGTTAGCCCTTATTGAAGGTTGTTCGGCACTTATGGCAGAGGCAGTTGCTACAACCTTAAATTCTCTTTCATCACAAGAAAAAGACTTACCTGAAGAAGTTTACAGTGCCAGCTGCAAGCTTTTATCTCAGTTTTCATTGCAAGCACATCACTAGACCCATTAAACATGCAAAATTATTAGTTGTGCAATGTATGTGCATGTCAGAGGTCAGCTGGCTGTCACCTGTAGTCTCTGTGGTGTGTTTAGGTGCAATTAGTAACAGAAGACACTAGTTAATGCAGAGAGCATAACCTGTTGTTTTTGGTCACCACCCGCCCCGACCCATTTTAGACTGGTGACTTGATCCTTTCTATAAACACCCCGCCATAACCCTACATGGCCAAGTCATTCAGGAGTTATAGCACCTCCAAAACCTTCTGCCTGACTTTCTAGACAGTAATACTGTAGCTCTATATAGCTCGAAACACCACCGCCCACAACACTGCTCTGAGTTTTGAGATATCCCACTTAGAGCTAAACAAGCACGTGCTAAACTGTTAAGTGACCAATGTGTCAGGTGAAGGCCTGTGAAGGCTCATCAACAACATGAAAGTAAAAGCAACAAATTACTGTGTCATATTTGCTGAAACCATCACTATATTCTGATGGAAGTACGCAAGACTGTCTGTGAAAAAGATCATCCTCTTCCTACTGCCGCTGCCATTTGCCAGACAGCAATGGCAGCAACAACCAATCAGAGGTGTCTAACGCAGCTGTCTATCATGTCAGTCACTGCTCCTGAACTGTAGTCAAAAGCCTCGTTTCCAAACACTTTCAGTATGGTACCTTAGCAACCAAAGTCATCCTTCAGACATGGAACCTAGACCCTAGTGTTTCCACTGCAAACAGCCCTCTTAAATGTGGGCGGGGTTGTTGTCACTCACTGCTCCTCACTCACTGTATTTCCTCCTTTATCAGTCTGCACCTCGTTCATCGTCCACAGAACGAGGCTGCATGCTGACATTTTCAGAACAAAATAAAACAGGCTGCAGTGAGAGTCTCTCTCCATGGGATATTTAAAAATAGCAGGTTTGTGCATTTAGTCCTTCTAAGGCAAGCTCAGGGGTTTAGTGTTGCTGGAGACCACAGGAAAAACACCTTTTTTTTCCTTCAAGTGAGGATTGGGATATAATACAGTTGAAATTAATATATATTTTTGAATTCTTGAAGATCTATTCATCACTAAAAGTGTATGTCATCCACGAGAGACAATACAAACTTAAGTAACTTTTAGTACCAGATCTGTGTGCTAGGTACCCCAACAGAGGGGGGACCAAAAATGGGGACGGTACGGAACGGTTCCATTGGTACCATCCACAACTTTTCACAGTGGAAACTGAAAATAAGCATACTGAACTGAACTGAACCGTACTGCTCGGTGGAAATGAGGCTAAACTGTCAAACTAGTCAGTGCTGATCAAATATGAATCAAGATTCTTTTGCTGCATTGCCTTCATCTTGCCTCAAATGTGTTCAGATACATATTTTAGTTTACTGTTTAGCTGTTAAAAGCGAAAGTTGGTCCAGCTGGTTGGTGGTACTTGGTACTCCACTTAACTGTGCCCAACATGGCGGCATTAAAATATGTTTCTGGAAGCATTTGATGCAAGAAATAAGAAATGCTGTGACAGAATCTTGTCCATTATTGTATCCTGTCACTCAAGAAGTTATTTTAATGCATTATCCATGCTGCAGCCACACACACAGTAGCTTACACAACACTTAGTACACTAGTATGAAGTTCACTGTCAACAACACTGCAGCAGGGACCAATGGATGCTGTGGTCAACTGACCCTTTGACCTCTGGATGTCTTATAAGAGCTCGTCCAAACTGCCACTTCCTAAACTCATTTTATCACCATTTCCGCATTATTCACCTGCTGCACTGCACAACACAAAACCCAAGTCCCCATTTGTCCTCTTTAACTTTAACCATCCAAGCCTCTCTGAATCGGCTGCCTACTCATTTGGAATTATCTGCCTCCTTATACCTATATTATGGCATGCTGATTTGTAAGATATGAGTTATCCCAATATACTCATGTGTTGAAAATGCTTCTGTTAAGCAGTGTTGGCACTGTGTTTTACCCCTGTTTCCATCTCACTGTCGCCCTTCAACTCATCTGTTGCATCCCAGTCTACTACTTATATCACAATGCTTTTATAATCAAAACAAATCCAGCATATGAAGTCAGTAATGGAAGAGGCAGGGATGTGAAAATAGAAAAGGAGGAAAGATATAGACGTAAAGATAGGGCAGAAAATTAATAGCTTTTTTAATGTAACTCTGGTCTCTGTCTCTTAATGCTCCTGTCTGTCTTTTTTCTTCCCCTCCCTCCCTCCCTCCATCTCTCTCTTTCTTTCCCCTTTGCTCTCTCAGTTTTCCTAGACACCTGTGCAGGTCTAGTGTTTCAGCCGAGTCCCTGAAAAATAAATGTGGAGCTCCAATCTCTTAATCCACTCGGCTCCACGCAGCCACGTCACATGACACCACAACGGCCGTCCTGATGCCCAGACAACACTGGAGGGAGAGATTGTTGTGTGTGTGTGGTGTGTGTGTGTCTGTCTGTCTGTGTGTGTGTCTTTGAGGCAGAGAGCGCCAAAGAAAGAGAAAGCAACAAGAAAGTACACAAGAGCTACTGTGAACGGGCGTCTGTGTTTGCATGTTACACCAGTAGTTGTTCCGTCTGGTGCGTTTGTGGTGTGTGTCCTGTTTGCATGTGTCTGTTTGAGTGTCTGCAAACTGTATGTTTTTTGGAAGAGGAACTGAAGTTGGGAGAGGGGGAGGCAGACTAATCTTTTTTCATTCAAATCAAGGTCCTTGGTCCACGCTTTGTGTGTGTGCGTGTGTGTGTGCACGCATGTGTGTTTTGGGATGATACCCTATCCACAGCAATCAGTCTGACCTCCACTCTGGAGTGAACTGCTCTCAATGATTAATGGATCTGCCTCCGTGCTCAGTTGCCAAGGCAACCCGAAACCCGATAGCCCTCAGGAATTCGCTAGCTCGCCCTCAAAGTTGGTGTGTGTGTGTGTGTTGCTAGGCTGTGGGTGGGAGACAGAGTGAGGCTAAATGTGACTCTTTGGAAAGATGGAGCTGGTTGTGGTAAAGGTGGGAGCGGAGGAGGGAGAGAGGTCCGATTCAGTCAATAAAACAGGGTGAAGACATTTCCAGTTCGTTACTCGTTTCTTAAAACTATATTATGCATTTCAATGTTCTGTCATGTCAGTCTAACTATGTCTCCTGAATATGAAGTAATGTTTTAGGTCGTTAGCATCACAGGTTTTGGGTTTTGGACCATGTAAAATCACGACATCATCATCTAAACTTTAAGTCAAATACTTGTTTATACAACAAAACCCACGTCAAAATTACCAACTGTGCACGAATATGTGCATCTGTGTGTGTTGTCACTGCCTGACTTTATCTCTTGCGTGAGGCCTTTTGTCCATCTTGGCCCATGATGAGTAAATCCATGTTAACAAGATGGCAGCTCTCAAGTTGAAGTGTTGCAGCCCAGCTTGTGGACTGTACGCTAGACAGACCAACTTAACCCTACAATGTTATTTTCAAAGGGCCACTTAACACTTTATTGATCTAGAGACCATGGGGGCTCATTAGACGGAGGCTCAAGGTTAGCATGGCTTACATGGAGCACAGTGCTGATACCTTCATGCCAATAGAGTAATAATAATAAAGATAAATTTTCACTTTTTTATCCCCTCTAGTAAGCAAAGAGTCAAGTTCTGCATTAGACCCAAAATGGTGCACTCAAACTTGATCAGCTGTGCTCATGGTGAGGTGATTAAGAGGCACGGTGCTTAAAAGTCTTTAAGCTTTTCAGCAGGGGAGCAATGTTTTCTAGGAAAGCTGTCTAACATTTTTGGCTGTTAAACTGTCCATCTCTTAAATGAGGGGCTGAGTATCTTTGGTGTAATGGCTTTCATACAAGTTGTATGTGGCTAAGGGTTGAATGTAAGCGTGTGTATGTGTGTGTGTGCATGTGTGTGTGTGTGTGTGTGTGGATGGGTATCTTGTATCAGAGCCATTGTGATAGCTGAAGGATGAATCTCTAGCAGGAAACCACACAGACAGCACGCTCAAACGCTCTGCACTGTCCCAACCGTGGACTGAAATACCATCTGTGTGTGTGTGTGTGTGTGTGTGTGTGTGTGTGTGTGTGTGTGTGTGTGATTAAGTGAGAGAGAGAAAATGACAGTGAGAAGGTACTTAACAAATGTGCATCTTTGTGCAATTGTATGGAAATACTGTAACTGGCGCTCTCAGTTTCAGATAATCACATCCGTGGTTTCTCTAAGTTTTGCACCGCCGTCATGAAACAGTTCCGCTACAGGCCTGTGAATAAGACTCAACTTTTTGATTCCCTTCTTCTTCTTCATGTCACTATCTACAACTTGTAATAAAACACAGAATATGTGGAAACAATTTGTCTGTGGAATTAGCATTTTGGCTAAGGGAAAGAATCAGTAAACAAGAACAAAGAAATTAGGTAATTTACATGGTAATACTGCAGCTGAAATAAACCTCTCTTGTTTGTACACAAGTCACATCTCTATGGTTATTAATTTTGGGGGATTACACAGTACGCAGACTTCCTAAAGAGATTACAATTTTCTCATAAAAAGCAACAAGCTAACTAAAGCCACATGATTATTTGATTAGTTCAAGAACAAAAACTATCGCGAGTCCAAAACATGTTTCTGATTACTTGATTAATGTTATTGTGTTTTTACTGCCAGATAGTGATCAAACAGTGGTGGTGCTCATGTTTAAGTGTACATGTGTGCATGTGTGTGTGTGTTTGTATGTCACTGTCTGGGTCTATGTGTGTATGTGCTGAGTGACGGACGCAGCGGGGGTATCTGTGACAGTGTGTCAGGCATGTAAACCCAGCCTGACCTGGTCTGCTATGGTCCTCCAGGTCCCACAGCACACACACACACAGACACACACACACACACACACACACACACACACACTGCTCTTGTTTCTCTGTTTTCTGGTGCTTCCTGCGTTCTCACACTAGTTGAGACTATTTGACAGGCAGGCCTTTGCTGCTTCACCAATAGGATGCTGCCGTCAGTGTAACTTGTCATAATGCTTTTCTAATGAGACGAGTTATCAGCACAGAAGCACAGAATGACTTTGTAGAGTGTACTAGATGACAAGTTGTCCAACAGGCCTAACACGTATCTGGTTATTTATGTATATTTATGTTTATTTTACCCAGACAGGTAAGAACAATTTATATTTATCACAACCCGGCCAAAGATAAACAGCAAACCATTTCCTGACAACACTACTCCAAAGAATACAACACAAAAATTTAGCTTTTCAAAAATACGCAGGACTATAGTTCAGTATAATGGTTTTAAAATGTGCTTCGTGAGAGAACAAAAGTTTCTGAATAAGTTACTGGTGGGCGGCAGTAGCTCAGCCCAAAGGGGACTTGGGTTGGGGACCAGAAGGTCGCTGGTCCAAGTCCCCATCAGGACCTAATATAGAGTGTGGACTGGTAGCTGCAGAGTGCCAGTTCGCCTCCTGGGCACTGCCAATGTGCCCCTCAACAAGGCACCGAACCCCCAACTGCTCGGGGCGCCTGTCCATGGGCAGCCCCCTCGCTCTGACATCCCTCCATTTAATGCATGTATAGGTCCTGTTTGTGCATGTGTGTATTTCAGGCCTGTGTGTGTATAACAACAGAGTGAAAAAACTGAAATTCCCCTTGGGGATTAATAAAGTATTCCTTCTTCTAAAATCTGTCAGCCTTATTATTGTAGCATTAAAACCATAAGCATTTATTTTCTGGAGAGTCTGACCAATCAAATTTGATACAGTTAAAGTTCATGTAGATCTTGTGTCTGTAGAGTTGATATGGGCCTGATAATTTAGGTGTGAACTGAGCCGGACACCCAGCCAACCTGATTTATTATTAAATTGTATTTATTTCTTAATATAATTTTTTAACATTTTTTTTCCCGTGTTTAAATGAGTCACATTAATCTCCTATTCATGATGCACGCATTTGATATTAAATTCAAAATATATTCTAATTAAATTTTTGTGTGTGCTGTATTAAAAGCCCTTGCATTTTACTTACCCACCAGGAAATATTTTTCTTCAACGATGAACTCATTATGTAAGACCTAGAGCAAAAACAAATACAAGAACATTAATTAATAAAAAAGACTTCTGAACAATCACCTCCCTCATCACCGTAAACTTCCTCTCTACTCCTAAACAATATGCGATAGCTGAAAACAATATTTATCCTGCGGCGACCTCTAGTAGAGCGTGCGCCCCATATAAGCTGCAGCCCGGGTTTGATTCCAGCCCACGGCCCTCTGCTGCATGTCATCCCCCTGCTCTGTCTATCTACAGCTGTCCTATCAGTAACGGCAATAGATAATATTAGATAACATCGATAATATAGATAATGAACTCAGTGTGACTGTCTTCAACATTAAATATATAACTGTCTAATTGTGAGTTTTGCCATAACAGGTGACGGCTCTAATAGAAATATGTAAGTAAGACACTCCATGACTAACTGTATTGGAGACAGCTGATGCCCTCAGCGCCTTCATAATGTCATACAGTACTAAGAACTTTAATCTGTATACTTAACTAAGCCTGTAAGATTACACCAGGAAGTTATACAGAGCTACAATGGAAACAGAGGCACCACACACACACAGAGCACAGGTGCACATGCTGTATAATGCCCTTTAATAGTTCTTATACAGTTTGCCAAATTTATTTATGTGTCAGACATATGAGTTAGCTCCTCGGATATGTCTGACATCTGTAAAAACTTGTGTAGCACAAATGTAGAAATATTGAGCAGTAGACCCTTAAGTGGATGCAAAATAAATGCTGCTAGGTGCTGAATTTAATGGCAGAAGATTACACATGCAAACTAATAAGAGTGAAACGTCTATCTTCTGTTTAAAAAGTGTAGCTCAACACTGCACGTATAGGTGGAAGTAAACAGCATAAATTCAACCTTATATATGTATGTGGGTGCTTGCAAATGTACAGTGGTGTGCAGGCAAACATAAGCAGCGTGTGTGTGCATCTATAAACATGCTGGAGTCAGACAAAGTTCAGGTGGACATACTCTACAGTATTTCCAACCACTGAGGCAAAAGCAACAGAAATGTTAGATCATAGTGGAACATCTGACACATCCTGTCATCTGAAATAAAGACACATCTGTGAGTGGAGTCTAGAAAATATAAGGAAATGTTTATTTGTGGCAGCATGTGTGTGTGTTTACACATGACATGATAATTGTTTGTGATATTAAAGTGAAGGTTTCAGAGTCCTCTTTCTGTAAACTAATAATCCCTGTGCGGGCGTGTTACCATGGGTAAAAAAAAAAAAGCAACTGACAGAAGAAGTCCAGGAGGGACAGAGAGAGAATAAATTGTTAACATTTAGTGTGCGTTCATATGCATGTGTTACGGTCATGGTGATGTAAAAATCACAAAAAAAAAGAAAACATGAAACTCAGGTCGGGGTATCTGTCACAGTTCACTTAGACTGCATGACAATGAGCCTGAGCAAATCAATGATTGGACCTGTCATTTGTCGATGAATACCAGAATGGTATTCAGTTCAGTGATATTATGTTTAACCCAGTCTGTCAGCCTATCTTTCACACTCTGTGCCCTGATGAGCGGCTGAAATTAGTCATAATCATAACACTGACGTGTCTCCGACTCACTTTGTAAATGGATAGAACAACTCTGTCTCCTACAGCCGTGACACCACAGCGCTGTGTCCTCCCAGTTTAGTGTGCAGTATAGTTTGTAGAATGTGTGGCCGTGTGTACAGTACGTGCGCAGCAGCGTGCACAGACTCTTACGGGGGCAGGAACAAAAATGTAGTGTAAGAGTTCATTTTGCCTGAAAGAATGCTATGCTATATATTTTTGAAAATGGACTCTACTAACAAGTATTGCCTGTTTGTCTAAAGTGTGATAGAGCTTGTTCCATATGTCATAGACCTCTGCTGCTGTATTGTATATTGTTTGGACATAGTTTAAATTGCATGTTTATGTGCTAACTTTGTCACCTGGAGGTGGAGGGAAAGTCGGATGGTGTGGCGAGACCATATGTTGACATATCCAGCATCGATTGTGCCACCAAAAGCTGGTGGTTTTTTTGGCATTTTCAGCCACAATTATGTCACCAAATTTAGGTATTTTAACCCAAAATATGTTTTTCCCCTGCCTACAATCAAGTGGTTTTTATACCTAAACATAAACACATGTTATCCACGGCCTTGTTGAAATGTGAAGGACCAAAATTCCAACATATCTGCTAAAGTAAACGTTACATATCCAGCGTATACAGAAACACACAATGCTAGCATTTCTTCTAGCGATTGGGGTTGTCCTTTGTTAGGTTTACAATAAGCACTGTAGGGTTTTATTTTTTTGGGGGGTGATGCCTACACTGTAAATACCCACTAGTGGATTAAATTCACAGTTGAAAATAGTCTCTAAAACATGCAGAATTTACTGTGACCAATGATCACAAATGTATTGATAGACATAGTATACATTCTGTCTTTTTTCCCCAAGTGATTTGTAGACAAAAATATAAAATAGGTAAACAGACATGAAGGCCATACAGCACGACTTGAGCCAATCAAACAGGCACGTGTGCACTTGTTCTGACGAAGGAGGCATTTGGACCATTTAGGGCCCCGGCCAGTTTACAGGAAAACAAACAGTACATACCAATCCTGACAAATAAAAGGTTTTCTAAAATGATCACTTTCGTAATCAGGACATAAAGAGCAGGGGCACCATCTCCTTCCATCCTGTGCACATCCCTGTATAGGTGTATGCCTTATTTTAAGTCTTAGTTCAACTGCACATCTACCTTTAAACATATGGAAAGGCATGGGTTAATATGTCTGCATGCACGCACATGTGTATCCGTGCATGTGTGTGATGAGAAGCCTGACAAAATGAAAGGCGGTGAGCAGAGCAGGGTTCAGTACAGGCCAGACCTCTAGCCCTAATCAGGTTACATGATTAATGAGGGGGGGAAATGGGCTCATGTTGTATTAAGAAAATGTGTGTTTGAACCCAAAGCGGCGGGTATCAGCAGCCTAATGCATCAGCCATCGACTGGACACCTGAGATCCACGGTCTGCTGCACTGTTAGCTCGGTCCCAGCGGAGAGACGCTGCATCGATTCTCCTAAAACTCCCTCTCATTCACTCACTTTCTTCCTGTTTCGCTTTTTCCTCCTTTTCTTTTTCGTTCCTCATTTTATCCTTTATGCCCTTCAATGTCTTTCTTGCACTTCTTTCACACCTGCTTTGTTTCATTTAATTATCCCTCTCCTGCCTCTCTTTTCTGGGTCCTTAATCTGTCTTCCTCCTCTTTCCTTACCTCTTTTCTCCACTGCCCAACAGCCTCAGTGGGTTTGCACACACTGCACAATAGCATCAGTGTTTTCTGTGCCTGTTTTTTGCCTCTGTGTGATTTAGGTTCATTCTGGCATTGGAGCGATGGCCAACACTCAGCCCTCGCAACCCAAACACTGAACAGTCATTTAATCTCTGTGACTCGTGGCACCACAGACTTGTCTGATATATTAGCTAGCGCTGCCTCGTCCAATAAAGACGACGTCCACTGAGTTTGTGTGTGAAACATACTGTAGTAGCAAGAACACTTCTTTCTGGCCTGGTTTCGACAGCAAGACAAAGGTTTATTCATTATTCATGTCCCCAAGTTTCAACCAAGAAAATAATTTTAAAAAATCATTAGACGGTTTTTGTGTCAAAACATTTACTTTGTGAGCAGGGCTACGGTTCTACCGCAGCAAATAACACGGTGACAGTTACATTTTGACTCAGCTCTTTGCCCCGCTGAGTGAAAGTAGCTGTTGTGTTATTGCTGGGAGCCAATTAGACAGCCTCTGTGGTTCTTTGAAGCTGACTGTATCTTGACACTCTCTGGGGAGGTGAGTTGTTATGCAGTAGCTGTAGCACATACGCAGGAGCTGATGAGTGATTAGTCTGGATTCAAACACAAACACGACTAAACCAGAGCTCTGCTCATTTTACCCTAAAAAAATATTACGTTTTCTATCTTATCAACAGGAGGGATTGTGGTGCACTAAATTGTGGTGTTACATTAATGTGTTTGGAGTTGATTCCTGGCTCCGCTGCGTTATAATGAAGGACAGTGGCTGTGGTAAGCAAAAGGCCAAAGGGTCAAGGGGTCCACAGTAGCATTAAGTGTCCTTTTGGCTGCATCAGGTGTGTTTTGTCCAAGTGAAAAGTAATTGTGTTAAGTAATATAAACACTGAAGAAATATGGATTGAAATCAGGATACAAAGATGTTGTGACTCGGATGAAGTTGGATTTTTCCTCCCTGTGGTGTCATTTTCTCTGCGTTTACTCCCTCGGTCATGTGAATATGCCAGATTTATGAATAATCAGTGCACAGTCTGTGTTTGCTCTCCTCAAGTGAACCATCATCTCCAATGAGATAGTTTACTCTGAAAAGTTCAGTGACTGACTCTAACAAAGGAGAAGTATAAGGCGTTCATTAAAACAAAATAACCCCGGGCTCAGAGAATCAAAGCAATAAAGCAGACTGGATAAATAAATAAATGAATGAAATGAAGATCGTGGAATCAAGTCAGAGAAAAGGGTGAGGAGACCACAAGAAACCCTTCAGATATGGAAACAAACCTGCAATATATAGACAAACGATTAGCGTACCATGTCATCAGTAAAGATGATTCATTGTTGTAGCGCTGCACCCTGATGTACACACACATGCACGTGCACTGTAGATGTAAACACGCATACAAACATAAGCACACACGGAGACTCCCACTATGAATTCTGCAAAGACAGCAAGGAAAATATCTGTGTTTTGAAAGTATTACCAGTCATATTTTCATATTTCTTTCCCCCCGCTGTTATAATTTTCTCCCCTGTCAAACAAATCAAAACGCCAAGACCAAACGGAGGCTGAGGGAGCGGCTCAGATTTTCCACTGTCAGGTTCACAAACGCGCTGCTCTTACAAACAGGCTCTGTGCAAGGAGACATGACCTGATCTGTGCACTGTGACTGTGCACGCGTGCAGATGGCCTTGCGCTGATTTTCAGGTCAGTGAGAACAGAGCAGCTCATTCTGTTTGAACTGTATTTTCTATTATGTATGCAAATATGTGATTATTACTCAGGTTTTCAAATCAATATCTAAACATTTTGAGGAAAATTCAGTTTGAGATAATGTTATGATGAAATATTAGTATAAAATAACATAAGTGATACCTCTTTGAAAACCACAGCAAAAAGAAAAGAAAAGTCCTAGGCAAACAAAATATGATTTGTGTTTTCCTTTTCTGAATTAACCACTTGCACAGAGTGCTGGTCCTGAGGCAAAATATTGCCACACAGCACTCCTACTATTTTCAATTTTGCTTGACAATAGTTCTAGACAGACGTGGTACCAAGTTATTGTCTTGCAAGTCAAGTCTCAAGTCTCTGCACTCAAGTCCCAAGTCAAGGCAGGCAAATTCCAAGCAAAGTCCCCAGTCCTGTCGTTAAATTTCCAGTCCAAATGTGCTCTTCATCGTGTTTTAACAATGGAGTAATAACTTATAAAATTCACAAAAAATTATGTAAGCTTTCTAAAAACTGTATTATTTGTTAAAACAAGTGCAACTGAACCTAATAATAAAAAAGTAGTGCTGACTGCTTTTAACCAGTGACATGACACAATTAATTTTGAACACATCTGTCCTGTCTTGTTGTATTTAACTCATCTCATACTGGTAAATTGTTTATAACTTTCTCTTCCCAAATTGGCTTGGGGGAAGGTATCAAGCATTTTCTGAAGTCAAAAGGCTCAAGTCCAACTGAAGTCACAAGTCCAAGTCGAGTTGCAAGTCTTCTGTTAAGTTGAGTCCAAAGTCAGCAAACTTGTGACTTGAATCTGACATGACTCCACACCTCTGGTTCTGGACTTGCCATTACAGACTCTAACTTGCTCCTTGAATATCAGTGACAGGTCGCTCGCTGGCTGTTCTGACATCCACTCGGATAGCGCTGTCTTCTTGTGCCTCTGCTGCCAGTGACATGGTGGATCAGTTGGTGGCTGTAACAGCGACAGGTTGAAGACCAGTTGATTTTCTTCCCCGTCGTTTAACGTGTGCAGCTTTGGGCTGAAAATCTGATTGTAGATCTGTTTTTTTTCTTTATATGCATGAGTACTTTTGATATGAATGTACAGTATATTTAACGGAAATTGTTTTATTCTAAACTCGTGGTATGGAAAAACTATCGTAGTTTCAATGCTTCATAATTATATAATTCCCATTATTTAACTTTTTATATAATAATTACAGTTAACAGTTTTACTACTTTAATCCTAATCATTCAAATTAATATACTTGTATTATATGTCAAGGTAAAGTGAATAATACGAGGAAGTGGTTAATATTCTATACTGTAGATTGACAATAGCGACTTAAAAAAACATCATGATTGATGCTCAGTGTAACGCTGCGTGAGCGTTTGTATGATGTGGTAGAAATGTAGTTTAGATTTCATGACAAGTGATTGTGTCTGGGCCGCAGATGTTTAACCGCTTCAATATCGGACTTCAGTTTTTATTCTGAGAGGACTTTTCAACCCGTTCAGTTACAGCAGAGGTGATATTTTCATTCACTGAAGTCAGTATGCTATGAATTATTTTTCTTTCAATGTAGGTTCACATTTAATAAATAGAAAATGTGATTTATTCAGTAATTCATGGGAATTATAAATGAATAAAGATTGTAATTCATAGTAATAACAGGAAAAATTTAATCCCCTGTGTTGTATTGATGCTTTCCACCACAAGCCATCTGCCACACTACAATGAAACTAAATATATCATAGCAAAAAAAAAACCTGGGATGATGAAGCAAGAGTCCATTTCATCTCCCAAACAGGATGGCCAGGCGATCCGCTGCCTTCTGGTTACATTTCCCCTCAGAGCGCCATCCGTCATCAAAGGGTCAGGGGTCGGGAGATTCATCAAAACAGTTTGTGCAGCGTGAGGTACACAAAGGAGCCTCTCAGGATTAGAGATGGCCTGCTGTGTTTATGGCTGTCTACATTAAGACCTATCCCATCATCACCCGGGCCTGCTTGGTGTGAACTCATCAACCATTCCAAAGGGCTGACATGGCAAAGCATCACATACACAGCTCTCTCACTGCACTCCCTTTCCCTGCAGCTTCGCACACACCAGATAGTAATCAGGACGTACTTTAGTTACACTTCTGAGTACTCCTACTTTTACATTTGTTCTTTTCCGTGTGCTTGTATTTTCCTTTTTAGGTGTTAACACCTACTGAAGGTTTATAAGAGAGAGGCTAAGCCATGGCTGAAAAGATTAATGAGATTTGTTTCAGTGTGTTGGAGTAACTCAAGATGTCATCATTTAATCATACGGTATATAAATGACTATAAACTATAAATGAGCTCTTTTTATTGAGCTACTGTGAAATTTACATATATTCCAGACTTGTGTTTTTAATGAACTTGTTTTGTCTGTGTTTATAAGACTTCAAAACTCCTTCAACTTTCCAAAAAGTACAACGCCATCTCTATTTAGTGCGGTTAAAATGATGGAAAAGCAGATGAAAATGTGCAAATCCCACTTATCGTCATCAGTGCTTTTTGCAGAGGACTTCCTGCGCTATCATCAAAGTTAATGCAACAGTGATGCTCTGTCTTTATAGCTTGGCCAGGATATCTAGTCACATGGTATTCATCCACAGACTATAGTTGATGCCTATTGTGTTTGACATGCGTTGATTGCTAGACAGCCGGTGTGGAAGAGGAACTTGCCCCAAGCGTCCGATTGGCCTATTTAGCACATTATTTTGGTTTTCATATTTTCTTTAATATGTCTGTCTGGGCTTGTGCAGTCTACAGTGAGAGTCACCAAAACCACCTCCATGATGGATCTGTGACAAAGTTTGGTTCACATGCCGCTCATCAGTGAAAAACCCTGCATTGACAAAATGGAGTCCATATATCTCTGTGTGTCTCTGTCTCTTTGTGTTCTTGCCTAACGATCGAGCCGGCTCCATTAGCTGATGTTTGGACACCTGTAGGCGCTCGGGGCTCGACGAGGAGGGCTGTCAACGAGGGTCTTTGGCAAATCGAGAGATTATCCAAACAGTGGGACACTGGCTAATAAAAACAAGCCCCCCGTTCACTGCATTAGCGCTGCATTAGTGCAGAGGGTACGGAGAATGGGGACCCAGGGGTCTGAGTGATGCACAGTCCAAAGCTGTTAAAGGGATCTTCTGTAAATTATTAGTGATTTATTACAGGCTGTATTTATTAGATTAGTTATTGGAGTGTTTCCTTGTTTGAGGGAGGCGAGGAGGGGTGTGCAGTGCTGAGATGCAAACAACTGTGGGAATGGAAAGCCAAAAATTAAAATGCTCGAAGAAAAAAATCATATACTGTAGATGAATTTCATATATTCAGGGAATTTTGCTTATTAGCTGATTAATGAGGGTACAGAGAATGACATGACAACTTGCCATTAAAACAGATCTAAGTCTTTTACACAACTGAATTAATGTAACTGACAAATATGGAAAGGGAAGGTCATATTTTCATATATGTGTGTATTTATTTTTGCAAACTAGCAGGAACTATCATAAATCTAGTTAAAACTGCTTTAAATGGAATTCGTGTAGAAGACATAACATATGTTGTACTGATGCAAAATGTCCACTCAGTCATATCTTATTACAAATGCAGGAGAAAAAATCAACTGCAGCAAGTGACAAAGTAATAATTAGTAAGCAACTTGTTCAACAGTTGCTTGAGTTTTCAGTGTGTGTACGCTGTTCGTGTGCAGGGTCAGAGAATACAGTAAGCACAGTATATTCTCCGCCGCTGTACAGCAGCCTCACTCAGGGTGTGTACGCCGGTCATGGGCATAAACTTCAATTTCTGGCCATGACATTTATTAACTCCTACAAATACGACAGCTGCTGTTTTCTTTTTTCTTTTTTTTCCTCGAGGCACGGAAAATGAAATCATCTAATTTCCTTCACATAATGTTGGGTTTTTTGTGAAGTTTCTCAGGGTGAATTAAGGGAAAGGTTTCAATGCATTAAATCATTTATTTACACAGTGAAATGCCTCCTTTTCCACCAGTGACCAACACAGCGTAGGTGCTGTAACACACTGTAATCCATTTATACAGTCAGTTAATATATGGGCACGGGGTTAAGGGTTTAATTTAAAGCAAATGAGATTGGCTAAAATAAATCCGCTTCATGTTTCTGACTGCAGACTTCTCACTGTCCGTAACTTTTATACACTCTGAGAGCCTGTGTGTGATAATATGTCTCCAAAATAAATACATTACATACATTTATTCACTCATAAAGATTTGCAAATAATAACTCTGCATATATTGTATGTGCAGTTTTAATGCCAATAACTGTTAGCGAGACAGCGTAATGCCATTAGGGTATAATTGCTGGTCTCTGAGGTGGGAAGGACACTGCTGGCAATAACACTGGAAGAGAGGGAATTTGCCTTTTATTAAAAACTGCTTTGGTGACTGGGAGTAAATTCATTATCTGACTCTATTAGCTCAGCAGAGTGGGAATAAACTACAGAGGAGGTGCCGCGAAATGCCTCTGGCAAATGTGTTTGTGCGCTCTGTGTTTTCTTTTTTTTATCATGGCTCATAAACAACAGAGAGTCTCTTTAGATTGACTGCTATCAGTTACCTCAGTGGTGGCTTTGCTTTCACTGCAATGTGAAATCAGATTGAGACTTTTTTCTAAACTAGAGATGATGACTTCAAGATTGTCCTTTCAGGCAGATTCATGATAATAAAATAGAGAAAAAAATGGGCACATCTTTCATTTAATATATAAATAAATAACATTCCTTCGGCCCTAATCCTAACAAAGAAGTTTCAAAACAAAAAAGTTGTTTTTCTGGTTTTGAACAAACAGTGATGCTAAAATATGTGTGTATTTTCTCCTTTGTGTTGTCTACAGTTATACGTACCATATGTTCAGGCACTCAAACACTTGCATACAGTGCAGCCCGTAGCTATCATTTATCATAAATACATATACAGTCATTTATATCAGGGGAAGCAGGCAATCCTCAGCTCATCTCCTCCATCCTCCCATCCTGCTTGGATTTACACCACAGAGCCCATTTCAGCCACGACATACAACCACTCAGCTCCCACCACTTTACCCAGCTCTCTGCCTTCACCAGCCTGTTTCTCCTTATAGCCCATAATAATCCCCCAAAAAGCCTCTCAGGGTCTGTGTTTCCCAACTCTCAGAGCAGGAACACAATGGCAGCTCAGCGAGAAGTACAGGCAGGGAGAGGAGATCGGTCAGTTTGATGAATGCATACACATCTGTGGGAGATTTCCTCCGCAGATAAAATGAACACTTACTGGTTTTTAGTTGGGGTTTTTTTCATCTCTTTTTTCCCACCGCTGCAAGTTAAATATGTATCTGAAAGACTACTTTTGCGAGGGTATTGAAGAATGAATCAGCTTCATGAATATTAACAAAGAAAGTTAATATTGACGTCTTAAGTTCAGGCTACAAATGCTGGCTCATTTCAGTCTTTCTTCACATAATTTCTCTAATGTGGAAATCGTATTAAAGGCGCTGACGCTTACACTCATGATCCATGGCTTGCACTGATCTAGGAACTGAAACTCGCCTACTGTCGTCACAGTCAAGCTCCAAGTCAATGCTAACAATCTACAGTCAATGTAAACTAAAAGCTACGCCTTTTAAAGACCGTTTGTCAGGTTGAGTTTGTTTTGTCACGCCATCCAGCGCCACATAAGAATCACCCAATCATTTAATAAAACAACCAGCACAGTGCAATCCTTATCTCTGAAACTCGTGCCAGCTGCAGCCCTGATACAGGAACGAGGGATTACCACGCTTAATTTAACCTCATCAACATGTCTATGTTTTGTAACTTTTTTCCTCTTGACTGCAACTGTGCTGCGGAGACTGGAGGTGAATAATGTGTTGGTGTGGCTGTGACAGTGGAGGTAGGAGCCTGCAGGGGTTTAGGGACCAGACTGTGTGGGCCTATCAGGTTGCAGTATTGACCCGAGGTCTGGCTTGAGTTGTAAGAGAGAGCTCAGAATGAGAAGGAAATACATGAGATAAAGAAAAATCAGTCTGTGTGTGTGAGAAGGAGAGAGGACGTAAGCACCAGAGAGGGAAAGAAACATAAAAAAATATTTGAATATTATTTTTTATATGTGAGCGAACAAAAAAATAACAATATGCCTGTTTACTGTGATAAAAAATGGAGCAACAGACTTGTTTAAAAATAGCGGAGTAACACAAGCCTGTCAAACATCAGCAGCACTTTATGGTAGTGACTCTGAGGCCAAAGCAGATAACAGTTCTCAGATTATGGTTTCTTATTACTGGCTATAAATCACCAAACCATCAAAAATACTTCTGTAATATGAAATGGAGCTCTCTGTTTGCCTTTTAATTTGGTGAAATTCCCCTCCTATAATGGGAAGCTGCAGGCAAACGAGACAGTTGAGCAGGTAAACTGAGAAGCTACTGGGTCAACTGAAAGTTTATCATTTGAAAATTATTCGGAATAAAAGTAAATAAATTTAGGTCCTGTGCTTACAATGAAGTATGACTAACATACAAATCTTGGATGATAAAAAACTGCAGAATGTGAGTGGAGTTAAATATAAAAATAGTCATTTAACATTCGCTTTGAATGAATAATATTTTCTGTGCACACTGAGGAAAGTCTAAAAATACCCTTAAGGGCTTACTAAAATTTGATTATTTGACTGCAAAAAGCACTTTGGTTTGGACTCAATATTCTGACCACTTCACACTTTCCTTAAGAGCATCTCATGTGTGTTATATCTGACAAATGTATGCGAGTGTAGCCTGATGTCCCCTATATTTCTGCATTAATTCTTACATTTTAGTTAGGCTACTGAAAAAGAAGCTCCCCCAGGGTTACGTCACATATCTATCCTGTCCTCTAAAAAATAAATGATCATCACCTTTATCAAAACCTTTTTCAGTCTGTTGGAATGTTTACAGAAACTATTATTTTTGGTCGCACACACTTCCGGTAACATCGGAAACATGCATGCCACACCGTCACATCTAAAAGACGACTATTTCTCTTCCTGTCCAACATTTGGTGACACTTAAGCTGCATCTTTGCTGCAGACAAAGTAGGCGTAACACTTTTCCTGATGGCTCAGAGACCTGTTGAGCCAGATTTAAAACTTGCTGTCCTGCACAGCAGTCCTCCCCGCTGTGCTGCGCAGCTGCTCTGATGTTTTACATTTACATGAAGCTCTGAGACTTCAAACTGTCTCATATGAGAAAAAAAATTACTGATTTCTACTTTATTTTTTGATCTTTTTTAATGTTCAGGGGACTGGACTTTGTGAGGCGACTGCCTTCCACGTCGGAGGCCGATGAGGAACAGATGGACGGGGTGATGACCCCCCGAGCAAGCCAGAGCAGCGGCGCAACTGCCACTCAAAATCCCAGCGTGTGGATGTGTGTGAGTGTAGATTTGTGTGTCGGAGGACGATGGGGGGTTGTGTTATGGCTCTGAGGGTGCTACGGCAAACAGGGTCCCCATGATACGAGTGACTGACACTCCAGCAACATCTGTTCCACGGAAAACGCTCTGACTTCTCCACTAACTATCTCCCTACCTCGGTTTCTGTCGCCACCCTCTCTGTCTGTTACACACACACACACACACACACACACACACAGAGTTAGATGATCTTTTCATTTTACAGTAAAGCCGAGAGGAATGGAGAAATTAGATTTGGGCAGAATAAGATACTCCATTTGTGATGTGGCTCTTTGCAGGGTTCTCTGCATGGTTGACAGAGGAGGCTGCAGACGGCACTGATGCCTTTACCCTTCTCTTCTCCTTCCTCCCTCGCTCTGCCCCCCCCACCCCTCCCCCCCCCCCCCCCCCCCCCCCCCACCCCCACCCCCCCCACCCCACCTCCACTCCACGCTCAACGATCAGGTTTCTCTCTGTCCATCAGTGGAGAGGGAAAGGAGAAGAAGGGGAGGAGGAGGAGGGTTGTTCTGATCAATGGCAGGAAACCAGACGATGGGAAGGGAAGACGTGAAACAGATAGGCCCCATAACCTACCTACCAACCAGGATACCGCAATCACTTCTCTTTCTCTCTCCATCTATTTCTCGCTCACTTCTGTGTTCCTGTCTGTAATTCACACACACATACACACACACGCAGTTGGCTCTGTTGAAACCCCGTCCAAACACCACACATACAAACACGCATCTGACCGCAAACATGCTGCAAAAAGCACACAGCAGCACCTAACTTCAGACTCTGATATGCCAACACACAAACACACACTCAACACTGCAGATTACACAAAGCGTGTACAGCTTCCCCTTTAGGCTGAATGCATACCTACACACCCGCTCCTAATGGGAGAACGGCTCATAATATACAAATTATAATATATGTGTCTCCCAGCTCTATGCAAATCTCAAACATATTGCTTTCTGTCTCCAGGGGGCCACACATTCCCACACATGAATTTACTCAGAGGTGCATATAAGAGGCACACAAACACATGCACACGCCTCATCTGAGATATGTGTAATGAGGCCAGACAGAGAGAATAGCTGTCTCGTTTGAGTTTATTAATTTGCGGTATTTTTATTACCGTTCATCGCCAGCATTTTATGGTGGACAACACTGCCGCTCATTCCTCGAGGCACTTATTAGCAGAACGAGTAGTTGCCAGTTATTTAACTCTATTTGTCAGGATCAAATTATGCAGTATTACATCCTGGCAGAGTTATGAAGCTAACTGATAATACAATGGAAAAAAGGTGGGGTCGTCATTATATAAAAAGACAGAGCTTAACACGATCTCACTGCTTTATGGGTCAAACATTTATTCAAAAATATTTTTCAACAGATATAATGTGAGCACTTGCAGATGCATTAGGTGCGTCCTTGTATGTGTGTGTACATGCATATATAAGTGTGTGTTTCTGATCTATACGGTGCAGCACTGCTGAGCCTTCTTGCCACCCCAGCTAACTCTTAACTCCTGTCAAAACATGGAGCTTTAAATTGAATTAAGACTCCATGCTGCAGTCCCCGCTGAGCCCCCCAACCAACGCCTTTAACACCCTACACGGCTCTGGAACACACACACACACACACACACACACATTCATGCATTTACACACAGTGCATTCCCAGACACATGCAAGTATATGTAGAAAAGATGCACAGACATCAACACTAACACTGATCTCAAAATTTACACGGCTAAATCAACCAATAGAATTAAGCATTTTTAAAATCAGCTACAACACACTGAACACACACATGCACACACACATACACATGCCGACCAGAGAATATTTTAAGTAGGATGAGGCCAGCTCAGCCTTGAAACTCTGTCGCTGTTAATTCACTGCAGCTGAAACAGAGACAAAGATACCTTTTCAGTGTCTCTAACGCTGGCACGAGTTTTTGCCAACTACGGTTGAAGGATTTTTGCTGCCATGTTTTATGAGCTTTGAAATTATGTTTGTGTGGTTAGTTAAACTGAAATGTGTTGTCACTGGGAGGGTCAGGTAGAAAAATGATATGTCACTGAGAACAAGAGCAAGGCTGATTTTAATTTATTTTTATGTTACATTTTGGCATGAAGGAATCGTCTTGTGTAAAGGGTACAATTTAGTGGTTTTACTGTGTACTCTCGTTTTATTTGCCACTGCTATTATATGGAAAATGTATCTCCAGAAATGATAATAAAATAAAAGCAAAAAGTCAAACTGGAAATCAAGGTGCATTTTATTTTAATTATAGAATATACTCTGTAAATGCTGGGATACAGAAAACCTACCAAAAGACCAGTGGTAATATTCAATTACAGACAGTAAATGAAAAAAATGTGAGTCCCACCGAGATATTAGCCAATGATTCAGCACACACTCAGCTGGTTTGTCTGTGTCTGTGCTTTGTCCATTGCAGTTTAGTTTGTGTTGCACAAGTGTCAATGTTCTGTGTTTTATCCAAAGATTACTCTCCAATTTGTTCTCTGTGTTGTTGGCAGTTCAAGTTGCTCTATTAGAAATCATGTTAAAACAATATTGTCCAAGTGAGAGGGTCATTAATCATCAGGCTGACAAGAGCTCTGGACATTGTTGACGAGTAATGAGCGTGTTCCTAACCTTTAATACATTTGGGCTGCTGTTAGTCAGGTGGATAATTAGTACACTGATGATGGTGCAAAAATATTCTGTACGCCTTCAGTTCTGGTGATTATGTGACATTACTCGACTGAGAGGCGCTTTCAGAGGCAGGAGTTTTGTTTCAGTTTTTGACTGTTTGAATATTTGTCTGCTCCTACATGTTCAGAGCAGATTCAGAGCTTTGTAGCAGCAGCCAGAAAAATATCACATTATTCCTGGATATTTGTCTGTGTTCGTTTGTGTCCTGAACATCTAAATAAAAAAAGTATTCTATTAAATGTAAATTAATTCATGAAAAAAAATTGGCATTAAAATAAAATAAATATAGTGATGGAACAAAAACTTCCCTGTAATTAACAGCAATTAACTGTTCACTGGTAAATACATTTTTATTTTTACACTTAAATTTTGCTTGGTGTCACACATAACACAACACATTATTTATGAAGGTTTGTATTGGCTACATGAATTTATGAATGAGCTGTTCAAGTCTGGCTCCTGTAAATGAGAGTTAAGTGGTGTGTGGGACATAACCTTTGCTTGGGGACTGAGCTAAAGGTTACTGCAGTGCATGTGTGTGTGTGTGTGTGTGTGTGTATGGTAAGTATTGAGCAAAGGCCACTGCAATGCAACCCAACACCAGCTCTTTGTCTGAGCGGCAGCTCACCACAGACTGCTAACCAGAGAGCCTCACTCTTTTCCAAATGCAGTTCTTTTATAGTATAAATAATTTTCTTGTCAAATGACCATTAGCAGCTAAAATGACATGAGCCTGAATTACTTATAAAAATACAGATAGATAAATGAAAATCACTGATTTTCTTGTAACATTCTGTTTTAATTTATTTTATTAAATTTTTATTTCCTTTTGAAAAAGTGGGGTTTTTTTCAGTTTTATTAATTAGAATATATTTAGTAAGTAAGCAAATTCTGTGTTAATGTGAAGCAGAGCTTGTGATGTTAAATGTATTTCATCACTAACAATAAAATTCACAGGTTTAATGAGCTATACAGAGTTCACGGGTTTTCCCCAGAGACAAAGAAACAACAGGATGTAAAGGTTAAGAGCAGAAAACCTCTCACCTGTTTTATACTGTGCTGACATTTAGCTTTTTTTTTCTTCTTCCCATTTTTACAATTTATAAACCACCTGTTTTATGTGGGTGAAAAAATAACAGATACAAGATTTATAATTATACAAAATTTTAATGGGGTGAAACACTGATAGTATAACTTTTCATTTTCCCACACTGTGCTCAGAAGTGTGTTACAATATCAACCATATAATGTTTGTGTGTGAGGACTCCAGTGTGTGTGTGTGTGTGTGTGTGTGTGCACATGTTTTCCATCCCTCCAGAGACATGACAATTGTTTGTTGTGATATTGTAATGAAGCCCTCAGGCCCTCTTAAACTAATCAGCCTCTCACTCTGTGCAGATAGATCAGCTATCAGGGCCGTGGGTAGGACGGGACGGTGCAACGAAGCACGGCGTCTGCCTTTTGGCCTTCGCCTTATGTGACACACATTCCCTGCCATTCCTGCCTAACACGTTAGCATGCAGCCCGCCTATCAATCAGCCACTCGACTCTCCCGTTTTAAGCTCCAGCTGTTGTTTCTTGTCGCTCTGGAGGTGATGATACATGAGCATCGTTTTAAGGTAATACAGCTCAGCAGTGCTGCCAACAATTATGGTAATGGTGTTTGAAGAGTTTTATACAAATGTTACATGTCAGTAAAGGTTGCTATTTGAAATGTATCAGTCAATAATCCAAATAAGTTCTGTCACATTAATCTGTAAATTTACTGGAATGTTACTTAAAATAAAAAAAAATAAAAATGGTTGTATACCTTTTTTTTTGCAAGAGGTGGATATTAGTTTCCTCTTTTTAAAAATCATAAATATCTGTCCCTGTTGCCATGTTAGACGTTATTACCTCTCATGTACACCTGACCCTCTTCTGTACTCTTGTGTAATAATTTAATAACATCCTTTGAAAGCTAAATACAATGGCTGTAGTATATATTTAATTCTAATTTTAAGAAAATCTACACATTTTTTGGATTGGCTTTGAGCTGATATTCATGCCTTTTGTAAAATTATCATGGGAGGTTGCATATTTACAGAGGACATTCATAATATTCAAAACTATTGCTCTGTTTTTAAGGACTAATTTAAACTAAAATCATAAAAATCTTCAAAGTTAGAAAAACTCAACTTGTGTACATGTGTGAATCAGTTTACTTGCCTGTAAACTGACAGTTAGTGGTCAAACGCAAACACATTTTAAACAGTTGCATACCAAAATAATATGGAAGCAACAAATGACCGTTTTCTGAGACACACACACACACACACACACACACACACACACACACACACACAATGCACACTGTCCATCCGGAAACAACTTTCTACCCAGGATGCTGCAGGCATCTTTGGCATGTTTTGCATACTTACTGCATCTGTGTGTGTGTGTGTGTGTGTGTGTGTGTGTGTGCAGGAGACCATGTGAGGTACATAATGGACACATTAAATGTCACACATGTGCCATGGGCCATGTGCCTGATCTTACACACATACAAATGCAAAATGACATCTGAAAAGGCAAAGATATAAACACACAAACATGAAGGCAAAGACACAAAAGTATAAGACGTGTCCCACGGAAAAAACAAAAAACAAAATCTATGTTTAGTTTTTCTATGGAAAATTATGGACCAGTAATAAAATCAACAAATGTAGCGATGCATTTCCTGGCACGGATCAATATTTGGATACAAAGTAAATTGTTGAGGACAGGTCAGGGCTGTATGGATTTGGCCGGCGGCTTACCGAGCTTACAAAACAGATTACCCTCCAGAGAACGAAGTGAAAGTTAAACAAAAACAACACTGGTGTAAATTAACTCTCAATGAGGATCTGGGTCTGTGGCATGCACCGTGCGTGTGCGTGCGTGTGCAGTGCTCACTCATATGATGATGATGACCATGATGATGGTGATGATGATTGGTTAATTGCAGGCAGCTTGCAAGTGCAGTGTAGAGCTTGATCTGTGTGTGCGTGTGTGTGTGTGTGTGTGTGTGAGAGAGAGAGTGTGAGTGTGCATCTGTGTGTTGTTCACAGGTTGTAGTGCAAAGGGTGTGGCCTGCGGTGGCTGTGAGAGGCATGTAATATGTTTAAATAGGGCAAAGTAGTGTTTGGAGAATTGGTAATTACTTACATCCCTCTCTGGCCATAGGGACACTGTCCAGATCTCACCCCCTCCACCACACACACACACATACACTTATACACACATACACACAACATGATATGAGACCCAGTCAAACACTCAAACACACAAATACAAAGTCAGTGCCAGTGAGTCACTGTCAATCAACAATCATCACAGGAGTGAGTATAAGTAGGAGACAGAGGACGCAGGCTTGTATAGACAGTTTCAAGGCAAAATGCCACCTTTCCCCAATTTACATGACTCTACAGTCTTCTCTGCCAAGCTAAAGGACACCAGAATTGGTCCCCATTGTCCTCCACTGGTTGGCTGTAGCACAATGTGGAACTCCTCCCACCTACATATAAACCACTGCAGCAATTTTAGGGGAAATATAACCTTTAATTAGTTATTGCAGTGACGTGTAGTCTAAATATCCATGTTATCTCTACTGCTTTTTTGTGTTATTTGGAAAAAGTTTGCATAAATTTTTGAGTATTTAAGCTGGAATGTGCGTATAATGACCATAAGTGAGACGTTGCTGTTTTTCTGCTCCATCATACTGCCCAAACTGTGAAAATCAGAAACCATAACTTTTAAACAAGTCAGTAGAAAGTCTGCTTTGTCTTTTGTCCACTGATTTATACAGTCTTTCCTACGTTGATTCCAAATCCACTCCTGACTTAGCTACTGTATGAATATGATCCGTTTGCTCCTGAATAGCAAGCAAACTGAAAAAAAAAACAGAGATGCGTAAAGACTGTAGTGTGCTGGTTTCGACACAGTGATGATTTGATGGCTCTACAAATTTACACAAAGCAGTAATGCAGAACGAGAAGAGAACTCTTGTCCAACATCAACATATCCAACATACACAATTTTAACGCAACTAAACAATGTGCAACAATAATGCCATTGAGGCAGTGTGCATGCTGAGCTCAGTATCAGTCATCCACAATTGCACAGTCTGGGCTGTGTATTCCCTTTCTGGTCACACAAGAAAGTGGCACTGCAAAGTTCATCCACATGTCCCTCCAAAATAGGTGGTGCTAAAAGCTTGGTGACATATGACCACTACCGTAGCTAAAGAGCTAGCCACTAGCACAATAGCCACTAATGTGCTAGCCAGTATCAATAGCTTTTATAGTCGGACAAACGGTACAATATCTTGAGGCAGTTTATTTACAACAGACTTCTGTCTCATAATACCCCGGAAAATTGGTGTAACAAAGTTAGTAAGTCACAATATCTCTCTCTTTATATGTGCACATGATGCAGGTTGCCATGCATGACTGATGGTGCACATTTTTAATCACTTTGCAGCAGACATTGAGAAAACTTAACAAAGATTTAAAGGAGTCCTTGTGGTTGTAAACAGATATAGATTTCATGGAATTGCATAATTAATCAATCATAATTAATGCGCAATGATTCAGGCTTAATCAACTAACAATTTCACAAAATATTTCAGCTTTAAGGATCTTTAACCATTACACTGCTCCTTGTCTCTTGCGCCGAAGAAACTGAAAAGTCATGTGTTCACTAAGATTCCTTAAAAACTTGAGGCTTTACACATTTAAATACAAGCACAATGTCGCTTTGATCAATTTCTGCTTAATTTTTCCACTTACCCCAGACCTCAGACAATCAACTGAGAGTGGAAGAATGTCTTTAATTCAGCAAAATGTGTGTGTGCGTGCACGCCTACCAGTGTGTGTGTTTGTGTGTGTTTTGGGTGAGAAGGTCACAGGTGGCGCCAAACCCGATTCCGGATTGAGTGTTTAACTTGACTTTCCACTGTCTCCCTTTTACCAGCCCTGGCACTTGCTGAGAGTGAGACATTGAGTCGTGACCACAATACCACATTCTGCGTAAGAGGACCTTTTTCTCACTCATAATATTGACTCTGATAATGTTTTCATCACTACGTGGCAACACCAGATCAGATGAACGGCATTCTGCGCAGACCAAATACACGGCAGCTCCTGCGCGAGTGAAGGACAGAACGACTTATGTTGCTCTTACCTTTTTACCTCTGAATCAATAAAAGACGCTCTTTCAGTTTTCCCCGAGTCGAGAAGCATGTGTGTGCTGTTCGCTCATCAAGACGCATGCACTTGCTCAGCTCTTAGAGGCCTATCATTCTGAGTGTTTCACGAAAATGGACGTGAAAATATACAGAATTGGCTGTAATTATATGTGAAGGTTTATTTAAGTTTTGAGGGTAACGTGGAGGGAAAAAAAGACAGACGGACAGAAATCCAGATGAGGGTCTTGTGTGCGTGTTGAGCAGAGTGGGTAAAGCCTGTGTGAGTGTGTGTCCGTGTATGTGTGTGTGTGTGTCTGTATTTCACATTGCGGCTTGATGATGTTGTCTGGGCCAATCTGCCAGAGTGAATGGTTTGAATTTACTAGCCCACGACAGTCAAATTGTCCTAATCACTAAGTAAATAGATACTTCCCCAAGCTATCAGGGCACACACGCCGACAAAACTGCCTACAAGGACGTAGGAGGCTGAGGGGGGAAAGAAAAGAGAAAACTTTCACTGTTAATTGTTGTTTTCCTTCTTATTCCAACCTAAAAACACCCGGTGTAATTATTCATAAGTGCCACTTTGATTTGGGCAAATTTGTTTGAAAGAGGCTTAAGGTGTTTCGCTTGAGTTATTCCCTTACAGAGTTTGGGTTGTGCACGGAGGGTCTTTTGCTCGCAGCGTTTTCAGTTAAATTGAAGCTGAGAGCCGGGGGTTGGATAGAATTACACACCTTGTGCCCCTTTCTGAATGACTTGCCTCTAATCTAACCCAATCTGGCTTTCTATAAACCTTATGGTGCTATATTTCTTTACATGCGTCGGGTCTCGAGATAGGATAACAACTGATGAAGATAATCCACTCAAATGAATTAGATTTGTTAAAAAAAATGCTTTTACCCGAAGTGAATCCAGCACCTCTTGTAAACATTTAATCAAAGTTTACAGTGGATTATGCCCTGAAATTTCAGTCTATCTTGGTTTAAAGGCACAAACAAATGCGCGCTCTCATAACACAGGAAATTTGCTGGGATAAGCATGTGCAACAAGGCATTTATACCACATTATGTTGCTGTGCAAATACATAACAAGTATAATTCAACAGTCAATCAATCTCTCAGAAGCTCTGTTAGTGGAGTTTTCAGATGGAGCATGTTTTGAAATTGAATTAGAGAGAGACTCCACACTGCTGTGCCACATTTAAACATGAAACACTGTCAAGTTATTTACAACATCCACACTTCAAACACCATCAATTTCTCCTGGTGACTGAAAATATGCAGCATCAACAGCAATGTTGTATGTGTTGTTGGAAATCAAGGCCCAGTCAAGTTTGCGTACGGTTCACCAGTGATTTGAACATTAGAGTGTAGCTCAGGCCAAGTCAGCAACCCTACACCGGGGTATAGAGTGTCTGTCATGCCTGGTTTACACTGGACCCATGTCTGGAACAGGAGAAGTGAGGATACTGTGACATACTGAGGACTGAAACTCTCAAGTGGAGCACGTCTCAAACAGTGTCGGAGGAGAAATTAAACAAAATGCCACCAAATACATTTGACACAGATCTGATGGTCATTTCCCACTTTTTAAATTCTTTAAGGAAAATCATGAGCTTTGGCTGAGAGGCAGTTCAGCCTGGGTGATAGTCCATGTGCGAACAAAATGTCATTACTGGGGGAAACATGAGCTGCAGGGAGGTTACATTAATCATTTTCAAAAAAGTTTTATGGCTCTTATGGTTGATATATTTCTGTAAAATTAAACTGTGACTTGGCAAAATAGCTTATTAGTAATTTAAACTTAAATTAATGTTTTTTTTATACATTTCTAATATAAAAAAAATTGCATCCTGATTGTGACTTACATATGTTTTGCTTCCCATGCTGTATTTGATGGCTGTTATTTGAGGATTTTCAAAGAAAAAAAAAAAACAGTATAAGATCGTCTAGACACTTAGGTATCAGATGTCCACATAACGTGGCTTATAGGAGCTCCCAGTCTTCTTAACGTACCTAAACAGCAGCCGTGAGCTTTACAGTCTCACATTAACGACAACACCAAATACCACAGCCTGTGTTTAAGCCGTAAACTGTAAATGAGGCAGCTCAGAGTGTGTGTGTGTGTTTGTGTGTGTGCAACAGTAAGAACTATACTAATAGCTTTTTAGCAGTTTGTAATAGAGACACAGTTTTTACTGCATGTGTACCAAAGTGTGTGCCACGTCTCTGAGAGTGTGTGTGTGTGTGTGTGTGTTTATGGGCTAATTAGGATTTGAGTTACACCATAATTAGTTTTGTGGCATTCCCACAGCACAGCGTATCGTGTTACGGCTCATATGCATAATTAGGGAAAATAAACATTCAGGGCTTTGGTTGGCTGTTATGAATCTTTCAACACTTTCCTTGTTTCCCCTCCTCTTTCTCTGCACCCTCCTCTCTCCTCTTACTCCTCTTGTTCTGCCTATCTCACACACCGACACGTTATCTTCCCTTCTTCCAGTTTTTCCAGTGATAAAAATGTGAGAGGCTTGTTTCTATCACATCTACAGGAAAACCTGGCTCTGCATCAAAACAAAAATACACACACACACACACACACACACGGACATCCATAAACATGAAGATAGAAAGCAGAGTGCCCATAAAGATCTAATCGAGGATCAATATAGACGTAGACGTAGGAGGCAGAGTAAATAAAATGTCTTTTACAGTGTCAAACCCTCTCTCTCTCTCTCTCTCTCACACACACACACACACGCTTCTCATTCATACGTAAAATTTGAAGGTAAGACAGCTATCTTCTCTGGTTCTAATTTAGCATACACGTCTAGTTTGGGAGATAGTTGTAGTGAGTCGACACCTAAACTTGTCTAGAGCACCTCCTCTGGCACTGGATGACTGACACTGTCCAAGCAAGTAACAACAGTAAGGGGCAGTACACATTTTTGTGCTCTGAAATTAATTGTTTTCAATGCGGGGCGCAACGGCTGCGTGCTGAGATAAACCAAGCTCAACTTTTGGAACACAGCAGTGCGCACTGCATGTCATGTGACGAGGAACAACCAATTACAGCTGACAGATACATTTCCCTTCTTACGTGAATATCGGTCTGTGATAAATATGGAAATGTTGATCATGTTAGTGCAGGGCAGCCAGAGCTTTACATCTGTCCCATGGATGATAGGCCTACACAATTATAAACATCACCTGGGAGAAAATCAGCTCTGCACTCAAGATAGGATTTCAGGTAAATAGGCTAGGATATGGTGCTTGTTAGGGTTGCTTAGCAACCTCAGACACAACCCGCTGCTGCGACTTTGAAAGCTGGCAAAAAGGGCACAAAAGCAGTACCCAAGGCCTGACCGTGCATTTTCCAAGCAGTAAAAGAAGCAGCATGTGTACGGTCCCTAATGAGGTGTTCACACTACAAGCATCATCATCACAATACAGTATTATATTGATTATTTGGACAACAATTCAATATTTGCTGATATCGCTAAGTCTGCCATGATACTACTTCGATTCAATTCAATTCAGGGCCTGAAATTAATATGAGACAATATCAGTAAATGTCTTTTTCTTGGCTGCTTACCATTATCTGCCTGGCGCTAGGCCGCTACCGCTGTTTGAGTGTTTAGGATGGAGGTCAGCTTGGATGGAAATGGTGACACAAATGTCACTTCATGACATGTTACAAATGAAAGTTGAGCTGGCCTTTTTACAGCACTCTAAAGAAGAGTTGCCCAATCATGTTTGTTTCTAGCTGTGGCACTGTGTTAATTAGCTAAGTTAGCTAACGCACTGCTAGTGTTCTGTGTATAACGATGCACACAGGGCGGCTAAATGTGATGTTAAAGTGGGGCTCACACATTCATCAAAAGCACAGATTTTTTTTTTTTTTTGACCAAATACAAACTTTAGATGACATTCAGTTGAGGGACTTGTTGCGAGTGGCAGACACACACAAGCCCAGGACAACATAACTGCGTCAACGAAGAGCTTGAGCACCTCTTCAAGATCAACTCAGTGACAATGTAGCTGGCCAAGAGCTCATCACACATTTGTGATAGGACAACATAGAAACATTTTAATCATAAAGCAGGCATTATTGGTGTGGGAACGCTGGTTATGTCTTGCTGTTGAAAATGAAAAATAACCCTTTTCCCTCTCTGCTGTTAATTTTCCTTCTCCGCCACTCTGTTTCTCTCAGCTCGTCCTGAGTGAACATAGTATTTTAATATTGGTGCTCCACAGCAGACACATGATGTCAATCCCACTATTTATTATGTTTATTTTGCTCTCTCTCGTCATAACATACTGGAAATGTCAGCCTCAGTTTCTTGCTATGTGTCTCTTGGCTGGACATTAAAAGACGTTACAGCAAGGACTCTATTTTTCCTCTGTGTGTGCTTATGTGCGTTTATGTGCATTTGCGTGTCGCTGACAGACTTTTCTTTACACTTCACACTGACACTGAAATTAGCCATTTAGATGTGTGTGTATTTGTGTTTCTCCAGAATCACGGGCCATGCTCACTTTGCTGCAGCTGACGTGTGTATTTGTTTGTGTATGTACGAGTGTGTGTGTGCGTCTGCCGCCATATTTACAAATCTCTCTAATGAGAAATTATTGAGGTGCAGCACTGAATTTTCTTTGCCACAGTCAATTTATTTTTCGAGGTAACATGTTCGTATTTTAAAACCGCTTGTTGCTCGACAGATGAAGTTAAATTTCAGAGCAAGTGAAAAGTTATCCTCCTCCACCCCCATCTGTCCACTCCTCGGAATTGTGTTTACAAGGTTGATTTTAAAATGGTTGTGACCTGCGGGTGTTTATAAGGCAAGTTTAGCTCGTGAACATCTAAGAAGTCACAGAAACAGACTCACTACAGGGGAAGAAATTAGTTCCAGAGAGAAGGGGTGGGGGGGGGGGGGTGGGGGGGGTAAGGTAAGGAGAGGGGAGGACAATGGAAAGATGAGGAGGAAAGAAGGAGCAGGAACAAGACTTTATCATGTCTGTCTGTGTTTGTGTAATCATACCAGAATCAAATATGGATCTGTCGTGAAGCAGCAAGACAATATTCCTTTTGATTTTGGTGTTATCTCGCGCACAAACCCCATTAATAATGTCATACAACTAGAAATTAAAAGAGTAGTAGAATGCACATGTATGTGTCTGCATGTTCGTGTGTTAGGGGTGCTTGTGTGAGGCGTGCAGACTTGCAGATTTCTGGCTGGACACAGAGCAGATCTCTAGAATGTGCTAAATGACTGACTTGTTGATAATCAGCCTGCCATTAAAAGTGTCGGGGTTTACATGTGTGTGCAAAAACCATGAACAAGCTGGTAGCAACATCTGAGCAGAGGGGATTACTACTTTTCTGTTAAGCACACACATGCTCCTTCTTGCCCATTTATGCCTTAAAGTATGCCCCTAAATATAACACTTTGTGTGCAAACTAAAACAAGCAAACTCATCTCTTTATTTTTGGTAATTTTCAACCTGCACCCTCTTTTCCCAAGATTTTCTGTCAAAGTGACTAATAGAGACAACAGTTTTTCTCACTGGTCCAGTATTGAGCGATACCCCTGCAGACAGCAGTGGCAAAAACAGGCTGCAATGTAACCGTTCAAGTGCATGTTCGTCAATTAACGCCCACTAAAAGTGCTTGTTTTTTCCACTGGCAGATTCAGATTGTTATTCTAACATTATGGAAAGCATTCCTTCTGAAACAGACCTTTTTGTTAAAGAGTAAAGTTCTTTTTGTTTAACCAGGAAAACCCCCAAAAACACTTTCGCCAAACCTACCAGACTCCATTTAAATAAACAGTAATTTTATTATTGTAAAACACAATTCATTCAAAGTCAACAGACAAAATAAAACTCACAAAAAAACATTTTGGTCTGTCTTTACACTGTTTCAACAATCACCAACTCTGCTTTGGTTGAGACAAACCCCAAATTCAACCAGTTAGATGTGAAAATATGCTGCCTCTATACACGCTAAAATGACTGTTTATTTGAATGGAGTCTGGTGGGCTTGGTGACAGCGATTTCAGGGCTGTTTCTGGTTGAACAAAAAATTAAATGAATAATAAAAATGTCTATCTTAGAAGGGATCCTTCCAGACACCTAAAATAATAATCTGAGCCTGTTAGTGGCAGAAAAAAAGCACTTTAAAAGGACAGAAATTGACATATGACAGGTTGAAAAATGCTGAAATTACAGTTCAGTTCAGACATAAATTAAATATGCAATACATAATATTGTCACATTATCTTATCTATAGATTATGTCAACATGCTTTCAAAACTTCATTTACACCATGTTGGAATTTTATCTGCCTGTACTATAAGACGTGGTGGTGTAGACGTATATGTTTTCAGGACAGCCCGTTTGGTCTAGCAGGATTAGTCCATCACAGAGAATGAATTGGACGGATTTGAAGTAGTTAATTTGAGCCAAGGTCACGTAAACACAACCCGATATAATGGATTTGATTTCTATCAAACTCACCAGGGACAGATACACTTAACTCTACCAACACACACACAACCACGCACACTTTAACAGCAGACATACAAACACAGGAGCACCTGTAAAAACTGAGCATTTAAGTGTAGTGATTATTTCCACAGAGAGTTGTGAAGGGTAAAGAAAGAAAGTCAGGAAGAGAAAACTCCAACAAACATACTGTAGACACACACGCACATACAGTCATTGCTGAGCCCATTTCGTTCAACAGCTGCACTTCCTCATGGCTCCGACTCAGCACATTTCCATCAACCACCTCTGCCAGACCACAACACACTCCAACAACAGCCCACTTCAACACACACACAGAGCTGAGTGCATTAGCTGCGTAGATTAATGAAAATGTCTCGCTGAACAAGGAAGAGAATACCTTGCAGTGTGAAATTGCTTGCAGACTGCGTGTCTGTCAGAGGCGAGAACAGCATGTTTCATCTCAAACCTTGTTTCTCACTGCTACCACCACTGCTACTCTCTCTCTTTCCTCGTCTCTCCTTGCTTCACGCTCCCTCACCAGCCATTCATTTACACTTGTCAAGAGGTAGCCATTAAGCCCAAAAGCCTGCACCGAAATTTTATTACAAAACCATTTGTATTCCTGAAAGAAAAATAAATCCAGCGTTCCCTCCGACTGCATTAAGGCCGCGGTTTGGTGATTTGTTTAGGTTGATAACACTCACGGCCCAGCAGCCACTCAAACACTGCTGTGACTGGAAAATAACTAGACCTTCTTTCGGTCTTCCTTGCTTGCTTTCTTTCTGTCGTAGGGGCCATACAAGGGCCCTTGTCTGAATGTTAACCAGCTGGCTGTAACATAAAGTCATACTTTATTTGACTTCTATTAGGAGAACAAGACATCTAATGAAGGGAGCTGTTTGTGCACTGTGGGTCTATATGTCTGTGAAGGAGAGAGGAAAAGGAGAAAGAAAGGGAGGTGGAGAGTTAGTCTCAATAAAGCAGTTGGATTTGCTCAGAGCTCTCATAAAAGCAAGTGGGCCCAATCAAAATGACCAGGAGGGAGAGGGCTAACAGGGCAGATCATGTCCCAAAAGTGTCCCACTGGTTGTTTGTGCTTGTGTGCCAATATGTGCAGATTTTCTTCTGTTTATGCAGATGTATTAGGGTCAGTGTGTGCTCTTATTCTTGTATATCTATCGTCCTGGAAGGAGAAATCCACCGGAGTGTTTCTCCATTCAGCGTTTCACCCCAGAGCTACAAATTCTTCCCCCCTCTGTTCAAAAACTTGAGCCTGATTTCCAGACTATTTGTCTGGCTGTTTTCATGGTCGCTGTGATTTCATGACAGTATCCATACGCAGGCGCGGGCGGATTGGGGTTTTATCTTCCTGACATAGTAGCAATTGTACAATGTGATGGCCTTGGAAAAGTAATGGCTATTCACATGGAGCTGCCAAAATGAAACCCAACTCTAGATGACTGGGAGAATGTTCCCACATCTCTTGTTAAATTGTCTCTGTCTGCTCATTCATTTTGTGCAATTGTTTCTCTTTTTCTCATTCTTTTCTTCCCTCTTTCTTTTGCTCTTGGCTCCCTCTCTCTCTCACTCTCTCCATTGGGTTTTGTTTGAAGTCTGCTTTAGGCCAGTAAAGGGACCCCCCCGCCCTTCCCGTGGTAGTATAAATGACAGCTAGTGAAACACGATACACTGGCCCACCATTAAAAAAAAGGCCATGATAGCCATGCCGCTCGCTCTGTTAATCAAATTCGCCGTAATTGTCATCTGAAGATTTTAAAGGACGCAGAGGGGAAACCATAAGATGAACCTCTGAACCTGAAGCCCCGAGGTCGGCGTTAGTGTGTGTGTCAGTGTCTTCAGGGATCGTCTGAGAGTTTGTATATGGTCACACTGAGTTAAGGAGCTGTGTCTGAGTTCTGGATGGAGAGTCTCCTTAGGGAGCCCATCGTCCACCCACTCTTTGTCTCTCAGTCTGGCTGTCTGTTTCCATGTCAAGTCCTCCCACCCATTCTGTCTGTTTTTACTTTTTCTTTCTCTCATCCTTTAACTGGCTCCGTCACTGGCCTCATTTTCAACTTTGACGTAAAGGCAAAATTTACCACAACAGTTATGAGAAGTGTCTTATGTTTTGAGCTATTTTAAGACCAAAAGTGACACAATAAAATAAGTCACTCTTCTTTGCAAAGGCTACTTACTTTAACTAAAAGAAAAGGTTAGAAGAGGGTTTGAGAGGACAGCAGTGGCTAAACAACTGCAAGTTGTTTTATTCAAGTGTATCTCATCTATTTTCCTACAGCAAAGACATACAAAAAAGATGCAACAATGAAAGAAGATTAGACAAACTTTTACATTACTTAAACTTAATTATCTACGCCAGGCGTAAACCTGCAGGGATCATGTATTTGCTCGTGTGTGTGTATCTGTTGTTTGCTGTTAATCTCCCAAACTACTGGACCAATCAGCCTAATATTTGCACATTAATGACTATACACTCAAGGACCTTGTGTGGTTGTGGTGATTCACTGTCGTTGAAAAACCTGTTTTATTGACAGTTTTATACCATCACTGGCAATTGATTACTCACTCATCTTAACCAGCTGGTAGGGGCCCACAAGTTTTCCTGAAATCTACTTATCAACAAGCCTTACCGAGTTTGTTGCATGCCACATTTTGGCCTTAAAAACTGACATCCATAGAAAAGTTTGGTCTTTTTTTGAGCGGGATCATCTGCAGATTAATTCCATACCCAATATAATCCACAAAAGAAAGGGACGATGCGAGATTAATAAATCAGCAGTTTTTGTTATCTTCGCCACAAACTAATCTGATCTCCCACTTAAACTCCTCCACTGCCAGTTAGACGTTATTGCCACTAGACTGAAGAAATCTACACCGACCCTCTAATTTTAAACAGTTTTAGACTAACTGAGTCCAAATCTGAGGTCCTTTTATTTATTTATTATTATCATTTATTATATCCATATTTCACATACAGTGCCTGTGAGTAAGCGGAATCAATTTGCTCTGTGCAATGCAGTGCAGCTTCATCACAAAAAGACGAGATGCACGTATTTCTCGGACACTTTTAAAACAGGCTGCGGCACGTCTGCTGGAATTGTCTATGTGGCCATGATTAGCTCCGGCAGCTGCCTGGTGAAGATCTGCACTTTTCGAGTTTGTATATTATTTCAGTAAAATATTATACAACATCTACATCATACTATATATATATATAACATCCAAAATATTTCCTTTTTAACCTATTATGTAAGCAGTGTCAGGATCAGATATTTCAGGTTTTAGAAATCTCATTTTAGAATGAAGCTCCAGATTTTTGAGACCACGCCACTGCACGCTTTGACCGTTTTTCATATCCCAGCTCAACCACTATCCCAAACCAACATGTGGCTCTTCAATCATCTGAAGTCTGACTGGTTCTGTAGTGGAGTGGGAGGAGGTGTATGATCTCTTCTGGATGGCTCTAAATAGCAACAACTGATTTCTTTTGCCTCACGCACAATGTGTGAATCCTGTGTTGTGTAACTGTCTGATAATGTGTCAGCAGTAATTAACCAGGTCAACCATGTTCCACACCTGCTGTGTAAAAGGCATATCTGATGCTGCATGATGAGTAATGATGATCTCTGAGTGTTTTGACACTGAAAACAATGCTAAATTGTCCCCTGTGAGTCGAACTGGAAATGTGAGTGCACATTAGTCTGCTGTTTTAATACCACACAATAAAGAGTTAGGGGAAGAATTAAACAAAGAGGATTACAACCAATCAAGGATATGAAACACATGACGGCGCCAATAAATGACATGTGGTTTCGCTCTTCTTGTGCCACCAGGAATCCACCCAGCGAAATGAAGTCGAAAGAGCAGACTCCCATTGGACAACCGGCATGACTTCACATCACTCAGCGAGTGTTTCACAGTGTAACAGACCGTATTACAGCACCAGGCAAATATGCACTTTATCGCCTACTCAAGTCTTTGATTTCCCTTTCTGCTCCATTTGGATTGACATAAATTGTGCAATATGGTAGCCTTGATTTCAGCTCCAGGCGGACAGGCAGCTGGCTGGAAGGGGATAGGAGACGGTGAGAGGAGTGTGGGGTCAGTAGACTACAGAAATTTAATTCTGTTCGTCCCAACTGAAGCATTTGAATCGTGTGCGTAGGTGCATGTCAATTCGCACCCATGAGCTACTGACCACACGTTTAACAAGGTGTTCCAGTGATCGTGCATGCACAAGTGTTTACCCAAAGTCCTGACCTTCTTGCACTGATACTTTCACTGCTGATATAAATACCACACACACAAACATGCGCACACACGGCAGCAACGATGCAGGTAACTTAATCCTCATTGTCCTCCATTCTCTCCATTGGCTGATGCCTGTCACATGTCTGTGCTCTAAACCAATCAGATCCCACAGCCTTAATGATACAAAGGATATTTTTATACCAAGCACTTGTTGTTGAGAGGCCTTCTGTAAAAATTGTGTTAGGGTGGGTGTGGGATCATATTGGGTTGCAGTGTATGCATCTGTGCGTATGCATGTGTGTGTGGTTTGAAACTGGATAGGTCAGAGAAGCCTGCGCTAATATGTCCTAAAGAATGCTTATGACGAGGTGCTAACTCGCAGTGATTGCAACTGCTGGTAGCAGAGAGAAGGAGCGAGAGAGAGCAAGAGAGAGAGAGTGCTCCAGTTTTATTTGGGTGACTGTGGAAAGGTCCCATCATGCTTCATGTTGACAGGACATTTGTCAAATTGAAGTGATGCAACCTCCCTGAGTCCTCTCTGTCACGTTGCATGTCTCCAGTTACCCCGATATATTACTTGTTGGAAAAATTGGTTCAAACATTTGGACAGCCTGACATTCACATGATTGGGTAAATAAACTTTATGTTTACATTAAATCTATGGGTTTACAAAGTTCATCTGACATAAGTGATTCAAAATAAAATAATTTTATCCCTCCTTTACGTGCAGTAGACATACATTGTTCCAGATAAATGAGATGAATACTTGTGCACCCCACAAGAGTGGATATTAGGACAGACCCAGAGCTTGTTCAGTCTAAGCTGGCATGCTATAGTCCCGTGTCCAGGTACATTGCGTTTTCCTTTCAGAGTTTAAATTCTCTAATGCATTGCACACCTTTAACATGTTTTATTCCACGCATTCCTCCTCGCTTTCAAAACCTTCCTGATCAATCGTATGTGGGTGTGGGGTATCAGTGACTGATGAATACGTGACTTCTCAGTTTTACCACGGTCTTTTTGTTAAGTTTGTAGGTACTCCGTAGTGTTGTAGCGTAAGTCATTTAGAGAATAGCAGAGCCAGTACATAGTATGTGTGTGGGTGTAGGGAGTGTGTGGTAGCGCAAAAGAGAAAGAGTGGGGGTAATGCGAAGAGACGGTGTGGCGAGGAAAGCAATAACAGTAGGGAAGACCAGCGCAAGCTTCCTGTGTCTTGTTTTCCGTCTGCTGAGTGGAGTGACAGCGCTCTGGAGTGTGTACAAACTGCAACCGTGGAGATAACACTAGTGTTATACACAAAAACAAACTGTAAATACAACTTACAATATGTACAAAGCTAACTGTGAAAAGTGAAGTAACTAACTTAAGGATGAAAAAGCACTGTGATCACTAAGGTTGCAAGTGAGGGTAACATTACTGTAGAGCTGACAGGAAGTAAACAGATGTGCAGATCGTAAAATGTGTGTACCTCTCACTAAATTACGCAAGTAGAAAATTTCCCAGGTTACGCTGCCACCTAGTGGAGATCTGAAAACACTACAAAGCGCTAAACTGACAACAAAACAAAAGAACAACAACAAAAAATGATTAGCCATGTACTGGCTTATGTGGCTAGTAAACGATCTGCAATTGGTACTGGCAGCAAAAAAACATGATTAGGGTCTCTAACTATGGACAGTCTGGTCTGAGATTCGGGTGTGTTGTGCTCGTAGCGGCTAATGCTGCTTCAAGAAGCTTGCCTCAAGCAGAGACAAGGAACGGGCTACCGAGGTCTGGCAAGCTAACTTCTTTCTAACTCCACACCCCCAGATTATTTTCATTTTCATAAATGTAGTCTTCAGCCCTAACCAACACTGACTCAAGTGACATTACTTAAGGCAATTCAACAGACTTCACACAGGAAGTTGCTTTTGGAGCCAGAAAAGGCTTCATACAACCTTTCTCACATATGCAGTAGTGCTCCCCAAGACCTGAAAACAGACTTTGATGGGCAATAAGTCATTAGGGGCCTTTGTTTAAAGTGATTTTAGTACAGTTAAGGGGCATTAATTGTCATGACGCAGTCTCTTGCATGGCACCTTTGTGTTTATTTATGCCTTTATTAATTAACAGCATTGTGAACTTGTTACCGCTGGTGGATGATAAAGGATTCGATCATCAGTTGCCGGATGCTCTCTTCAGTTCTGCGTCCCATATACAATAGGTGACTATTTGCTGCAGCAATACTGAAACTGTTATGTGGTCACAGCTCTGTGTTTATAGAGTATACAGTGACTTTGAATGCGGGTCAGCCAATCATAGTAAAGGGCTGGAAGTATCCGTTCTATAATTTAACATATATGTTGACCCAGGTCAGTCTACTTAAGAACATGCTCTGGAATTCTTTATGTGTGCAGCACTAAATGAGGATATTCCCCAAAAATATATGTGCCTGGGGTAGAATAGGTACTTTACAGCTGTAAAATTAATCTAAAACTTCCCAACTCATCGACTAGTGTGTGCTGGGAACGTATCCACTCTCACTAATCTCACTGATGGGTTAACACACTCTGAAAGGCTCCTTACAGTGCTGGTAATTGAGGAAAAACCTTCATAGCAAACTGCCACCGCTGTGTTAACCGCATGGAAACGTGTGTGTACAGTACGTCTGTGTGCATTTGCATGTGTCTGTGTGTGAACGGCCAGTCAGCATTCAGACCGACCCTGCGTATTAAGAGTGGAATTTATGTAAAAGTTCTCATATTCGGCAGTCATTTCCTTTTGATGTTCAAGCTCACTGTTTCCAGGCAGGAATTTTTGAACTCTGGAGAGAAACGGAGGGGGTAATGGAGCGAAGGAGAAAAAGAAAAACAAAATTGGTAATTTTCTTCATGAAGCTGCAAAGGCAAACCTTCATCATAACCACACCCTTTGTCCACATGTTCTCTCTTGCCTAACCACTCATGTTTTGATGCCATTTTCCTCCTCTGTCTCTCTTATAATTGTCGAACACTATTATACTTCGTTTATTCATTTTTAGGATTAGGTTTGTGTGTGTGTGTGTTAAGGATATCCCTGCTCTGTTTGGATACTTAACTTAGTTAGGATAAATGGCTACACAGACACAAAAACACACAACATTCATTCCTGGTGTAAGGAATTAACGAAAGAGTAGTTTCATTGCATCCTAATTCACATTTATTGACAGAGCTAATGGAATCATGTCTGTGCTTGTTTGCTTGTCTTACTTTTTAAACATGCCCGTTAAGTGTCTGCTGCCTGCTTCGTGTACGTTTGTATTTATGTGTGTAAGAACGTGTCTGTCCACGTCTGCATTTCATTGTGTGCATACATGCATTCAGGCGTGTGTCTGTGTTTATCGATATAGCTAATGGATTTTCTGCTGGCCCAAAGTTTGTTTGTTCAGTAACCCAATATGGTGGTCGGTTTATAAGGCAAGCCTTCAGAATAGAAGCGTGACTCATGACTCTGTCTGACACAACCGTCGATGACCTGACACCCATATCAGGTAGCAGGAGAGAGAGGGAGAAATGAGAGGAGGGATTGTGATGATCAATAGACCATCAGGACGACATTTTAACCTGAAGAGTGGGAAATGAAATATTTGAACGGAGGAAAGAGAGGCAGGTAAATTAAGACACACAACGAGAAAGAATGAGAAGTAAAAAGTGGGATGTATATCAGAAGTATGTTTTTCTCAGCCCTGGACCACAGGTCGTGTTAACAGGATGTGTTTTCTTGACTGACTAATTATTTAGCAATGACTTAAAAAGTCTTAAGGCTGTCCATCATTTTGACAGATTAGAACACTAAGAGTGACCTAATGTAACGTAAAGTAATTGACACCCCCCATGCAGTTGGTGGCGTGTGCACATCAATTAGCTATTGCCTAGTCTCGATCTTACATACATGACGTTGTTGTCTAGCAGGCTTTAGCCGAAGAGGTTACTCCTTTGCTTTAGCCATCTCACTGGTAGGCTATATCGCTACATACCATTGCAAAATGCCACAGCAGCTGAGTGTCTGAGGTTTCATTCAAATGCCCAATAATCATGATGGCGTTGATAAACGAGGTGAGAAAAGCAAGGCTGGTCGGTTCATTGTCGGCTTGGTTAGCACAAACTAACACAGAGGCAGCTGCTAATATCTGACACGAGACGTCAAACAGTCCCAACAGCCTCATTCCAAAACAGAAAAGGCTGGACTCTGTTGTTACATCTCTTAATAACCACTTCTAACAGTAAGCCTGGTCAAAGTATGTGTGCGGGTGGACTCTCGCAAACTGTCCTTGGCACGGAGCTCACACTCTAACTATTTACATGTAACTAGTTACTCCACTGGGTAATACAGATGATGTTAATCGGCTAGCGGCGACTAAAATTACAACATTGGGTAATATAGAATTTTTACAACCCTGTCCGTCAAAATGACAGACAACAAGAGGTCTACCGCAGCCTCAGCTCTGGACCCTAAAAATCTGATTACATTACACATGAGGATGAAGGTCACATCTGGATAAACTGACCTCGACAAACAGGCACACACAAACATAACTTCTCATTAGGTATTTCTATAATCGGCAGATGCACAGATGGCTGCAGACAGTGTTACACAAGCCAGATAGTCGGACTGTCCAGCAGACATACAAGTACAGAACATATGATTTCCACAGAGACACGTCTCCCTCTCTTCCTTTGTACAAGTTGACTTTTCTGTCTACCTTAAGGTTCTCTCTCTTCTTCTCATTCTCTACCCTTGCTACATGAAAGGAGACTGTGAGACACTTATAACTCATGAAAGGGATTTGAGCTGAGCCCTCAATAAAATCCTGCATGTCCAATGGTGAATGGGAGTTTGAAAGGAGCTCTTGTGTGATTGACTGAGATGAAATCATGGCTGCTGAACAGCACCTGGATATGTATGCAGGAAACTGGCTATGAAGTGAGATTAAATTGAGCTTTATGTGGACAAACATATAGATATCTATGCATTGACTGCTCATGCAAGCATCAAAGACAGACTTAAGAGCACTTGGACACCTCTGTAATGATTCTGAAATGCTATTGTTGAAAAAGGACCACAGCACAATGAGAGCTGAACCAAAGTGTTAGGAAAACATAGCACTATCTTAGTTACGAGTTTAGCTGGACTTAACTGTAAGTATAGTATATATAAGTATAATCTTCCTCAAATCCAAAAGCAGCAGGACTGGGTCGCAATTGTTACTCTCAACTCTTATATATTAGCAACCAGTGTCAGCTCCCATGCAATGGATGTTCAGGTCTTAGATGTTATTTTAATGTAGTTACGTAATGATGTGCTCCTTGGCTTTGGAAGTAAGGCTCACTTACAACGACAGGTAGGAAACTAGTTAGCCTGGCATGCTAACACGTGCAGCTTATATTTGAGCTTACGAACACACCATTTAGTCCATTCCTGACTATTACTTTTGTGACTTTGAAGTTTTGGAAAGGCTAAAAAAGATACCACCCTACAACATTCAATTCATTTTACAGCTCCATGCACACAGCTTTAGCATATTACAAAATCCAAAACTTGACAACAAAGACTGTATATAAAGATGGATGACATAACAGCTACCCAAAAATGAAGTCAAAACATCCTGATCACCCCCTGGTGGCTGGCTACAGTATAAGTCATAAACCCTGCGTCCTCCATGTTAGCGAATGAGACAAGTGCCAAACTACAAAAATCAAAATACACATAAAAACTTTTTTTCCCCCAAAGATGGTCTCTGTCATTTGAGGTAACTCTTATCAGGCTGATGTTTGTTCAATTGTTCATTTTCTGATAAGTTTGGTTTTAATTAGTTATTTGGTGCTATAAAAAGGAGGTTTGTCATCAGGACTGACAGCTGTGATTGACTCACAATAGATGCTGCGTTTCATTGTCCTCAGAAGTCAGAGCTGAAAATTATGTCAAATTTGAGTCAACTGCGCTCCAGAACAACAAATCAGAAAACCAAGACAATGCCAGTTCTAGCCAGGATGGATACAGCAGTATTTTCTGCATACAAACACTGTAGCAACATGTCCAAGGATAGAAGCAGACAGCGCTGCATGTACGAGTGATTTCAAGACACAAATTTAAAACAGAAGTGCTCATAATTTATGCATCACTACAGTGTTTAAGAAATCTTACTTCAGGCGGTATTCCAGTTAACAAATCCTACTACATATTCAGAAATTCCAACTTCCAAGCTCAAATGGAATGCACCATGAATTAGATGGGTGTATGCACGGGACCTCGACACCATGGCTCCACGCCCTCACTGCTGCACAGACTCTGGCTCCAAATGATGTCACCAGCACAAGATGGCAGTGCTACCAGGTGTTTTAGCTTCATTTTCATAGTGGGAGGAAGTGGAGACACATCATCCACCTGTACAGTCTATGTTCGACAAGCTTGGCATGCATGGTTTCAGTTGCACCATACAAGGGAAGGGGTATCATGGTCAGCGGTTAATTGACCAAGAGAAGATTTTTTTTTTTCTTCCGAAAATGCTATTAAAATGGAGGACCCTTCACAGGAAAGATTCCACACCAAGGCAAGTGAAGCCGGCTAGATTGAGAGGACCATTAACATGTTTTGTGAACACATAATGATTTATGTAAATGCATAGCCCAGCTGTGATAACATCTATAAGCAAAAACATATTTAATATTTTGGAATAAAATGAAAAACAGAAATATAGAGGGAGAGATAAAGATGACAGTTAGCAGGTGATAAGTTGATCAAAGTTGATCAAAGTTAAAGCAGCTTAGGATCAAGAGGAAAGCATGAAAACAGAAATAAAGTAAAAAGAAGTTGATGCTAGAACAAGTGAAGAATACAGATAAACCAAAGCAGCAGATTGGTAAAAGTCAAAGAGCACTATGTGGTCTGCCCTGAGCCATGACACCGTGATTAGCTTTAACATTTCACACCTCTGTTGCCCCCATATTCGTCTCTCTCTGTCTCACTCTGTTCTCCCTTCTCCTGCTTCAGCTCCAACTGTCCCCCAGCATTGTTCTCAGAAAGAAAAAAAAACAGAGTATGGATCGTCTTACCTTTTCAGGAAGGCAGGAAAAAACACAGGGAGAACCTAAAACTCCCTAAAAACACAGGGGAGAAAGGGGGGAAGTGATGATCGTGGCATAAGGAGGGAGGGGGGAAGTGGGTGAGGAGTAGGAGGGCTGGAGGGTTTCGATAAAGAGAGGCTGGAAGAAGAAAGCAGCGAACGTAGTCTCTCTGATATTGATCAAAAGTCTCTGATAAGAAACCATTGCTAGCAAAATGTTCCTCACGCAGATACGTAGATACTGTAAAACCACGTATTTAGAGGTGTTTATTCCAAAACCCAAACTAATGTTTTAATCCTACGCAAACATTTCTTTCACACCTAGGATAAAATGTAGAGCTTGGCTAAACAGAGGTTTATTAAGACAGCCCAGACCCACAATAATGCAGCCATAAACATATTTTTTGGCAAACACATATCTATTATACACACACACTCACACACACTGACATGTTACCTCATGCCAACCTCATTCTGTCGCACAATAACAGCAGCATGATTCATGACATTAATAATGATAGGTGATACTAAACACTATTAATGACTTCTCGGATTACATTCTTCCTGTCAGTCACTCAAACTGGAATATCATGACCTTTCTGTACACCACAAGTACTGAACATGTTCAGATGACTTGGTGATCTCAGTAAACTGCTGTTGCACCATTGTGGAAGTGACTTTACAGGAACACTAGTAAGCACCACTGCTACGGCAAGAGTTACAAATAAAGGCAAAAAAATTCCACAAAAAAATCTTGAAGTTTCCCTTCCAAAATTTGATTTGCCCTGTGAAAAATAAAATCTCTTGGGCTTTAATTAAATGATTTAAAGTTCACTTGGAGCTGTAGTTGCCAAACCATACTTCTACTTCATGTTACATTGTCTTCTGATTTGTTGCCTGGTCAGCACTTTGACTTCTGTGACTATAATGATTTTGATTTCACTGTCCTGTGATATAACATATTTAATGTTACTGGGTAATTTGTTTATGAAAAGCACAAAATGTGCTTCTTGTATATCCCAAAGATGCAAGCAAATGGAAGCAATATTTTAACGCCTAAATATCAGTCATATAATTCAAACTAGGGAAGTTATTGATAGCTCCACAGTATAAATAAAACAGTGCAGTGCTAGGGCTGGCTTATCAGATTTTAACTCCATGATTATAGTTGATAATGTAAATAATGCTATCATTCAAATTCATATCTAGGTTTGATTATTATGGGTTTTTCCTGTTTTTTTTGCTGGTGAATTACACTCAAATATAGTGTAGGGAGTTGTAGAGAGAGTCCGTAACCATAACTGTGGAAAATCGTACAACAAGAGCAACTACACTAAATGGATAGCAAAAAGACAATGAGATGGCATTGGAGGAGAAAGACAAAGCAAGAATCGAGAGAAACGGAAATGATTTAAGAAGTGCTGGATTATTTACACGATATTATCATATGTGTATTATTAACATGATATCAATATTTCAATTTGAAATATTACATCGTTACAGGTATATCGTAAAACCTCTGAGTTCTACCTTTCCATTTTCTCATTCTGCCGCTTAAAGTAGACGTCTATAAAACCAACTAAGTCATATTGCTTTGCCATCTTAGGACTGAGAAGTTCATACAGAATTTTTAAAATGACAAATCACCACATGTTCTTAAGATATTTTAGAGTCTTTACGATATTCAGACCCCTTTAAGTTAAGCTCTGGAGTTCTCTGTTTTTTCACCGTGTAATGTTTTTGGTGAGGAGTGCAAAAATAAGAGTTCAATCCCCATCTCGCCCTGCCTGTGAGCCATGCGCTATATCAGGGGGGACTTTACAGAAAGTTGAGACTTCTCTCTCTCTCTCACACACACAGGGCAGATGTTATCGTCGTGATCAGGTATGTATGAGAAAAACGACACACACAGACTCACTTGCCCTCTAGATAAGGAGGTACAAGTTTCCAGCTTTCTACTGCAGCCATATCCTGTTACTAATACTCTGCCCTGGGCATGCACACCTACACATATATACACAAACACACACACACACACACACACACACACACACACTGCCCTGGGGCACAGGAACATCAGCTTCCACTATGGGCCTCCGTTTCTCACCCTTTTGCTGTCTTTCACCTCTGCATCACCTCTTAGCTCACACTATGACCTTTTCACACCTGTTCACAGACGAACTATAACTGCTCGGCAAAGACAAACACATACGGGTGTAAGAATGAAATGCTCATAAAAAGTGTGTAAAGCACAGTATTAGTCTCAAGACATTGTGCATTTCACACCTATGAATTAACACACAGAGAAAAACAGAAGAATACAAAAGCAAAAACTGGGAAAACGTTACCCACACACGGTATCCACCCTGTCATTAAATATTTAATTACTACAGCAAACTCTAGAGTAGCAACTATTCTTCGAGTTAATATGAGGTTACTCACAAAGGACTGAGCAGTTTCCTTTCTCACACACCTTCCTCAAGGCTGCATTTGCCCTTTTGACTCCAATAAATCAAAACAATAAACATATGACTGATTTACAGCCAACACATAAACGTGCAACAGGATTAGCAGCTTTGCAACATGAAGCTTAATTGTGGGCAGATGTCTCCTGTTATGTATCACTCTTATTTTTCTGCGCCTGTGTTGATTTGCATGAGGTGAGAGAGACAAGCCAGGTGGCAGACAGATATTAACAGGTACAGGCAGACAGATGCAGGAGGCTGAAACTGCAAGTGACAGTGAAAAGAGTGCAGGTGAGCGTTCTTTGGTTTACAAATGTCCGGAGATTTAGGGCACCACTTTTCTCTGGAACAGGTGCGACTCACTTCCTCAAGGCCAGGTTCAAAGGTCATGAACTGGAATGCCATGTCATAGCAGGGATATGTGAATTTGACTCCGAAACCTAATATTTCCTCACTTGGCTCACCTGCATCCTTCTGACTATGACTTTCATGTTCAGCTTACTCCAACTGTCCGTCTTGCCCTTAAGCAGGGAAGTCAAATTTACAGATGGTATGAACGAACCTACTGTTTCATTTTTAAGTTCCTGTATTGGTCTGTTGCATTGCAGAGCTACTTCCTGGTTCTACTTTAGGTAATTTACCTGCTCACTATATATATATGTGTGTATATATATATATACACAGCACAGGCCAAAAGTTTGGACACACTTTCTCATTCAATGCGTTTTCTTTATTTTCATGACTATTTACATTGTAGATTCTCACTGAAGGCATCAAAACTATGAATGAACACGTGGAGTTATGTACTTAACAAAAAAAGGTGAAATAACTGAAAACATGTTTTATATTCTAGTTTCTTCAAAATAGCCACCCTTTGCTCTGATTACTGCTTTGCACACTCTTGGCATTCTCTCCATGAGCTTCAAGAGGTAGTCACCTGAAATGGTTTCCACTTCACAGGTGTGCCTTATCAGGGTTAATTAGTGGAATTTCTTGCTTTATCAATGGGGTTGGGACCATCAGTTGTGTTGTGCAGAAGTCAGGTTAATACACAGCCGACAGCCCTATTGGACAACTGTTAAAATTCATATTATGGCAAGAACCAATCAGCTAACTAAAGAAAAACGAGTGGCCATCATTACTTTAAGAAATGAAGGTCAGTCAGTCCGGAAAATTGCAAAAACTTTAAATGTGTCCCCAAGTGGAGTCGCAAAAACCATCAAGCGCTACAACGAAACTGGCACACATGAGGACCGACCCAGGAAAGGAAGACCAAGAGTCACCTCTGCTTCTGAGGATAAGTTCATCCGAGTCACCAGCCTCAGAAATCGCAAGTTAACAGCAGCTCAGATCAGAGACCAGATGAATGCCACACAGAGTTCTAGCAGCAGACCCATCTCTAGAACAACTGTTAAGAGGAGACTGCGCCAATCAGGCCTTCATGGTCAAATAGCTGCTAGGAAACCACTGCTAAGGAGAGGCAACAAGCAGAAGAGATTTGTTTGGGCCAAGAAACACAAGGAATGGACATTAGACCAGTGGAAATCTGTGCTTTGGTCTGATGAGTCCAAATTTGAGATCTTTGGTTCCAACCGCCGTGTCTTTGTGAGACGCAGAAAAGGTGAACGGATGGATTCCACATGCCTGGTTCCCACTGTGAAGCATGGAGGAGGAGGTGTGATGGTGTGGGGGTGTTTTGCTGGTGACACTGTTGGGGATTTATTCAAAATTGAAGGCACACTGAACCAGCATGGCTACCACAGCATCCTGCAGCGACATGCCATCCCATCCGGTTTGCGTTTAGTTGGACGATCATTTATTTTTCAACAGGACAATGACCCCAAACACACCTCCAGGCTGTGTAAGGGCTATTTGACCAAGAAGGAGAGTGATGGAGTGCTGCGGCAGATGACCTGGCCTCCACAGTCACCGGACCTGAACCCAATCCAGATGGTTTGGGGTGAGCTGGACCGCAGAGTGAAGGCAAAGGGGCCAACAAGCGCTAAACACCTCTGGGAACTCCTTCAAGACTGTTGGAAAACCATTTCAGGTGACTACCTCTTGAAGCTCATGGAGAGAATGCCAAGAGTGTGCAAAGCAGTAATCAGAGCAAAGGGTGGCTATTTTGAAGAAACTAGAATATAAAACATGTTTTCAGTTATTTCACCTTTTTTTGTTAAGTACATAACTCCACATGTGTTCATTCATAGTTTTGATGCCTTCAGTGAGAATCTACAATGTAAATAGTCATGAAAATAAAGAAAACGCATTGAATGAGAAGGTGTGTCCAAACTTTTGGCCTGTACTGTATATATATATATATATATATATATATATATATATATATATATATATACATATATACATATATATACATACAGTCAGGTCCATAATTATTTGGACAATGATACAGTTGTCGTCATTTTGGCTCTGTACACCACCACAATGGGTTTTAAATGAAACAATGAATACCTGCTTAAAGTGCAGACTCTCAGCTTTCATTTAAGGCTTTTTTCAAAAATGTAGTATGAACCATGTAGGGATTACAACCATTTCTTCACACAGTCCCCTGATTTTAAGGGCTCATAAGTATTTGGACAAACTAACATAATCATCAATTAAACAGTCAGTTTTAATACTTGGTTGCAAATCTTTTACAGTCAATGACTGCCTGAAGTGTTGGACACATAGGCATCATCAGATGCTGGGTTTCTTCCCTGGTGATGCTCTGCCAGCCCTTTACTGTAGCCGTCTGCACTTCCTGCTTGTGTTTTGGGTGTTTTGCCCTCAGTTTTGGCTTCAGCAAGAGAAACACATGCTCAATTCGATTCAGGTCAGATGATATGACTTGGCCGTTGCAGAACATTCCACTTCTTTGCCTTAAAAATGTCTTTGGTTGCTTTTGCAGTATGCTTCAGGTCATTGTCCATCTGCACTGTGAAGCATCGTCCAATGAGTTTTGAAGCATTTGGTTGAATCTGAGCAGATAATGTAGCCCCAAACACTTCAGCTTTCATCCTGCTGCTCTTCTCAGCAGTCACATCATCAATAAATACAAGAGAACCAGTTCCACTGGCAGCCATACATGGCCATGACATAACAGTACCTCCACCATGCTTCACTGATGAGGTGGTGTGCTTTGGATCATGAGCAGTTCCTTCCCTTCTTCCTTCTCTTGTCTTCCCATCATTCTGGTAGTTGATCTTTGTTTTATCTGTCCACAGTATGCTGTTCCACAACTGTACAGGCTTTTTAGATGGTTTTTGACAAACTCTAATCTGGCCTTCCATTTTTAAGGCTAACCAATGGTTTGCATCTTGTGATAAACCCTCTGTATTTATTCTAGTGAAGTCTTGTCTTGCTTACAAGAGCAGCAGGATGAAAGCTGAAGTGTTTGGGGCTACATTATCTGCTCAGATTCAATTAAATGCTTCAAAACTCATTGGACAATGCTTCACAGTGCAGATGGACATTGACCTGAAGCATATTGCAAAAGCAACCAAAGATATTTTTAAGGCAAAGAAGTGGAATGTTCTGCAACGGCCAAGTCATATCATCTGACCTGAATCCAACTGAGCATGCGTTTCTCTTGCTGAAGCCAAAACTGAGGGCAAAACACCCAAAACACAAGCAGGAAGTGCAGACGGCTGCAGTAAAGGGCTGGCAGAGCATCACCAGGGAAGAAGCCCAGCATCTGATGATGCCTATGTGTCCAACACTTCAGGCAGTCATTGACTGTAAAGGATTTGCAACCAAGTATTAAAACTGACTGTTTAATTGATGATTATGTTAGTTTGTCCAAATACTTATGAGCCCTTAAAGTCGGGGGACTGTGTGAAGAAATGGTTGTAATTCCTACACGGTTCATACTACATTTTTGAAAAAAGCCTTAAATGAAAGCTGAGAGTCTGCACTTTAAGCAGGTATTCATTGTTTCATTTAAAACCCATTGTGGTGGTGTACAGAGCCAAAATGACGACAACTGTATCATTGTCCAAATAATTATGGACCTGACTGTATATATATATTAACATGTGCAAACAATGGTAGGTATATATTATAATGTACAGCAAATGGGTCATTATTGGTAAATGAAACTTGACAGGGTGATACAGTTTTATATCACTTCACATTAAGGCCCTGCATCACCCTGTTGGGGTTCATCTTGCAATAATGATGTTAGTTAGTAGCAGTTTATTACAAACATGTAAGTAGCAAATAACCAATATTACATTATCCCTTTCTTACCATACTTTGCACATGTTAATATATGTTCAAGTCGAACCAGGAAGTAGCTCTGCAATGCAGGAACATAACAATGGAACAACAGGTGCATTCATACTATCTGTAAATTTAACTTCCCTGGTCACTGTACATTATCCTGCCTGACTTATTTTTCTATTGCTTCCGCTTTGCATCTATAGTATGATCAGATATGTGTCCACAGCAGCGGTCTGTTACTCATAGCAAAGGACTGTTATACAGAAACAACAGATTGCAGAACGTCATAATTGAAGAATCAGAATTGAGTCCTCAACGAAGTGGTGTAATAAATCAATTTAGATCGAGTTCAAATTCAGATAAACAAAAGTAGACATCAAACCAGAAAGACTTACCACCAACCAAATAATAATCTGAACATTCAACCATTGCAGCAGGTTTACTAGGAATCGTAGTTTTTAGCTTATGTAAAAATGAGCCACATAGTGAGAAGGTAGGTCATCCCCAAGACCTTGAAGTTGAACCAAGAAGCAGCTGTGAATTGCTATTTACTTGAGTTATCAAATAACAGCAGGAACTACTGTCACTTTCTTTTATGCTTTCAAATAAGAGTTTTGGATAACGTGTCTACGTAGAAGGCGCTCAATACCCGTCAAGCCTGTATTCTTTGGCCGTACTGTATCAGTTTGTAAATGTCTGTCCAGTGGAGTCTGTGTGACATACATGGAGTGAAGCTGGTGAGTAAAATGTTTTCAGGACTGAAAAGGACAATGGGGAAAAAAGTTACAAGACAATGAAAGTTTGACATGAAAACCCTTTTAGTGTTGTCAGTGTCTTGTCAACTGAACGATGTGGGTAACCTAACTCAGACAAAACACAGTCAATGACAATCCAACGTCAGTACATGCACACTGGCGATACTTGCTGACATTTTAAAAACCAATAAACAATTACAACACAGCAGATGTTTCTTTTCTTAATGCCATTTTCACTTTTCCCGCAAGACTACCATGTATCTCATGCTGATAATGTCAACAGTGAGCTTAGCAGAAGCACCTGGATAACAAGACAAGCTGTCACTCTGTGCCTAAATCTCCTCACACACATTCACACAAATACACACACATATACACAAGTGAGTAAGGTCTTGACATGTTCACTCAAAGCTTTAAGGGTGAGATTAGATGGGCCTATCGACAGTTAACACACACACACACACACACACACACACTGAGTGGTTGGATGGACAGCTCCCACAGCACTAAATGGTAAACAGTAGGTTTTAGGTGACGTGTGGAATGTAGAAAATGCTCTTTCATAATAAGCTGCTCTCTAACACTGCAGGGCGGGTCAATCTCTCTGTCTTTCTGTGAATGTGTGCATGTGTGTGTGTGTGTGTGTGTGTGTGTGTGTGTGTGTGTGCGCTGATGACCAACCTTTCGGTCTGACTGAACCTGTCACGGCCAACTGTATGTGTGTGTGTTAAAGTGGTGGACTTAACATGATGAAGTGGTTTTAACAGGCAGAGATTAGATGTGTGAACAGCTGAGCACAAAGTGGCAACATTAGAAAGGCGATAAATTTAACTTGCACATGTAAGCCCACATGCTCAGTTGTGACACGTCTAGACAACAAATACATTGCATGTTACCCTGTGTAAGATGGGTCTAATGAAGTCTTGGTTGAAATGAAATAATATTGAGGCATGTCAGATGGTGTGATAAATGTCGTAGTGAATCGTAGTGGTACAATGTGTTCATTTTTAAAAAACGTCTAAAAAATGTCATCAACTCGCGTCATCTATCAGCACTGCTCTCATGTTTTGTAAATGAACCCAGGCACAGCGGGGGAAAATAGAGCATCATGAAATGCGATTTGGCAAAGTGAGTTTGAGGTAAATATGTTTTTAGCCGTGGCTTTACACTCGCTCAAAAGTGTGCTCTGTTTCACGATTGTGTACTATTTTCCAGGCAGTTCAGGGGCCTTTGGGGACGATATTCTACTACACATCTTCACACATTAAAGTGTCACTTTGTTATTTTTTTTTTTATCTTGACCCTATTTTCCCATTTTTTATGTGTCTAAGTAGTATTGAGAGAGATCGCTGCAGCTGGCAGCAGCAATACAGGCTGCAATTTAATAACTTGGGCCATTTTTTGTCTGTTTACCGCCACTAAAAGTGCTTGTTTTTGCCACTGATAGGCTCAGATTATTTCTCTAGGTGTCTGACAACATTGTGGAAAGGATCCCTACAGAGACAGAGCTTTTTGTTAGAGTAGGATCCTTTTTGTTTCACTAGAAACATCCCCAAGTTTGCCATCGCCAAACCCACCAGACTCTATTCAAATATACTGTAATTTTAGCATGCATAAAGCCAGCACTTCTCCACATCTAACTTGGTGAATAAAGGTTTTATTTCAACCAAACCAAGTGATTGCTTGTTAAAACGGTATAAAGACAGACCAAGATGGCTGTTGTGAGTTTTATTTTGTTTCAGTTGACTTTGAATGAAGTGTGTTTTATGATAACAAAATTACTGCTTATTTAAATGTAGTCTGGTGGGTTTGAAGATGGTGAATTCAGGGCTGTTTCTGAATAAATGAAAAGAGTCTTGCTATTTAACAAAAAGGTCTATCTTTGTAGGGATCTTTTCCATAACTTGTCAGATACTTCTAAAAACAATCTGTGCCTGTCCGCAGCTAAAACAAGCACTTTCAGTGGACGTAAATTGACGGTGCACAATTGCCCATGAACATTACATTGCAGCCAGTTTTGCTGCTGCCAGCTGCAGCGGTCTCTCAATAATAGACCAATTTCAAAATATGTTGTTCCCATTAATCACTTTGACAAATAAACATGGGAAAACAGGGTCCAGGCTCAGGATGATTAAAGGTACCCTTTAAGGGGCGTCGGTGGCTTCGTGGGGCCCAGGTTCGACTCCAGCCTGTGGCCATTTCATGCATGTCACTCCCCCTCTCTCTCTCCCCCTTTCATACTTGTCTATCCTGTCAATTAAAGGCTAAAATGCCCCCCCCCCCCCCCCCCAAAAAAAAAAAATCTTTAAAGTTACCCTTTAAGTAAACACACACAACACAAACCTTGTACACACAGCACAAACACATCCTCACGCTTGGGAACGTACACACTTACACATAATTTAACCATAGCAGATTGACAACTGTGTACCTTAAGTGTGACCTGTAGGTGCTTGTGGGCATGTATGTGCACCTCACACTTACACTCACACAAACAACCCTCCTTTGTCACTTTATCTGACACACTGTCAGAAACAGTTGTGCAATTCATGTCAGTTAATTACAGCAGATGGACAAACTGGTGTGACTACAACTGTCAATTTCAGTGGCCTAAAACTATTCCTTCATCTTTACATTCAGACTGCAACACAGACACCTAAATATGGGAGGAAAAAAACACTGTTGTGCTCTCTAACAAACACATTGTCCACACATAGACACTGTGTCTCACTTTTTTTTTACGTTTCTGTCATCTCTCTGCTCTATTTCCTGGTTGGTACCTGTCTTCAGCCAGGTGGGACTCTAGAGTGTGTGTGTGTGTCTGCCTGTCTGCTACTTGAGCAGTGACATACTCAGCAGAGAGTCACAGAGAGTTCATCCAACAAGAACAGGAGGATGTGCCAGGACTGTCATGTCCCAACAACTTTACAGGAAAGCTGACACACACACACACACACACATACACACATACACACACACACACACACACACACACACACACACACTCGCTTACTCCCACATGTACCAAGGAAACAATGCCCTCTGTATTCTTCTATACTTTATAGATTTGAGATTTGCAGTGGGAGGTAGCCATTGAGCAATAAAAAAAAACACCTCTGAGTGCGTATAAATATGTCTAGAAACCACATTTTTCTTTCCTCATTCTATTCCCATCCTGTTCTGCCAACATTTCCTTGATACATTCAGTAAGTGTGTTTAAAGCGGGCCGAGCATTAATCGAAAGAAAGAGGGTACAAGGTCACATTTTTGGACAAAACATGAACTTATTTCCCGCATCTTCCTCATTTCCCTGGAGTTTTCTGGAAGTCCCCCTGTGAAAGCTGAGATGGGCTGGGTCTCTTACTCTGGTCAGGGCTTCATTCCCCTGGCCCATCCCCATCAAAGGCCTTCTGTTTAGGGGTGAAAGAGTCCAATTTCTGGGCCTCCCAGAACCAGGCCGTATGGTGGCATGGAGAGAAGGGCCTGGAGCGGGGAGGTGCTAAGTGAGCAGGGGGCTAAGCGAGAGCCTGGGGAGTGAGTGAACAGAGCCGGCCGACTAATGGTTCCCTCGCTGGGGAGAAGAGGAATGTGTGGTGGGGGAGAGGAGGGGAGACACGGCCGATATATAAGAGGGATATGTGTGTATGAGGGTTATTTGTAGATGTTAGGGGAGATGAGTGTGTGTGTGTGTGTGCTTTATTTACCCACAGCGCCCCCATTAGGGAGACCCTGGAGAGAAATACATTCAGCACTTCATTCATTATACTCAGCTGTCATCTGTGCACTCACACCAACGTTCATGCGCACGGACAAGCAAATGCATCCAGTCATTCCTGCGTGATTATAACCATGTACGTGCAGCAGACACGCGGTCCTTTACATCATTTGCACTATAGATCATACGTCATTTGCACTATAGATCGAGGCCTAAAGAATAAAAAAATCTAGTGTTTCTACTACAAAAAAGAAGCATTAAGAAGTTCATAAAAAACTGATACACATTTGGGTAGAAAAATACGTTTGTTTTTATTTTCTGTCCTTTTTTATGATCTCCTGACCCCAGAGATTTATCTTGGGACCCCTTGGTGGTTCCTAACCCCAACATTAGCAGCAACTGTCTCAAAGCACGGCACTTGTTACAATGGAGCTGCTCACAGGCCGGTAGACGCAGACAGTGACATGCATTGTCTGGCCACTGATGTGGCAAGCCGCCAGGTGTTTGTGCACAATGGTAAAAGCCACCACCCACCACGGATACATGTCATAAAAAAATAAAAAATAAAAAGCAGTTCTGGAAAAAAAAATATTTTTCTTTGGAGTCTTCCTTGTTGCTCAGTTGGTTATACGACAAATACAGTACACTGAATGTGATGTGTCCCTTTCTCGGTCTCTGTTTTTTCTGTCAATCACTACATACAGCAAAGGTTAAATTTAGTTTTATAACCTATAAACATCTTCATTTTTTTTAAAAGGTAAAAAAAAAAAGTTTCTAAAAAATTGTATTGTATTGTTTTTAATTGTATTAAAAAAAGTTATATTAAAGGACATTAACTGAAGAGTATTAACATTCACTGTCAATTGCCATTAACCATGATCAACAAGTTCTTTAACTCGACTATATATGACAGAATTACAAAGCTAATTTGCATTCATAATATCTTTCTCCAAATGCTAATGTAAGTGTACTGTACACACAGGCCATAGCATTTAAACACACTGTCGATACCGACACTGCATTTCTCGGCACCGCAGAATAACTACATCGACACTCTAACCATATGTGTGCATAAACATACATTTTTAAAGTCTTGATCCTCATCTCACCCCACTCACATCTGCAGCTCTATGCTGCACACAATAAAAGACGAAAGGAGGTGGAAGGATGTAGGGGAGGATGCGACTTTCCTGTGAAAATAAACATGTGAAACAAACACCCAGTGTGTGGGGGTCGGGTTTCGCTGCTGTGACGACAATGAGTGTGAGGAAGAGGGCCATCGTAATTGGAGCCAGAATAAAATACTGTAAAGGCATGGCCAGTGAAATACACACACACGTGATTCAGTTCAAAACTCTGTTAGAGTATCATTGAGTCCTTCGCCTAGATGTGTGGTGCACAAAAAACCACACACACGGGTAAATCAGGAAATGAGCATAAAAACAGATGCATGAGCATAAATACATGAATATATAAATGGTGTATGCAAAAACACACGACCAGCACAGGCCACGGTAAATTGATCAGAACCCACCATGGCATAGCCACCCACATGTGCGGGGAAACTGACACTATCAACACAGTTGTGGGAATCCCCACATAAAACAAGACACAGTCACTCAAATGAGTCATTTACATGTACAAGTACCCCTGACCTTCTACGCAAATGACTTATCAGAAAGAGGTTAAGTTATTCCTCTGCACTGTGCACAAACAATGACAGCTAACAGGATGTAACTTAAAAAACCAAACAAACATGAGGAGATTTTATGTCGTGTCATATTAGTTTGTATACTGACTTCCATCATTGAAAAAACATGCCCCAGAAATGTTTCCCATCACCGCCTCCATAAAAAGAAACCTGCCAGTCAGACATTACTGAAAGTACATCATGAATGTGCACATATAGAAGAATGTGAAAATGTGACAAAAATCCACACACGATAGCGGATGTAATATCGAGTATCAGTACGGTATGTGTGAGAAAACATTACTCTGTTTCTCTTGCTATTTCCCTCTCGCACTCGTCTTCTCTGTCTCACCTGAGCTAAAGGTCCTGGGAACAACACGCTTACTCCCGTGGTGAGTGACAGCTCATGGCCCCGAGGCAGCCGGCTCCGCCTCCAGGTGAGGTCTGACCGTCTCAAGTTTCCACCTCAACCCCCTCATTCATCTCCTGCTCTCTCTCTCTCATTTTCTCGTAATGCACCTTAAGGCTCACCTTGCTACCTGACAACACTGCACACACATGCAAATTCCACAATAAACTTGCACAAATATAGCACGACAAATACACAGGACAGTCACTCAAACACATATACTTTTAGTGTATTAAAATTATCTACACATGGACACACAATCAAGTGCACATGCTGTCATACAAAATCACACAAAAGACAAAAATACAGTAACAGAAAAATAAACCCAAAATGTCACATCCCCCACCCTGCCAGGCAGTTGAGAGAGCTTGTGTGCATCCGTGTGTGTGTGTCTTTATGTGTGCATGGGTGTGTGTGTGTGTGTGTGTGTGTGTGTGTGTGTGTGTGTGTGTGTGTGTGTGTGCAGAGCCTGAGGTAGTGGGGTTTCTATTACAGTGAAGCTTCCTTTCCCAGGTGAAAAAGCCAAGCAAAGAGAGGTAGTGTAAAATCTCACAGCCTCAGGGGACGACAACACCACTCGTACCCCCTCTTCCTCCTCCCCGCCTCCACTGGTACGCCCCTACCTGTCAATAATTCCATTTACATTCACTCCAATAATCTGATCAAAATCACAATAATGTAGTATGGCAATTATGTTAACCGTCATGTAGACACCTTAACCAGGTTATCTTATTTGTATTAAGGATAAAATACGAATAAATGTATGTTAAGTGAGAGTGCTGGATAAGTTGTCTCATACTACCTCCGTACCCGAGGACGGTACATTTATCCATGCCCAAGTCGATTTGAAAAGTTGGTTTTAACAGTTCAGGTGTGATGCAGAACAATCACCACTCCATCTGGCTTGGTCTTGGCAAAATGCTGGAAACACCAGTAAGTCCAAACTGGTAGTAAAAGATTTCCACACACTTAAATCTATGCAATATTTAACTTTATTGTTGAGCTTTCGGTCTATTTGACCTGCATCAGAGATGTATGCTCTGATGCAGGTCAAATAGACCGAAAACTCAACAATAAAGTGAAACACTGCATAGATGTAGGTGAGCAGAAATCTTTTACTAACAGTTCAGGTGTGAAAACCAACTGTACTAAAACACAAAAGCCGACTGCTATTTAGGTCGAGTAGAAGTTGTTAAGTAGACTCGAAAAGGCCACACAAATCCTCATTTGCATACAGCATGCGCAGATGTCAATCTCTGAACTGCATGGCCATGGGTGATAAAGTAGGAAGGCAGGCGAGAGGGCTTTTCTTGACAGTGTCTCCGAATTATAAACAATAGTAGGCGTAATGCGAAGGCGGACAGCGTTTGGGATCGGGATCCTTTTCTACACTGTTGCAACAACATAAGCAAATGTCATGTAGATGATGACACAACTTTACTCTAGTATGGAACAATATTACTAATGTGAAAGCTGAGTGGCGGGGGAATGGAGTGAGGGGGTATCATACTCAGGCACAGTATGAATCAAATGTCCCTAATATGAAACTGTGTGTCTGTGTCTAATCTTCAAACGTCAAGAATATTCCCCAGAGATTTGTCACATTTCTCCTGTTTCAGTGAGAACACACCCACCTACATAGTCATGATTCATTTTAGCTCTGCAAAGCCTAAAAATGCACTCCCCAAAGTTCACTGAGCGGTCTGAAATCCACCTGCCAGGCTGTCTCAAGCCAAAAAAAAGATTTTGCCAGGACTGGGCCAGCTACTATATGAACCCTGTAGCCATTAATTTGGATATTTACATCAGTCTATCTGTATATTTGGAAAGGCACAGCACTGGTTGATTTGCTGTGTGTGTGTGTGTGTGTATAAGAGAAAGAGAGAAAAAAAGGGAGCGAGAGAGAAGGTGGGATTGGATTAAGATGACACATTGGATGTATAAATGGTCAAGTGTGTGTGTGGGGCTGTTTTTGTAGGTGAGGCTGTGGTGAGGGGGGGAGTCTGTGTGGGTGTGTGTCACTTTCTCTCAGCCAATCGGTGAGGCTTGGCACTCTGGTAAGAGTACGCAGCGTGGAGGCCAGAGGGAGGCATAGAATGAGCTATGAGAAAATAAAACAAAAGGAGACAGGGATAATGTTCTCAGCCATTTAAATGAAAGTGCCAAAAAATGAGGTCTGAAAAATGTGTAAATTGAAACGGCTGTACTTGAAGCCATTCATTTCCTGTGGTATCTGGGTAAATATTATGAACTCTACTCCAGAATACTGAGCACACTATCCATCATGACTCACACAAGCCAAGCTTGAGCTCACTTTTACTCCACTACTAACATAATTAGTTGGAGAATTATAGTCTATACAACTGTGTGTGTGTGTGGGTGATGATGCTGTTTTGCCCCTGGCAGCTCTAAGGAGGAGAAACATATTGCCTCAATCCAGGATACTGAGTGCTACAACATGGAGGCAGTGAGCCAGGGCGCACACACACGCACGCACGCACGCACGCACGCGCGCGCGCGCGCGCGCGCACGCACGCACACACACACACACACACACACACACACACATATATATATATATATATATATGCATATATGTATAGAGTTCATAATTCTCTGGCTCAGCAGGTGTTAAATGAAGATTTAAGTTCCTTTACACCCTGTTTTTTTCTTTTTTTGCATTCAGTGTATGTACAGTAAGTACGTCTATCGTATTTCTATGAAAGAGACACTGTATTTCTTTCTTTGTCTTCAATCATTGATATCATTTTTACCAGCCACTTTGACCAGCTAGGCTTGACAGAGATGATTAATTTGTATAATTACAACTTTACTTCATAGTGTCACAGTAATCTTCTAATCACTGTTACATCTGTCACTGATCGTTCAGTTAAATAAAATTTCCTAAAGGAGCATTGTTTAATATTTAGGGGGATTTAGTGGCATCTAGCACTGAGGATTACAGATTGCAACCAGCTGAAACTTCTCCTAGTTCAAATTCCTCCATTGTTTACTGTTCAGGAGGTTTTAGCCAGGAGCCAAATCATTCACAGAGATCTCTTCTGCTCCAAAACAAACTGACCAGGTGATTTAAACCGGTAAAAACACTCAATAAATCAGTTTCACGTTACAAATCAGTGTTTCTCCAACACTTTTCAGCCTGTCTGCGATGTGCCGCTAACCCAGCACCTGCTCAAATGTGCTCATCTTTTTTCTCTGATAACTAAATGTGTGCTCACCATTTTTCTGATCCAGACATTCAGGTTTTTTTTACAAGGAGTCGAATTATCTGCAAAGGTCTCTCCCTCTCTAAAACAAACAAATCTGGTGATTTAAACAGATAAAAACACTGAATAAAGTAGTTTCATGGGGAAAAGACTGTGTTTTTCTGATGCTGCTTGTCACAGAGGGACTGCTAACTATGCAGTCCGACACAAAAACATGAATGGCTCTACTGAGAGCTGGTATGTACATTTGGGGTACTACAGAAACATGGTGGTGCAACATGGCGGATGTAGTGGATAAAGATCCACTCCCATATCTCATTCTGAGGTAAAGAAAACCAAATGATTCTTATTTGTAGGGGATTTCACACCAAAGACAACATACTTCTTATATTATATTCCATTTCTGTCAATATATCCCCCTGAATCCTAAACACTGAACCCTTAAGACCTTAACACACCAGGAGTGTGACGAATAAATGACATGAAAATCCAAACTGTTCATACTGGCAGTGATGCAAATTTGCATGCTGCAACACTTGTTCAATAAAAGGTGTGAATAGAGTCGTGACAGCTCATTCTCCATTAAAAAATGCTTTTAATATATAAATGAGTTTCCTTTTAGCAAAATGCTCTGAGCAAACTTGAGGTCCCTCTGGTAAACAGTTGCACAGTGCATATGTCTAGGGCTTTTATTGTGAAAGGTAAGATGCGCTGCCTTTGAAACAAGTAATAAAGTTTGGTGTATTGATTCAGACTACAGAACCTCTGTGTTACTTTTTAATACTTGTCTTTAATATAAGACAGGGTGCTGAGATACACAAACAATCATGTCGTGACGGTGTGACATAACATTTGCAACACACAGCGTGACTCACTGATGTCCTTATTTGCCCTGTGAAAGCTCAGAAATGTCAACCATTTCGTTCCAACCTCGCTCGTTGGCCAAGTAATATTTGCGGTCTGTGTGAAAGTGTTCATCACAGAAACAAATATATTAACGTGCAATTAATTAGTTATAGTCAACTGACAAAAAAAAAATGCCCTTGGTGTGAAAAGACCTTTACATGTCCAAACAAATGAGTTCTTCACAAGTGTTTGGGAATACCAATGCATGCCACACAGTATAATTTGCCTACATTTCATTTCACACCTCTCTCACTTTTTCTGCCAGTTTCATTATCGTTATCTTGTGTCACCATCGACTCTGAGCGTGTTTGCACAAGAAACATATCAGTCTGTTTGGAACATTGGGTTATAACCTCTTGCAGTGCCTTTATTTTGTTTATTCCTACAAAGCTCAGCTTTTCCACTGCTTTTGCGGTTATCTATTCCACTGTGTCTGAAGCAAATCAACTGAAGACTGGTTATGTCTTGAACTTGCCATGACAACCAATAAAAATGTAAACCAAACCTAAACCTCACCACAGTTGTGTTTTCTAATTCTCCTCTGTTAAAGGATAATTCAGTTTTGTAACAAAATATTTTATATTATTACTCTTGATAATGATGACATTGTATTCATTAAGTCAGTTGCTGAGATCTGTAAATGCTACATCATCACTTAAAAGATGGGGAAAGAAACACGAACAGCCAGACAATCATACAAGTGAACCCTCAGATAAGCCAACTGCTTTGCAGGAGAAATGGTGAAATGGTAAAAGTTTTTACCCAACTTTTTATTGTAACGTGCATCAGAACATACAGACCGACTCCCTGGTTCAACTTAACTGTACTTTACTTGCCATCGCTGTGTACACACATAGTTTTTCTGTGCAATGGTGGAATAATTACTGATATTTTGGGTACGCTCACCTTTATTTTTCACTCCAAACTAATTTTTTTCAATCAGGGGTGTCAAACATACCACCCGTGGGCCAGAACCGACCCTCCAAAGGGTCCAATCCGGCTCACTAGATGACTAAACTAAAAGGTGCCAGGTTTCAGGAGCAAGTTAAACAATGTGTTGCCTACTTCATGTAAAATTCTGCTTCAGAGGCTTTACACCCTGATTAGAATACAGTTCTCTGATATAACAATGAATACTTACTGTGACCATGTTCTTATGATATTGTACATTGTGCAAAATATTGTCAATCAGCAGATTCAGTTCATAAGAATCTGTATCAGGAAATGTGTGGATAAATGCACAGTGACAAGCAGACTGACTGAATGTAGAAAAACTGAGGCATACTGTTGAGAGTGTATTTATTTTTCTTAAGACATCTCAGGTTGTTCATCTATTTTGTTAAAGGATGAATGTCTACAGAATGTATTTGTAATTCTTTACACAAAAAAAGGTAAAATATTGGAGCTGATGGTACTTATAGGTTATCATGTGATGGTTTTATTGGTCCGGCCCAGTTAAGATTAAATTGGACTGTATGTGGCCCATGAACTACAATGAGTTTGCTTTAGATAATCTGTAAAAATTAGCGTTATCTGTGTGTGTACAATGGTATCATAACTGATTTAAACAATGGTCAGAGCTATGAAAATTAGACAAAAGTTCTAATACCATGCTTTTTATCAGAGAGAAAAGAAAAACCCACCATTTATTCCTTTAGACACCAACCCAAGATGTAAGCTAAGATTTTAGCTGCAAATGACATACAAGTCCCATACACTCCTATTCCTACTTCTCATTATGATGAGCTTTCCCATAAATGCAAAATGTACATATACATAGCATATATACACACACCTGCCTAAAGAAACTGCATGCAACAACAAAGTGAGGCATGTTCTCTCCCGAGTAATTGTTGCTAAATCCTTGTCTGTCATTAAATGAGGGTGTCAGCTGTCATAAATAAGAAAAATTGGTCAGTCTCTCAATCTCTCTCCCTCCGCAGGCCAGCACAAATGATAGATGAGGAGAGGTAACTGGATGGATTTCTCTCCTCATTCCAATGCCTCCAATGCTACCTGCCAGCTGGCCAGACAGAAGCAGAGACTTCTGGGATAGATTTATGTGTAGTGGTGGGTCTAAATTGGCCCCACATCAGGATGGCCTCTCACTAAAGTATTAATAATGATGGTTCCTGTTTGAGTGTGTGCAGGATTCTGGCAGCCTTTACATGTCTGGCTTGCCCTCTCTAAGCTGTTCTCCGTCAGCAATACCACACAAGCACACGCAGACGCATACGCACACACACTAAAAAGCACATTACCAGAAGCACTTGCAAAGGCCAACACACATGCGTGCATGCACACGGACACACACACACACCACCTCCTCATCCCCACTTGGCTCTGGATGAACCAACCGCAACACACAAAGAGGCTCAGGAGATAGAGCGTGATGACTAAAACTGCTTCTCATTCATCACTCTCTTTTCAACCCTCTCTCTCTCTCTTGCCTCTTTACTCACCCATCATAAATACCACTGGTGCGAGAAAATCTATTTCCCCCATGTCCTCACACATGCACACTAAAATAGAGTCATTTCAATGCCTGTCTAAACAATCATTTTCACGTCTGAGGCGAGTTGGTTGATACTCTGCTGAAATGTACTCAATGTGCCCTGCGAGCCGGTGGCTTCTGAGCTGAAGTGCCAGTATTGAAAATGTACACAAAGAGGTGTTTATCTGACGGACGCTGGATGGTTTGAAGCACACTGACAATGTGCTTCCACTAGCAACAGATTTGTGAGGCTTTTGAAACCACAGCTAACCCAGGCAAGTGCAGCACTGCAATTTTCACACATAGTAAATGCCACGGACACAACTTTTTTTATTCCATTGTGGAATGACACAATTTCTTTATGAGGACCTGCAGAATAAAGTACGGAGGCTCAACATTATATTTGTATGGAGCCACTCAGTGGTATTATGATTGGTAGGTCTATTAATCTTTTATATTCAAATATAGGAATTAAAGAAACTTAAAGATACTTTAATGTTAGTAGCACTCGACGCAAAGTGAGGCTTCCGACCTCAACAAAAAAAGTACAGACCTAAGATGACACCATCGTCTGTCAACATTGCTCCTGCACTGACGGATATGTGTCCCCTCTTCCCCTTCTGCAGATCAGTTCGGTGCAGGACTTTGGAAAGGTTAATTGTTGAGGTTAAACTGTAAGAAAAATCTACATCTACGTCTTCAGTATGAGTCAAGTTGTGAATATTTTCTCCCTTTCCTCACCTTCTGTCCTGTTTCCCCTATTTTTAGCATCCTCTCTTGCTTACTTTCTGTCTTCTGTATACACCACTCTCTTCACCCCCACATTGGCCATGTTATGTGGTTTTGCTCTTTAAAGAATGCCACAGCCGTCCACAGTGGCAGCCTGAGAACTGTCACCGAGACGGTTAGAAAACCATTAACAACGGCTCATGCTCCTCCACTGTAATCACAGCCTGTTTGCTTTGGAAATGATGGATGAAACAACAGTCACTTGCAACGAGGCAACATGCTCTTGATTAAACAGGCTCTGATGTGAGATGTGGGCACTGTTGATGCAAATAGATCTGGAACCAACAAGTTGCACACGTCACAGAAACAGGGTGGGGGGGGGGGGGGGGGACATTAAGTGAGAGGGAGAGGGAGCCAAGAGGCCTTGAAGCTGGAGAGCACTTTTTTTAATCCGTGCAACTGCCAACATGCCCATCAACAGAGGTTCAAGTGCTGATTTACATGACTCATGTTAAGATTTATGCCCTTTAAACGTCTGCACTGAAGGGGAGCTCTTATGCAGGTCAAGTTAAAGTCAAGCAGAAATTGACATGAGTGCCACTGGCTGACTAAAGCTGGATGCAAAACCAGATTCCATATACACTAAGTATGTAAAGCCTGTCTCGCATCTACTGTATTACATCTACTGTGTTACAACTATAGGCAGCTCTGCGCTACAGTGCATCTATAGTATGCAGACAGAAACGTGATAAGAAACGTGATGAGAAATGTGATATAGCTTATGTGTATACACAAACACACGTATACATGGTGTGTACTGTATGTAAACATGGATGACACTGGGTCGACCTCTGGCTCACCTGGTAAGGGCCTTTGCAGCAGCTTGGATTCAATTTCAACCCTTTGCTATGTGTAATTCCCCTGCTCCTTCCCCTCTTTCCTGTCTCTCTCCAGCTGCACTACAATAAAGGCAAAAAAGCCCTAAAAATAGTCTTTTAAAAAAAATTCTGGATAGCGCTGTTGCCATCTTGCGCTGGTCACATTTGGAGCCGGAGATTGCGCAGTACCGATCTCTGCGGTATCCAGTCCCATGCACCCATCTCACCAATCCAGAGCAGTGCTAATTATCTCGAGTGCACACACGGCTGTCAATCATGACGTCAAACCCCACTTCATGTAGCATTACATAAGTAATTAAAGCCAAACCTCTCAGCAAAACGAACGCTTGAACATGCATCAGCGTGATGAGAACTACATAAAATCACAGAAACTTTGGGAAACATTTGATCTATTAGTTTGGTCTACGTCCCATCCGCTAACGTGGAGGGGGCGGGGTTTATGACCTTCACTGCAGCCAACCACCAGGGGTGATCGAGATGCTTTGGCTTCACTTTTGGGGAGCTGTCATGTCATCTATCTTCATATTCAGTCTATGGTCTACATACACAACTCACATACTGTGAACTGTCAAAGAACATAAGAGCGATCCTGAAGAATGCAAGAGTGGACTGATCATTTCACACACACACACACACACACACACACACACACACACACACACACACACATACACGCACACACGCACACACAGTAACTCTAGTGGTTTTCCAGCGGGTAGAAATATCATTAGACAGTTAACTGTACATTACAAATGGACTGCCAACTGTCTCTGGAGTACCACATGACCACCGCTGGCTCCTACGATTGGCTGGCAGGCAGAACGGCAAGAGTATCAGGTTAGCGATTGATTGGGTGACGTGTGGTGGAACAGATGGAACAGAGAGGAAGTGTATTCCCATGAAACCACACCAAACCACTGGGTTTTTCCACAGGCAGGTGAGGTGGACACACACACACACTCTAACAAGACAATTCCTGAACCTACACCTCTCCCTCTTTCTCCCTCTCTTACTGGCTCAGGCTCTTCCTGGCTCTCCCTCCAGCCCTCACAGGCTATTTGGCTCTGCATAGATCTTCATTATGTTTAATTACCTTCTCAAGTTTCACTGGAATGAATCCACATGTGAGTGAGTTGGGGGGCGTTCTTTTCCTTTCCTGATTCTAAAGCCATTTTTTATCTGCCTAAGAGGTGCAATAAATCAATAAAAGACAAAAAGCAGAATTGACACACTTTTCCATGGCAAGATTTACATTGGAGCTAAACTTAAAAAAATCAGACTGCAAGTTCAACAAGATTCATGTTTTTACTGGCTGACCGTAGCAAACATGGCTGGTAATGTCAAAAACTGTGTTTCAGTGTGCAAGAAATGAGTTCTGGAGAAGGCAAAAAATGTCACATATAAGCAAATCTAACTGCAGTATGTACGAATAAGGAGAAAAATCCATGTAGCTGTATAGAACCCAACAAAAGCTGTTGCCAACACTCATTTGGCAAGGCAATCTATCCATACTCCTCTTTACCGCCTGAAACTGCTTTTATTTATTTGTTTATTGTCCTACCCTTTCACACTTTTTTGACTAGTTCAGCAGGTGGCAGTAGCTGTTATGAGTGAAATGGACATATGGGCAGATGAGGAAGTGGCTGTCCTTGCAATATATTGCCAGCTACAAAACATTCATACTTTGCATAATCATTTTCAACTTTCACAGATGTTTGCTAAAGTACACAGAGCTTTTTATAGGAAAATAATAAAGGGATGTCAACTGAATTTTATGTCTCAGTGTTTCCAAATGTGTTTGCTGGTGGTAGTTCACTTACAATATTAATGACCATCTAATCTTATTCAGCCTCTCACCTCAAAAGACTCTAAAGCAAGTAAAAGTCCAGATGGATTATTGTCTAGAGGAATTTGATACTTTCAGCGGACCTGCATGCTGACAGTGTCATGGTTGTGGATACACTCTATGCTGCTCCCTCGGCCTCTTCATAAAAAAACAGGAGGCAAGACAAGAAACTGTGTGCATGTCTGAAGGCCATGCAGTCTCTGGATTGACTGTAGGGCTGTTACAAACTGCAACATATCAAAAACAGCATGTACTTTTTGGTCAGTTGGTCATCCCCAGTAGAAAAGATGGTAGACGATGAGGCCTCCAGTATGAATTAGTTAAAGTAAGGGGAGTGAAAAATGACAGAAAAAGATTTGTTCCTTTTGTTGCAAATGCATTTACAATCATACTATTGTGTGACAACTAGGACCAAAAACATATGCAATTAGTATTTGTAAATTACAAATGGATGCAGCAGCTGGCAAAGTAATTGTGCAGCGCTGGTACCACTGACAACAACAAATCAACTCCCATAGTCAACAAGTCCCCCAACCCATACGTCCATATAGGTCATTTGTTCCTGACCTCTAGTATGATCCACAGGAGTGTTACCTAAATTAGCCCCTGTGCCGGTTTGGTTTAGGAAAACATTCTGGCTTGGGTTCAAATAAGCGCGGTTGTTACGAAACTTGACTGACGCACACAGCATCACAATGTCACAACGTCACTTTACACACTTAACGTGATGCTGTGATGTTAAATAAGTTATATATGTGTAATATATAAGTATGTAAATAACTCAATGTTGACTTTTGTTTTCACACGGGAAACAAACTGCAGTGTCATGGGTCAATATTCTGTGTTTGTTTGACCCATCAATCCACCCCGACCACCTCAGTATGTGGACTTTGTTGCCTATACGACGTCACCTGAATTTCTCCTTTGCTCCCGTCATAATTTCTACGGCCATTATAGGGTTGTAATAACCTGCTTATACAAACAACCTATGGTGCTGTGATTTTGTTTATATGAAGGCCTAAGAGGAGGGAAAAGTCTGTTTAAACTTGAACAAAAACAACGTTGTTTACCTCTGCCTACTGTGAACATTAAGTGATTTTTTCCAGTAAAGAGATTATAAACGCTGTAAGTTCTGAGAACTCACTTGACTAACCATCAAGTTTTGGTGTGCTGTGCAACACACAAGCCAAATGGCTTAACATTATTTGCCCTGTGTACAACTGTATCATATTCTAGGACACGCCTGGTTGGGAAACCCTGTGGGAGGCAGAAGAATTGCTCAAGAAGATGGCAGCCTAGTGGTTTTATTTACCAGGAGCAATCTGAGCCGTGCCTCTGAAAATAGTCTCATCTCATTCCTCCTTGGTGAACTATATAGTATACATTTCAATATTTACTTGAAGAAAAAAAAAACCTTAAAAGAAAATCCATCTGCATAGCCCCCCTCTCTGGGTTCATTCAACAACACTATTTTTCCTCTGAGGGAAAATAAATTGTTCAATATTTCTCCACCATTACACGGGATCCCAAATGGGGAAAAAATAAACAAAAGCAACTGGAAATAGCCTCAGGGGCAAACGGCTAAACAAACTCTTTGTTAGAATATTCTTTTTGGTGGTGCCTCTCGAGCTCTCAGTCTGGTAGGAGGTCTGCTCACTCACTCTCTGAAAATAGGTAACTGAGCTGTACCTTTTGGAGCAGCCTGTTTGTGAGGTAGTGCCGAACACAAGAGCAATACAGTATACAGTATTTTCTTGCAAGATTACTTTTGGATCCCTATCATTCTTCCCTTCAAAAGTACAATCACTTACATCACAACAGTGTGCTACATTGTAATTTGTCTCATTGCATTTATCCCCTTTTCACTGCAGTGACTGACAGTTCTCCACAATACCAACACATAGAGTCACCAGCCACCTTGTTTCACCTGTGACGGAGGAGCTTCACCTCAATGCCATTATGTACCAGCACACAATTGCCCAGTTGCTAGTACAGCAACAAAATAATGCTGTCACGATACCATAACTTTAAACTTTGATAAAATACTCGTTTAATAAAATGATATTTGAGACTGCTGTTGACATGACGGCAAAAGGAAGAAAGTCCTAGGCACATAAAATAGGATCATTTTTTTCTTTTTTGTTAACAACCTGCACACAGTACTGGTACCGAAAAAGCATGCCTTCAGTTAGACGACTCGAACGCACACCTACAGTTACATGGTGGATTCGTTGCAGGAGAAAGTGCCGTAACAGCCACAGGTGGAGAACAAGTTGATTTTCTTCCCTGTTGTTTCAACTGAGCAACCCTGAGTTGAGAATCTGATTTTAGATCAAACTTTTTTTCTAGCTTTGTTAGTTTGGATACTATCAAATGTATAATTAATGGTGATCGTATTATTTTAAATTTTACAACATACATTACCTCTAACCACCTTCCCACCATGGATGCATTAAAAAAAACCTGAATAAAGAATTGGAGGCGGGCCCTGTTCATTCCTATAAAGTTGCTCAGTGGCACATGAAGCAAAAAGTTTGACTTCCCTGGTGTAAAATTGATCAAATTGTCCACATCATTTGGCCCTTGGAGAAGGTGCACTTGAGATGTTGGCTGCCAAGCGGCTAACTTCCAGTTTGGCCCTCCGCTAACTTGAAATGGGACAAAATGGGGCTCTTCTAGACTTTGGAAATGTTATCCGCCTGAATAAATCAAATCCTGATAAGGAAACGAGTCATTTCACACAGGCTGTGACACTCAAAGAAATGTATCCACTGATTTACAGCTGTCGCTTTCGCAACATAAGTTTATGGGAAAATATCGTGTTTGGGCCTGTTGGCGTTTATGTGAAAGATTCAGAAGTTGGAGTTACGTAATTTGGCCACTATGCCAGATTGGCGTCAGAGACTGGTGCACTTCCTGGGAGCCTGCTTCCCACCCACAAATACTGCCAGTATTGTTCAATGGAGCATCCAGCCAAACCTTGAGCCCCACTGTAAAAGACTGACCCTAGTGTCTGCTGAGGTGGGCGGCTTTATCCTCTGCACCTCTGGGTGGTCCATTCAGTCAACTACCATCTGTCTCCAACTCCAAATTGTTTGGTATGCAAGAAAAAAAAAATCAGATGCAATAATTGTATCAGTTTGTTAACATGTGCTGCATTGTGAAATAGTCATAACTAATTAATCTGCCATCATATGCACTGCATGTTAGAAGAAGTACCTTTGATTTAGACAGAACTCCTACTTTATACCCATATGATGGATCCAAAGAAATACATCTAGTCTTCTGGTGCAAAGACATACCTCTCCTGTACCACTATTTGTGAGTGTGCTGCCCACTGTGTTGAATTCTGCTTTGCTACAGAGGCCTGTGGAGGTTTACAAAATGTCCTATGAAATCCAGCTGCTGTGGGCACGCCAAAAATCGCTCACCACATAACAATACGTTTCAGCGCTGTTGGTGCACCTACAGCCTCGCAAGCTAGAGCTTTGTGTCATGCTGCAATAGGGAGGGGATGATTTTCGCAGGTGTCAAACTCTAAACTAGATGAAAACGGCTCATTTCGCAGCACCCGGGCAGGTAAAAACAGAGAAATCAATACTGGATTGGGAAAATAATCATACAAGAAAATCTGTCCTATTGTTACTCAGGGCTGCAGCAGTTTGACTCAACACCCTCTACAACCCCCTCACTAAAATATATGATTTGTTTTTTTTAAAGGGCAAGACAAGGGAAGATTACCTAAAGTTTCTCCAGCCAGCAAGGTGATGGTGCTGTGCTGTATGGCATGTGTGAAAGAGCAGGGTTTTAAGCATCCTTTGAGGAATACCAGGGACTCCTTATGTCTTTAACTCAGAGAGCTAGCTTTGGAGAGCAGAACTAGATGAACAGCATGATCATCTGAATCACCAAAGCAAAATTTGGGCGTACAGGTCACAAGTTCAATAAATATCAACATTTATATTTACTGTTAAACTAATGGGGACATATACCAAGGGGACCACTGTTTGGGAAACAAGTTGCGGAGCGTGCGTTTGACAAAACTGCAGGCCTTTTTAAAATAAACTAATTAAAGTAGGTGTGAAAATGCCATCATCTCTTCAGAGCCTTCCTAAAGTGTCAAGTTCCTCTTACAGGTGCATTTAAAATAAAGCTACTGGGAATTTTCTAAATCACTTTCACTAGGTTTATTATCTGTGTTCCCTAAAAGGTGCACCACACCCTTAAGATTTTAACTGCAGGTTAAATCCATGTTCAGGAAGCACCACTTTGGTAGCATAAATCCATGTGTAATCTGTGTCAAGGAAATTGCTCCCATGTGTGTTAATACTACTGACAGAACTATTAGGCCTCAGTATTAATGGCTTGCTGAAACACACAGCTAAACAAACAACTGCCACAGCTAGCTTACCCTGTCTTTGCCCTGAGGGGTCTACACAGGCTAGAGATGTTACTCAGCCCTGCGCACAGTAGCAGCTGCGCTAACAGGCACAGCAAGACTGGTGCTAATGGTTATGAGATTACAGCAACAGCAGTATCACCAAAATACCAGAGCAGCAAACTGCTGTTTTGCACAAATGTGTGAATAGATAAATAAATAAATTGATAAGTTCAATTTTAGCACTGCATGCATGTTAACAAATTCCCAGGAGGCTAACTTCCATAATGACTTGGACACCTGGAGGTCACCTGTAAAGAGTACGCAATATGAATCTTTAACATGTGTCTAATTCAGAAGTCAATCATCTAATCAGTCAGACCATTTTCACTGGTGCTGAATGGAGCAAACACACAAGGTCCCCTTTAAGTGCATCTTAATGTATTCTAGGCAAGTTAAGCCAATATGCAACGATGTTTAAGGTAAGATAAATCTTTACATATGCTGAGGGAAAACACTGTGCATCAGTTGCAGCGTAAAGTAGAAAAGAGTGCAAATATAAAGAGTGCAAATATAAAGAGTGCAAATAAGGTAAATAATGAACAATAAAGACTATCACTAAGGTGCAAAAACCAAATGCGCTGATGTTAGCAGTAAAGCTTGAAACAGATCATTGTATTATATCTAACGTAATTTATCATTCTACTTAAATGATTTCCATTGAGGTGGAAAATTAAAAATGTCTTAGATTCTCAAGTAAATCTCTGAAAAGCTCTTTGTTGTCGGTTTGGTGAGTTTGGGCCTTAAGACAAACTGAAGTTGACCAGTTATGCTGATTAAAAATAATTTCATTCCAGTTAGGTTAATGTACCATAAATGCAAGTGAACACATCAACTATATACTTGAGTGACTAAAGACAAATGCAGTTTAAATAGCTGAAACTGTAACAACATGTAACTCTTTTGTTTATGTAAATTATGAATTAATATTACAGATATTATGGTGAAACCATTTGTTCAACAGTATATGATGGACACACGAGGCCAACATGTTTATTGTGTTTCTTGTAACTATAGTTCTTAATTTTTTTTTTTTTTTTTTTTTTTTTTTTGAGAAAATGTATGAATGCAGTGTACAATATCATACTATCATGGGGGTCAGATCATCAGTAATAATATACCTACAATACATGGCTGTAATGAAACAACTTTTTTTTCTCTACCTTTGTCTTTAAAAACAGGAAAAATCATAATCCAGAGGAAATGTGCAAAAACAGAAGAATATTCCATAACTCAACTGTTCCTAACTTTAAGTGAATTCCCCCTAAGCTCCCACTTCCTTCCTCCCCCTGACACAAGGTTGCTATGGTCTCAGACTGGGTCCCCTGTGGGATGAACATGAGATATGTTGAAGAGATATGCTCATACACTCTGTATATGTGTGTCAGCAGGGAGGGCGGAGGGGGTGTGCCTGGACACGATGTCTATACATATTTATGTGAATGCATATGCTTTGACACTGTAAGTCTGTGTGTGTGAGAGATCTCACCAGTGTTCTCCACTGGATGTGTATAAAGGCTCTGCCTATAGTGAATCCCCAGAGGTGGCAGTCTAACCCAAACATTTAGCTGTCAATCACTATAAGCCACCAACCATGGTCATGACCCGGGAACAGGAAGAGGCCTTGTTGTCCCTGAACGGATCTTACTGTGCTACTCTGGAGGGAGCCATGTATAAAGGGATGTATCTGTGTGTTTAACTTACTATTCAGGATAGCAGTGTGGGTTCAGCTTGAATAGTGGACTTTCCGCGTGTGACAACCCTCAATCCAGTGCTAAAAATGTTAAATGTAACATAGCTTAAGTCTTTCTGTACAAGGTGACTGAGACTGTCCAACTTTAATATTATAGGTGCAATACTAAACTAACAGCATCTAAATCTGCTACATCTGCCATTTTTATGAAACACAAAATTAGAGGGCAGTTAATATTCCTGGTTCTTCTCTCCACCCAGATATTGACCTTTTTGGAATCAGCTATGACAAAAGTGCAATGGTTGACAAGGGCAAACATGCTACAGTGGCTCAAAACATTTCCATTGGGATAAACATGTTGCACCTGCAAAACATGCCACTTAAAAAACACATACAGAAATCCAAAACAAACACACAACAAAAACAGCAAACAGGCTGCAAATACAAACAGGATGCAACACATTGCACATTGCACATTTCTCCTAATAGAAATATTTTGGCCACTGTGGCACATTTGCCCTTTTCGGCCACCGCACGTGAGTAACCCACATTACATCAGGGATGGATTTTTTTTTTGCCAATATCCGATATGCTGATATGTAACAACTTATTTGGCTGATAACTGATACTGTTATTGATATATACCCTTTCTTTCCCCACCTAATTTTAGTGATCACCAAGTCTCTTCTGTGGTGGAATTATCATATTATGCATACATACTCTTATCGTGATGGTCCACCAGGAAATGGAGACATGAAATACTTTTCAATGCATGGAATATGCATGCATTGTGCAAAATAAGGAAAAGCATGTTGGCAGATTCTGATGATTATAAGGCCAATATCAGCCAATACTGATGACGTGCCAATATTATTGCGTATCCCTACAATACAGTTTCTTTTTTAATGTCATTATAAATTCAGTGTTTCCACCATCAGTTCCATTCATTCATTTGGGCTGTCAACTTAGTTTTCTAGTGCCACAGAAATCTCTGGTTTAATGTTACTTCAAACAAGAAAGTGAGAGATACAGGGGAAAAAAAAAGGTGCACTGAAATGAGAGTCAGTATCGGCAGAAACCATGCAGGAGTTTATCAGCATGGGTATCAGGAGAAAAAAAGTTGGATTGGTGCATTTGTGTCCACTTGTAAGAAGAATCAAGAGTAAATCTACACAGTCTTATCTTTATATGCATAGAGAGACAAAAAATCTTTGACATGATTTCCAAAAGACAAACTACAGCTGACAGGCTTACAAATTCCTCTCTGTTCTTGATTGCTTTCATGCCTCCATGAAACATAAAGCAGTGCTATAATCTATTAAAACAAGGAGAATAAAATCAACTGTCATAAGGCAGCCTCAGTGTCTGTGTATGAAATGACTGATGTTGGCTGATGCTGCAAAAGTAGGTCATCAAAACCTAAAAAACAAAACTGCCCCTCTCTCACTCTTCACCATGTTGACACTGGCATACCTGGCAACTGGAAATTTACACTCATCTTTGTTTCTCTTCCTGTTGCACTCTCACTTTCTCTCATGATATATCTGTTATTTTGCTCTGCTCTTTGTTCTTTGCATTGCTGTCTACTGTATGTAAAAGGGTCTATGAGTGATACAAAAACAAAGTTAATCAAAATATTATTTCCTATATTCTATGTTTGAGAGAGTGGAGGATTGCTGATGAACACCTGGCATACCCCCGTCCTCTGGTTCCCTTCCCCTGCTTTTCCACTCCACATCCAAGAAGACGTAATACTGATTAAAACAAACACACAGTCTAGAGGCATTAGCCACTTTGTGGAGATAAGTGGCAAAGCTGCTGGAGACTGGGGATTCATGAGTGAGGTGGTTGTAGTTTTATATAGACCTGAAGGAAAGAGAGGTGAGAAGGAAGGAGGGAAAATACAAACATGCATTGGAGATGCTTTTAAGGAAAGGAGCTGCATGTTCCCAAAAGGAATTTTCCACCTAGTTCAAACGTTAACACATTATAGATATCGTTTAGAGGGGTCCTGCTACACCGACCAGCATGTCATTGGGAGGTGGAGGGGATGGTGGATGGCGTGACATTCAGGCGAGACGGCTGCCAAGCTGCAAACCACTGCAGATGACTGAAACCAACCAACCAACCAGGCGTTTTTAGTGGCATTCATGCCCCAAAACATGGGTGTTTTTTAGAAACTCGTCACTGCATTTCCAGAGGCATTTCAGCCCTCAAACATGGGTGTTTTTTGGGTATCTGTCACGGCATATCCAGTGGCTTTTCAGCCTCCAAATGTGGGTGTTTAGCAGGAACCTGTCACAGTTTTTCTAGCGGCATTTCAGCCTCCAAATGTAGGTGTTTAGTAGTAACCTGTCACAATTTTTCCAGCGGCATTTCAGCCTCCAAATGTGGGTGTTTAGTAGTAACCTGTCACAATTTTTCTAGCGGCATTTCAGCATCCAAATGTGGGTGTTTAGTAGGAATCTGTCACAGTTTTTCTAGCGGCATTTCAGCCTCCAAATGTAGGTGTTTAGTAGGAACCTGTCACAGTTTTTCTAGCGGCATTTCAGCATCCAAATGTAGGTGGTTAGTAGGAACCTGTCACAGTTTTTCTAGCGGCATTTCAGCCTCCAAATGTGGGTGTTTAGTAGTAACCTGTCACAGTTTTTCTAGCGGCATTTCAGCATCCAAATGAGGGTGTTTAGTAGTAACCTGTCACAGTTTTTCTAGCAGAATTTCAGCATCCAAATGTAGGTGTTTAGTAGGAACCTGTCAGTTTTTCCAGCGGCATTTCAGCCTCCAAACATGGGTGTTTTTTAGAAACTCGTCACTACATTTCCAGAGGCATTTCAGCCTCCAAACATGGGTGTTTTTTTTACCCATAGCTGGATTTCCAGCAAAGTTTCTGCCCTCAAACATGGGTGTTTTTTTAGGGATCTGTCACTGTGTATCCAGTGGCATTTTAGGCTCCAAATATGGGTGTTTAGTAGTAACCTGTCACAGTTTTTCTAGCGATATTTCAGCCTCCCAATGTGGGTGTTTAGTAGGAACCTGTCACAGTTTTTCTAGCAGCATTTCAGCCTCCAAATGTGGGTGTTTAGTAGGAATCTGTCACAGTTTTTCCAGCAGACTCTCCTCCCCAAAATGTGGGTCTCCTGCAGTGACCCATTGCTGCGTTCCCAGCGCCATTCTGCCCCAAAATTTAGGCATTTTTTAGAAACCCATCACTGTGTTTCAAGCGGCTTTTGTGCCTCTAGATGTGGGTGTTTCAAGCCAAAATATGATTTTTTTCCTAACTGTAACCAAGTTTGAGATGTAAAGAAATGTTAAGTTTTGCCAATGGCTGTTTAATAACTGTTAACGGCACTCTAAAGATCGTAGTCGGTGTAGCAGGAGCCTTCTCACCTATTTAATGCTGAAAACAAAAACTAATGCCTATTTAATAGCCTGATAACATTCAAGATGGGTGCAGTTCTGCTAGCTACTTATTAGATGCCCACTTATTCACTGCCATTTAAATTTCCCCTCACTGGAGAAACCTTTATGAGCTCTGTTAATGTGGTGTAATTCAGAAAGCCAAATTATCCTCCCTCAGGAATACCTGTATTGTTACAATATGTGTTGTGTGCTCGGAGGGTTTATGCTGTGGGATATGTAAATGTTATGGCTTTCATATATTTTATCTGCTTTCCTTAGTTAAAAGGTTTTATTTCATTACACAGAGCCTGCTGCCTTCCCTGCAAAGCATAATATAATCAGTAATAAAGACAAATTTTCTCCTCTCTGTCAGTGTTTGTGTGTCAGTGGCTTAAGTGAGTGTCGGCTTCTTTGAGCGTCCTGGTGTGTGATGAAGTATGTGAAAGGCTGACGGAGAGAGTGTGAGAAAAGGAACAGACAGAGAGACAAAAACACATGTACTGTGTGTTTGTCTCTGCGCCAGTGAATGAAATATACGGGCTGAAGTGTGCGTGTGTGTGTGTGTGTATGTGTGTGTGTGTGTGTGTGTGTGTGTGTGTGTCCTGGCACGTGTGAGGTGGTGTGTGGGCGTCGAGAGGGAAAGCTCATAAAACCCATGATCACACTGATGAGGTCACGGGGAGTGAAACCGGAGAAAGCCTTTCATTTCCTGTCTCATTCCATCCCTCTCTCCTACCTCCATTCATCCATCTCTCCTCCACCTTCCTGCCTATACTTCACTCCTGTTTTTCACCACCGATGCCAAAAGTCAAAGTCTTTCTCACCCTCTGCCTATCTGGAATTTTTCAGTGTGTGTCACCCAACACTGGAAAACAAGAATAAGAGAGTGTTTTTTAGACGTGAGTGATGTTTGCTTCAGCGTTAACACGTGGGACAGAACACCCCTCTCTCAAAACTCCTCTCTCTTTGCTCTGGTGTTAGTGTATGAGTGATATGATTGTCTTTGTTTAAAATACAGAAGCAAGTAAACAAACTACAGCAGCAAATAATACTTTCAATATCAAATAACCCAGCAATTATTTTCTAGATTCATTTTTTGATCTGTGAAGTGTCATAAAATAGTGAAAATACCTAAAACTCAAGGTGTTAAACCACAGTCTAATACCTAAAAATATTCAGCTTCTAATCATGTAAGACAAAGAAAAGTATATAAGAAGAAGTTGGAACCACCTAAAGTTTGGCAAGTAGGAATACAGCCACAATCAAAACTTCCAACGACTGACAAAAGTAAAGACTATCAAAGAAGACACTGTTCTGAAATCTAAACGTATTTTTGTATTTCAAACTTTATGTTAGAAGTATACACACAAGGTTTTTGAGAGTCAATAGTGAGTTGGTCGCAGCTTACTGTTCTGCAAGGCCACAATTCATGGAGGCGACAGGGAGGAGAGTTTGCTAAACAGTGGGTTTTCGGCAAAGTGAAATGGCGATTTGAGTGTATCGCCAGCGGTTGTGAGTCAACATGTGAGTACAATCTTTGGTAATACTGTCAGTATAAATGTGTGTAGACCACAGAGAATGGGTTTTCTCACAAAACTTACATCTGTAGCCAGAGGGAGAGTGTATTGATGTCAGTGGTCACACCGCTAACCTGCAGTTATTTTCTGTTGGAAGGAGAAACCAGCACTAACCATTGCAATCACACTGAGGCGATCATGGCCAAGGAACAACACAAAGGAATAAGACAGGATACTGTTCGCAGCACAAGTGCCTGAGGAGTGGAGACTGTGACGAGAGGGGGACAGTAATATCCCCTTACTTTACTTTTACATAGCAGGTGCTTTAAATTTAGCCTATTCATGGTATTGCTGATTACCTGTGCAGCTGTACAGTTATCTCTTGAGGTAGAGTACAGATACATAAAGGTACATTCAACATTTAATATCAGACTTATATTGTTGTGACTCATGAATGTCCACTACAAATGTCCAAAGATTTTGTATGTTCTGCCTTTAGAAAAAAACATTAATACTGTGACACTAAAGCTGCCAAACTGACTGACTTAACGTTTTTTCTTTTACATCTGCTCCAGTATTCACATACCTCCTTAGATGTGTAAGAGCTTGGCTGTGGACATAGACAAAATAAATAATGGACGTAGCAGCCATGACATCACCTACTGATTTGTGGACTCCTGTTTTGAAGCCTCAAGTTTGGTATTTTGCTGTTGCCACTGAATTCATGGAGCCAGAAGTGACAACATTTGCTCGATGGCTGTGATAACTCTAGCACTAGCTGCTATCTTGGTTAGCACAGTGCATTTACAGCTACTGTGGTAATGCTAATGAAAATGTTTGCTGGCAAAAAACAGGCTTAAAACCAATAAAACAAAACTTAAAAATCTTAACATCCAACTTAATATCTAACTCCTTAGAGGGTTATTAGTACAATTAAACACTGAGCAAGACTTTTTTAGACGACTTAAATGTTGCAATTAACTTTTATGAACGAAAAACACTTAAATAGTGACAGCGCCTACACTTCGTTGATCTGGGGTTATGCCATAGTAATGTTATCTAACTGACACGGTCGCTGTGGTAGCTACTTGTAAACAAACAGTATAGTGATTATAAATATTATATAAACATTTCACCTGTATAGTTGTCATGAACGAGGAAATACGCCATAGAGACCAAAACTGTTTTTTGTACAAGGCTTTAAACATATTTATTTCTGCTGTATTGTAATGGCATTTTAACATGGGGGTCTATGGGGATTGACTCGCTCTTGGAGCCAGCCTCAAGTGGTCACTCAAACCTCTCTGGGTTGGCTTCATTTTGCAGCCCAAGAGGTTGCCACTTGGCTGTGATAATGACACTTGAAACAAACATCTCAAAATATTAAAACAGATCATCTTTCTATTTTTATTGCCCCCATGGGTTTTGCTTTTAAACCAACATCAGGGAAAAGTTTATTTTGCTATTTTACATTACACAGCAAAATAATCAATATAGCTTTTGCCTGTCCACCACTGACTTGTATGACTGGTTGTAATAAGACCTGCTTGTTCGCAGCACTTTAGACTTCCACTTGTGTTTTTTGACAGGTGGTCTCAGAAATCAGAGATCGACAGAGACAACTATATTCTCTACCCGATGTTGGCTTAGCAGGATGCATTCACTAGCAGTGAGAAACATTCTCTCTGCTACTGAGTGAGGAAAGTTAACATGATTTTGTGTCCACCTGTGTCTCCATGGCTGGATCTTCAACAAAAGATGAGGAAAGAGAGCCCTGCATGACCACCCGAGATATTTTTCTTTGTTAACTCGACTTTTAATAAACCAGGACTTATGAAACAACAAACAGCTCACCATCAATTTTCTCCACATTTCACCAAAACCTCAAGGCACACCTGAGCTCACTCCATAACACAACAGCTGTGAACCAGTGCAGCAGAGGATAACAGAGAACTACACAACTACTCCCGCAGTCACTCTTCTTCTTATCACCAGCTCATTACTGGTGAGCGTTTGACAAAAACTCAGAGGAGCAGCAGAAGCTGGCTGCCAGATTGCCTGTCCCATCTTTGTGCTCACGTTTAGCAGAGGGAGGAAAATTAAAGGCGGGAAAAGCAGGAATGATGCTGAGGGAAGCTGTGTGTACTTGTACGGATACATGTGATCTCCAAGACAAAAACATTGGAAAAACTGAAACACGAGACCACGCCAAGCCACAGTATATGGGATCAAAACAAACACAAGACAACAACATGACAAAGGGAATTAACGTCAAATAAAATGAGGCACCTTGATTAGAAAATGGAATCCCTTCTGAAAGATGAGTGTGCAATGAAATACAGTATGTGAAATGAGTCTGTATGGGTGTGTATAGTTTCCTCAGATCATCACTGAGCAAACTGACACTTCTGATTAACCTTGATTGAACATCTCTTTGTGTTTGTGTGTCTAGAATATATTCCATTTGTTCCCCAAAGGGGAGATAGTGAAGCTGCGGCACTAACAGTGATTAGGTATTCTGCATTCAGTATAAGGTTTAACACAGGGGACCTCAGGCTCTCTCAGAACCATATTTTATGTATTTTTTTTTTATTTATTCCAGTTTCATAAAAACAAACAAATTAGATAATGTGGATGGGGAGTCTGGGATTAATTTTGAAGCAGCTGATTAGTGTGTGTTTGTGTGTGTGTCCTGGGATAATTGTGTCTGGGACCATGCCTAAAAAGCCTTCAGGCTTTACTGCAGTCTGGGAGATAGAAACACTCCCTCCTCCTCCTCCTCCCATCCCGCCTCCGCCCATCCCCCCCCTCCCATCCCACTCATTCTGTCTTTTCATATTTTCCTGTTTTCTCAAAGAGAAACTTGTTTTTAACTGGTGTCTTCTTTCCTCTTTCCATCACTCAACACATCCGCTCCTCTATCTCACCCACCTTTCTTAACTCCCCACTTCTCCCTCTTTTCCTTTCTCATCCACGCCCCTACTCTCCAGTGAGCGCATCATTTGCTGAATTCCTTATTTTCAGAAAATACGCATCAAGAGTACAATGTCAAAACCTCATCTGCAGATAAAGCCAGGGGTGGCTGTGGTTCAGAGACAGAGCACTTCATCCACCAAACAAAAGATCAGTGGCATGATTGCTCCAGTCCACATGTCGAAGCATCCTTGAGCAAGATATTGAACCCCAATATGCTCCCAGTTGCTGTTCCATAGGCGCATAAGTGTGTTAAAACTGAGTAGCAGGTGGCACCCTGCATGCCTCAGCCACCAGTGCATGAATGTGCATGTGAATGGGTGAAGGTGAATCATAGTGTAAAAAAAAAGCACTTTGAGTGGTCAGGAGACTAGAGAGGCGCAAGACAAGTGCAGTCCATTTACCATCTTTTCACAATGTGAAATCTATTCAAGATTACACATCGAGTCCTTCAATTGGTCTTCAAATGTCCACAAATGCAGTAAACAAAGTCAGCTTGGAATAACAAAAATAAACAAACAAGTATTGAGAGAGTTGAATTTATTTAAGTATGTAAACAATATTTAAGTAGATTATATTCATAGAAAATGAACAACTGCAGCTCAAGTATGAAATGGTCTACTGCTAAAGTGCAAATAGTACGTGTGGGCGCCATCTCAATGAGCTGTCCCATCTTCTCTAATGACCAGTAGACGGCAGTGTGTGCAGAGAGCGAGCCAGGAAGTTGACAGACAAAAATGGACATTTTTGCCTTGAATTAGGCGACCAGGTTTAGTGTTCATTCCAAAGTACCATTCCCAACGATACTCAAACAGATGAGAAAAAGTATGACCTGAGAAAATGACTTCAGGGGAAAGAAAGTCTCCCAGCCATTAACTTGACTGTGAGAAAGTTTGGCTTGATTTCACTGGACTTGTAACAGCTGTTCACAGCTGAACTATCAAGCACTCTTTTAACTTCAACATTTATGCAGAAAAAAATGCAGGAATTGCACTTTAAAATTGCAAGCCCTCACATATAAAGCAAACATTGGTTGAATGTGTGCTACTAAATTTGCAGTAAAGGGCAATTCCTATAAATACACTCAACAGGTTGCCTGTTAAAATGACTCGTTCAGCATCAATTCTCGTCCACAATCACTGTAAACATCATGAAGTAAATTGCCTCTCAGTAGCTCTGAAATGACTGAAATGAATGGGAATGAAATGACTATTGCAGGACCCTGATCAGGTCCAGCCCAATCCGTCCCCTCTGAAGGTCCACATTCAGGACCCGGACCTCCACCCGTTCCCCAGGTCCCAGCGCCAGGCTGCGGCGGCGCTGGCTGACAGGCAGTTTGTCCAGGGTGATGTTGCTCTTGTGGATGAGGCCTGCGCGGCCAACACCGATATCTACAAAAGCCCCGAACAGAGTTGTGTTGTCCACGCGGCCCGTCAGCACCGTACCCACCCGCAGATCACTCATCGACACAATGCCCCGCTTAAAGTCCGCCTGCCCAAAATCTGGGGATGGCAAAAAAGAGATCAAGAGAGAGAATATCAAAAAAAGTGAGGTGGCTGGATGGATGTGAGGGAGAGGGACAAAATCAGGGATGGGTGGTAGATAGCACAAATGCTTGGGAGGAGAGATGGGGGAATGGGGATGCAGGAAAGCGAGGGGGCGGGGCACAAATGACAAACAGATATTACATTTCAAGCAGCAACCCAATACTTGTGTCTACATACTTCCACATTTCTCAGCATTCTACTCTACCCCACTTTCCACTTGGCCTGTCCATGAGAGATCTTTTTTCCTTTCTGTAGCATTAACACAAACAAGGAAGGCTCGCACCCCAGGAAATAGTCCGGTCCAATTATCCTCCCCACAGCACTGATTTCATGCGGTAGCCTCGGCCCATCTGTTTACTCAGCTGAGCACTGGCTAGGAGGCCAAGCATAGTGTGCTGCAACCGAATAGGGCCAACCTGAGAATGAACCTTGAAGCTGCGTTCCTTAATTTTAAGAAGAGTTAGCCAGCACCAACTGGGTATCCAGGCTTGACTTTTTTTCCCTCTGCATGAAACTGTATGAAAAGAGTGCCTGGTACTAAGGCACAGAGGTGATTTTGTATTTAACACACCAGTCTGGAAATCAGACAGCAGTTGTGAAAGCATTTTATAAACCCAGATTCATTTATGTTTGCACTTTCATTCGTTTTGCATAAGGACGACCAAATAGTCTTGTCTGATGTCTTTACTGTGCCAGAGAAGGCCAACTGACCAATTCATTTTACAAAAATGATCATTATTAAAATCATGTTTCCACAATTAGTGGGCGTGGCACAAGTAGACACACACAATAATAGCAACTATACTTTTAGTCAGTAATTTTTCTCGCTTTTGTTTTCATTTCAAATAGCCGGTACTATCTTCAAAATACCAGCTCGCAGTGTCTTCGTATATGTCCGACAGTCTCAAGAGAACAAAGACTGTTCCTTTACACATGGCCCCATTATGGCCTAAATGAGAATTTAAAGCAAAGAGACTTTTACTTATATTCCTCTTTAGCACCGAATAAGCTTGTATCTAACATACATTCGATTTATTTTCAATACAGCTAAGTCCTTTTAAAAAAATATATAGACCAGAAAATGAACAAAAAAAGTGAGACTGAGATGTGACGTACATTTTTCTAAAGAAAATTCATTTGAGCTGCAGAAAAATTGATGAAAATCTGAAAGTTTGTGACTGTTTAGAACCTGACTGGTATGTTTATGTGGCTGAACACAAGAGTTTGACATTAACTACAAAAGCAGAGGTCTTTGTGTATTTGTGCATATGTGTGTGTAAAGATATTGTGTCCAACAGCACAGTCTGCTGGACCCATCACACCCTGTCAGAAACATACTACTTGGGTTGTTGGGCTACAGGGAGGAAGCCACAGCACTGTCAGATCCTATCAAGTTACTCTGCCAAGACATGCCTATTATAATAAAGGCACAAGAAAAGACAGTGTGTGGTGTAACTCGCAAAGCAGTCAAAGAACTGGACAAATACATACAAGTTCAACTTTCTATCAGTCAGTCGGGACCAATAAAGGACATTAAGAAGGAAAGATGAGACTATGAGACATTACTGCGACTGCTAGGTTGATATATGCAGTCTGTGAATTTTTATATGACTCAAAACAATGATAGCTTTGTGTCCAGTGACAAGATTTTTGCACAAAAAATGATATGTTATAATACCAGATCTGCAGTTTAATGTGGTTTTGCAGGAATTGGATTTCCTATTAACTGATAAATGTGCTGTGTAAAGGGAGTGTAATGGCCATAAATGCTATAAGCAATAGTTCAGTTCCTCTAAAATTATGAAATATCAAACCATTTAAAAAAAAAAAAAAGTGTAAATATTAAGTTTAATGCTGTATTTTTTCCTCTTGGAAATTTTTGCCTATAGATACACTTTGTATTTTGGCTTGTCAGGCTTGTGTTCCTCCACAATTTCAACCATGCTGCTAATCGAGGTTTTGCACAAGAACAAATTCCATCTTATTTTAGTGTGACTGTGAGTGGCAGGAGTCTTACTTTGTCGTATGTCAAACCCAGGGGGCTGCGTGAGGCCGTCTATGATGAGTTGGAGGGTCTCAGGTGTGGTGTCCAGCGTCCTGGCCAGTTCCTCAACACTACTAGTCCTAACCTTGCTCTCCACACACTGTCGCAGGCCTGCACTTCCGATCTGGTCTGCACTCCCACCCACGAGGGACAGAAACCTGGACAGGAGTAAGGAGGGTGAAACATAAACTTCTAAAACTACAAAGAAATGACAGCAAATAAACAAACTTAAGCACTGTTGTGTGTTAAGGCATGCACACACACGTTCATGAAGTGGCCAGCAAGAAACAAAGAGTTTATAAATTGATTTTAATAGTGAGTGATGCTAGTTTGGCAAAAGCACATGCACCACCTCCCTTGCAAACTGAAGGATAGACCTGGACCGATGAGGGATGGAGAAACAGTGCAGGAAAAAGGAAGGGACGGGAGGAGGGGGGAAAGTGACGACAGACTGGGAAGAATGATTAGGAAAAGAAAAGTAGAACTGTCAAAAAGAAGAGAAACAAAAGATGAGAAAAGCAAAGACGTAGGAAGCAGGGAGAGAAACGCTAAGCTAATGCAGGTAAAGTGAGAGGGAACTGGGGGGGAAAGGTGGGAGGGCAGGAAAGGTGTGGAAGTAATTACACATAAAGTCACGGGCTGCCGAGGCAGGGCTTTCTGTTTTAAAAGCACACACAAGCACAAATACACATTTATTTTACCCCCTATTAAATCAGGTAACTCCACAGTGGGCTGTAAACGCCCTGACACCTTGTCTCATGAAACTGCCTCCACTTTGCTAAGGTTGGACTGTTTGTCCATCTGTCCGCAGCCTGGAAAAATCTCCTTCTATCACTTTATTCTAGCAGGATGTCCCACCTCCAAAATGTCTAGACAGTCAGTCAAGTTGCACCATTTAAAACTCACTGAGCCCGAGATTTAAATCCAAAGCAATTAGCTCGACTACATTCAAAACAGACTTAGTAACAAACTGGCATGAGATCCAGAGTAGCAAATAGGGGTTATGGAAAAATGTGTGATGTGTGTGTCTGTGTGAGTGTTGTGCGTACTGTATATATTATTTACAGTAGGCACTTTCCCCGGCTGGTGATAGATGTGAATGCATTTGCCTCTATGCATGTGCTCATGTGCGGACCAGCTGGGTAGCGTCCGTGATGGATGTCGCTCACTGGCAGCCTGACGCCGAACAGACTCCGCAGCTGTCCCCCTGCCCCATGATGGACAGAACAGGTGGACACACACATATTAAAACACACACACACACACACACACACACACATACACAAAGTTGATTCATACACAATGTTGTTCAGAAATGCTCATTTGGCAGTAGCAGAGACAGTGCGGATGTAACGGGACACGGCTTGTGTACAAACTATGTATGAGACAGCTGTGAGCGGAGAGGCCCCTGCCAGCTAAGTCGCCGTCTGCCGTCCAAAAGAGGGAGACAAGCGGAATCAATCCCTCAACACCAGTGGGCCAGATCGGTACAAAATAGTAGCTGAGCATGTGCCAGAAATGGCTTAGTGGTGAGGAAACAGCACCTTTGGACCAAAATGGATGCCTGTCTAACACTAGGATCTTGTCTCCTGCGTCTCCCTAGGCTTCTTAACTTTCCAACCATATATCTTTTTACAGGAAAAGAAATACTTGCGTCTTGGTTGCCTAGTGGTCTAACATGGATACCACATAGCCCCCATGGTTTGAATCCAGCCTGGGACCTTTGCTGTAGGTCATCCCTCTTTCTCTCTCTTACACACAGTATTTCCTGTCTTTCTTTCTTCCTGTGTCTAAATCTGTAGAAGTTCTCAAAACAGGGTGTAAACTACAGGGAAGCTTGGCTCAACCTTAATAAGACATGAATTCACTGGAAAACATGATTTGTGAAATTTTGGGAAGTCTCTAAAGGATTGACAATATGCTAGTTTTGCCATGCATTGTCTGTTTTTTCTATCTGTGTTTGTGCATCCTCATCATCATGGATCATGCATAAAATTAGGCTATTATTGATGTATGATTCATGCATGAGGGTGATTCAACGCTTATTCACATTAATAAAGATAACAGCATGGATGCTATTTTGCCATTATCATCGAAGCATAGTGGTGCAATATCATAAACTCCACTCACTATAACACAAAAATCAGAAAAAAAAAAAAACACTTTCTCAGTCCCACTCAATCTGCGCGCTGAATCACCAGTATTAATATCCGTGTTTCATGGTCAGGATACAGATATTTCAAAAAGAAAAAGGTCTCAGCCACTCTGAAGAGCAACCAGAACCATCTTCCACTGCAAATGTCAGCTTGATGACAAGCAACACTGATGCTACACTTGCTGGTGCTGCGGTTACCTGTATGATACCCAAGGTTTGATGTGCTCATTGACTGATTATTAGCATATATATATCAGATGTGCTGACACCAAGCAAGTACGCCTACATGCCTGCAGCTCTGAATGTTTCTTTGCAACAAGAGTTTTTCGATTTGATACTATCACGACACCGGAGTGCTGATGCGATGTGCAATTTTTAAGTACTGCAATTCCACAAGTATTGCAATTCGATAACACAATTTATTGCGATTTTGGTTTACTTTTTTTAACACTAGACAAGGGGAAAATGTTGAATCACACACTTCCAGAAATTATATACCATTAAGCATATTTCCAAAAATAATGCACATCACATGTCACTCAGTCTTTCTGACTTATTTTAACAGCATCATATACTGAATAGAAAATAGGTAGATAAACTAAAACTATTTTATGGTCTTGTTTTTAACAATTTTATTCAGTGAAGCACTGTGTGAACTTGCTCTGAGAAAGATATTCTATCCTTTTTAGTATTTAAAATGGGTTAATCTTGTGCTATTGTAGAGCTGTACACAGCACATTGATTTGCTCAGCCCCTTGCCCCGCACTTTCTCTCTGTGCTTATCAGATCATAAATGAGACAAGAATTGCCACACCATGGTCCCTACGTTTCTCCTCATTGTGAGGAGACTATTTGTCAGGAGAGCAGGCCGAAGCTCTAGCAGTCGTAGCAACTCAAATTCAGCCAACGCAAACCCCAGCACCGGGGTTCACATTGGGTTGGGTCTAATCTGTGTAACCACAGCAACAGAAAGTTTGTCTATCAAGCAGAGAGTTTGCACTGGCTGAATTCGCTTTGCTATATGAGCAGCTCAAGGTCAGTATCCTTGGACTGGCCATTATTTTCTGCTTTCTTGCTTTGACTTTGTGTTTCTTGAAAAGGATAGAACAGATAGTCCCATTGCTTATAGATTCCACAACAAAAGCGGTAATTTCTTTCCATCTCCCCATTTGAATTCTATCAATTCAGGCATTAAAAAATAATCTAAAAAAATCATAAGACTAAAAATTGAGATACTTAAGTGAATCGATTTTTTCCCCACACCTAGTGCAGATTATCAGTTTCCAGATAAAACACAGGTGCATCCCTTAAACATGTGAATGACAAAATATCCAAGATATAATGATAAAGGGAGAGGAGAGGGTTGAAGGAGTGAAAGCGGTGTTGAATTAAGAGCAGCCTGTATTCTAGCTGTAGATCCTACAATGGTTTTGGTGGGTGGTAGACTCTTTCAGGTGTGTGTGTGTGTGTGTGTGTGTTACCCGTCTCATTTTTCCATGGGTGTATGTTAGTATTTAAGGGGTATCAGGAGTCCAGAGGCCTCCACCACTGTTGGGTTCATACTCATATAATTACTACCAACACTGTGTGTGTGTATGTGTGAATGTGGGGTTGGGTGGGCTGGGATATAGATTTTATCCAGGCCCACAGCAAGAACCCACTCTGTCTTGTATTATAGAAATATTGGGCCCCGACTGTTACATATCAGAGAGGTATTCATCAGAGAGTGGACCCCCTCTGTCTCATATCAGAGTATATATTTCATGGACTGGAGCCAGCTGTTTAACAACAAAATGCTTCTTTGATATTTTGATGTGAATTATTGTAATGGAGTAGATCCACAAAAGTTGAATATTAATATTCTTTACAGGTAAGTTGCCTTTCAATATTTGCTTTTCAACTATTTCTAAAACAATGGTGTCTGTGCATTTGTGGTTGTGTGTTTGTTTGTGTGTGTGTGTGTGTGTGTGTGTTGTATATGGTTACATAAAGGGGGTGATGTGTGGGTTGTGAGTTGTAATGGACGATCCAGTTTCACTAATGTGATGAACATGATATTCCTTATACGCCATAAAGACACACACACACACACACACACACACACACACACAAACAGCATTCCTCCACAAACCTCCCTCCATACCTCCTGCTCCCATCAGATGTACAGTCAGGTCCATAATTATTTGGACAATGATACAGTTGTCGTCATTTTGGCTCTGTACACCACCACAATGGGTTTTAAATGAAACAATGAATACCTGCTTAAAGTGCAGACTCTCAGCTTTCATTTAAGGCTTTTTTCAAAAATGTAGTATGAACCGTGTAGGAATTACAACCATTTCTTCACACAGTCCCCCGACTTTAAGGGCTCATAAGTATTTGGACAAACTAACATAATCATCAATTAAACAGTCAGTTTTAATACTTGGTTGCAAATCCTTTACAGTCAATGACTGCCTGAAGTGTTGGACACATAGGCATCATCAGATGCTGGGCTTCTTCCCTGGTGATGCTCTGCCAGCCCTTTACTGTAGCCGTCTGCACTTCCTGCTTGTGTTTTGGGTGTTTTGCCCTCAGTTTTGGCTTCAGCAAGAGAAACGCATGCTCAATTCGATTCAGGTCAGATGATATGACTTGGTCGTTGCAGAACATTCCACTTCTTTGCCTTAAAAATGTCTTTGGTTGCTTTTGCAGTATGCTTCAGGTCATTGTCCAACTGCACTGTGAAGCATCGTCCAATGAGTTTTGAAGCATTTGGTTGAACCTGAGCAGATAATGTAGCCCCAAACACTTAGCTTTCATCCTGCTGCTCTTCTCAGCAGTCACATCATCAATAAATACAAGAGAACCAGTTCCACTGGCAGCCATACATGGCCATGACATAACAGTACCTCCACCATGCTTCACTGATGAGGTGGTGTGCTTTGGATCATGAGCAGTTCCTTCCCTTCTTCCTTCTCTTATCTTCCCATCATTCTGGTAATTGATCTTTGTTTTATCTGTCCACAGTATGCTGTTCCACAACTGTACAGGCTTTTTAGATGGTTTTTGACAAACTCTAATCTGGCCTTCCATTTTTAAGGCTAACCAATGGTTTGCATCTTGTGATAAACCCTCTGTATTTATTCTAGTGAAGTCTTGTCTTGCTTACAAGAGCAGCAGGATGAAAGCTGAAGTGTTTGGGGCACCATTATCTGCTCAGATTCAATTAAATGCTTCAAAACTCATTGGACGATGCTTCACAGTGCAGATGGACATTGACCTGAAGCATATTGCAAAAGCAACCAAAGACATTTTTAAGGCAAAGAAGTGGAATGTTCTGCAATGGCCAAGTCATATCATCTGACCTGAATCCAACTGAGCATGCGTTTCTCTTGCTGAAGCCAAAACTGAGGGCAAAACACCCAAAACACAAGCAGGAAGTGCAGACGGCTGCAGTAAAGGGCTGGCAGAGCATCACCAGGGAAGAAACCCAGCATCTGATGATGCCTATGTGTCCAACACTTCAGGCAGTCATTGACTGTAAAGGATTTGCAACCAAGTATTAAAACTGACTGTTTAATTGATGATTATGTTAGTTTGTCCAAATACTTATGAGCCCTTAAAGTCGGGGGACTGTGTGAAGAAATGGTTGTAATTCCTACACGGTTCATACTACATTTTTGAAAAAAGCCTTAAATGAAAGCTGAGAGTCTGCACTTTAAGCAGGTATTCATTGTTTCATTTAAAACCCATTGTGGTGGTGTACAGAGCCAAAATGACGACAACTGTATCATTGTCCAAATAATTATGGACCTGACTGTAGGTGAGGATGTGAGAAGAGAATCGAGGCATCTAAAGCTCTACACAGTGTAAGATATTCATTCAGGGGTTTAAATGTATCCCAGTATACTAATTAGTGATTGTAAAGGAGAGCATTTTCCAAAGAATTTCAAAATAAGATTAACAAAATGTAAAGTTGAATCTAACAAAAAAAAAAACAAAACAAAAAAAAAACAAACATCTTTGCTGACATGAAACCAAAACTCAAAGTTAGGAAAAGTCATGCACTGTTAAAGTCAATGTAATTACTTATTTTAATTCTGAATTAAATGATAATTTTCGATGAATGACGATAAAATTCACCAAGACAGCAATATTTTTTCAAACACACAAATCAAAGTCTAAGATTACAACTGTAATGTTGAGGGCTTATGTGAAGAGACAGCCGAATCAGTCTCAACTAAACACCCACCTTGTTCGATAGGTTGATTTTGCAAAGGAGTGACATACTATGAGATTGAATGTTCAGTGGAAGACGGGGATTTTTTTTCATGTCATCAGGTTGTCTAAATTCTAAGGAAGAGCAACTGCTGACATGGCTTTTCCAGTATTGTCATCAGACCTCAGAAGTGGCACATTGTAAAACCACAAGACACACTATGGGAAAGCAAATCTGGTTCCCAAATTCTGCAAGAGTTTGTGAGACTGAGGCCATCGAGGCCATTGCATAATATATGTGACAGCAGGTGAGAAATTAATTTGCACTGAATTGAGTCAAATGCCGGACAAGGATTACTGGATAGTCATAACAAAGAATACAACATATGCTAACACAGGGTTAGGAGTCATGCACAGCAGGGAAAAGGGAAAACAAAGAATGATAAGTAGACTATTGAGAAACAGGAGAAAGATTTAATGATAGAGAGAAAAAACACAAGCGGCCACGAAAGACAGATGCACAGCAGACTGGTGGTTTTCTACAACGTACTAGCACCAACTTTGCTACATGCAGGATATGTAATGTACAAATACAGCAGTCATTAGCGTCATGTTCACCAAGCAGTCCAGTTCAGTCCAGTTCATTACACAGTGAAAGAGTTATTTTTGTGTTTCCATTGTCAGAAATTGTGGATGGTACCAACAGAGCCACTCCATTCCATCCCGTTGTTTCGTCACCCCTCTGTTGGGCCAGTTAGCACACAGATCCGATACTGTAAAGTGGAGCTAGGAACACTGCAGTCTCCTGATTGGTCAAGAGAGAGCTGTCACTCTTCCTCTTTTAAGAGTCAATGCACAAAACCTCTACCTTTGATTGCAACAGACACTCTCAACACTCCAATCTGTTCTTTTTCGCAAACTTTTTCCTGTGGACGATCAGTCAGATGTTCCTCTGCATCATCAGTGAAAAGGGAAATACAGCGAGAGCTCAATGGAGCAGTGATGTGACCATTACCAGTAACAACCCCGCCTAAATGAAAGTACTGTCTGAGAGCTCTTTGATGAGACGAAGATGCTAAACAGATCTAGGGTTTAGGTACATGTTCATACAGGTCACATGTTCAGGCATTTCTTGACACTAAAACTGAATGTGAGATTAAGACTTTTTCAAGAAGAAAGAAAATGGATTTAAACTGTCAAATTTTTTAGTGAGTAGGCAATTTGAGGTGGAATAGGATGCAACCCACTTTGTTCGCAACATGACCAATGCATCCCCCTTGTTAACCTGCCATCTCTCTCCATCCCCCAGGGGTTACCGATAAGCGTACCCTAGTCCAGGTCCAGATGCTGTCCTGGATCTGGACCTGGACCTATAACCTATAAATTACTGAGAATCTTAAATTTAAATAGTGTTTCTATTTTAATTGGTGCAGCATTTCTAGCCTTTATCATCTCACATGATGCCGCTCAGGTAATAAAATCTGTGCACTCCAATAAACATTGTGACACCATGCAAAAAATTAATAAATCACCTACTGTTTATAGTTTAAAGTAATTTTCTTAAATACAGACTCATCAGCTGATGAAGTAATGAGTTTTCTTTTAGCCCTGACTGATAGAAAAAGACATACAAATTGAAATACAAATATATGACAACACAAGAATACACACACACACACACAAACACACTCTGCCAGGTGTGAGTAATGATGACTGACGTTTAAGAGGGCCTCGTGACAACAGCAGCATTTGGGCACCTTACTGTGCTGTGATAATAAACACTACTGAGAAAGACAGACAGAGTGAAAGAGAGATGGATGGATGGATGGATGGATGGATGGAAAAAGAAAAGTGTCTGCCCGAGAAAGGAATGATGGGTGTATTATAATAGAGGGAGGCTGTCATTTGTCCTTTTGAACGTCTGCCCCCCAACAGCTCTTTGATATACTGTACAATACAGTCTCTGCTGAAAACAGACACATGATCCCACAAACAGGCATGGTCACTTTGTTGAAGTAGGAAAGATAAGCAAAAACACAGTTTCATACAAGCGGCATGAATCTTCTATCTTCACACATGTGCGCACGGAGACGCATCCACCCACACACATGCACGGAGGCCATTAAAGGCGCATCAACATGAGGGGAGCGATGCTTAGAGCCACTAGTGTCAGAACTTATGTAGACTAAACACAGTTGAGTGACTACAGCTGTAGGAGAGAGGGCCCTCCCTCGTGTGTGTGTGTGTGTGTGTGTGTGTGTTTGTGCCTCTCTCTCTCGCACGCACACACACACACACACACACACACACACAAGCACGCACGCACACACACACACACACACACCACACAAGGACAGGACATACAAGTCTTGGGCAGATGTTCAATGTGCTTTTGATATCAGCATCGGCAGCGCTAACAATCATTTCTCACACGAGGACACACACACAGACACAGTCACACACGTACAAAGCCAACGCCTCCTCTCTTGTATCCCATGTCTGTGTAAATCAAATCAGAGTCCTCCACCACTATAACCAGCCCCATATGAGACGGTGTCAAAATCAACTCCATCTTAGCCTGAACATGCCTTGGCCAGTGGGGTAGACTGCTTTAAAAGTGTGTGTGTGTTTGTGTGTACTGTACCTCTGTGCAATGTGGTAGGACTCAGGGTGTATACAGGTCTGGTCCAGGGGGTTAAATGAGGTTGGTATGTTGACACCAGCCTTTCCTTTGCTCTTCTTTGCTGTTGGTTTCTCTGGTGCAGGGTGAGGTGAGGATTTGGCACTATTTGAACAATTATGAAAAGTATTTTAAATTTATGAGGAAGTCTTAGGAAACCTTCATATCCAAACACAGCTTTGCATCAAAGGGCTGATTCACCAAATTACAAGAAACATACTTTCTCAATTACCTCTAGTTGTATCTAGTCACGCAGGTGGTTTAAGTTTTATATTTGTCTGCCTCGGAGATTCCTGCATCCACTTCGGTATAATAGAAGTTAATTAATTTTGTTTGCACCACTCACAGCATTATAAGTGTCTTTCTAGAAACAGGTGTTATTCTGGATTATCCACATACACTTTAAACCTGTGTCTGTACTATTTCAGTTCAATACTTTTTACTGAAGCAGTGTAGTGACTCCTCCTGTACTCTACCTCATCTTCCTTACACCACCATGACGCAGCAACTCCTCTCACTCGGTCTGGGTATCGTTTAAAAATGAAGGTACAGATACTAATACCTGTACCCTTAAAGTGATACTAATATGAATAGAGTACTTAATTTGCTATTTTTTCTACTTCATTTGATACTCATTATGCAAATGGAAGCATTCAGTTGCATAAAATGCCAGCAGGCATGTAGCATGGCCATACTTTTGAACAGCATGCTGAATTGCCAACTGTCAAATACATCACGCTAGACTTCACCTTACCACAGAGTGTAGCTGGTTATAGCTGTGGTAGCGTGCCAATCACACATCACTTAAATCTGAGGAACACTTGTGCTGATTGGCTGAGAGCAAAACTATATAAGTAATCTTTTTTTCTCTAGATCTGGGCTGGTCACAAATCGGCACCATCGACTACCCACCGAAATAGTGGTAAAATATGCATGTTGCAGGTAGATTTGCTTCACTCACCGGCCCAAAAACAGTGGTTATCTATTGAGTGGCTGGTTAAATATGAACATTCACTAGTCAAAAAAGTTACTTAAGTTACTTGGTACAGAAAGAATTAAATGCAGGTATCGTTCGACTGAAGGAGTTTGATACCACTTGGCACTACATTGTTTCATTCAATGCCTTAAAAGGTATCAAGTACCAATATCAAGCCCTGCTTCTCACCTATCTCTGCCCTACATGACAAACATGTTATTTACATTCGACGAAAAATACTTTCACTGCATCTGTGAAGTTTGTTCTGTGCTATTCTGTCATGTTTTTTGTTCTTTTGCACATCACCATATCACTGTAAACTAATTTCTTTGCACTACAAGTTTATATTCATATTATGCACACTGTAATTTATCTTAGTTTATTTGTCTCATATTCACCATTTTTGTGTGTAACATGGGCCGCTTCTCCTTGTGCAATTCCATAGTATATAATGACAATGAAGTTGAACCTTGAGCATGATGTTGCTTCTGGATTTGTGTAATGTCACTCCTAATGCTTTGAGCACCACAAACAAAATTAAACAGAGAAAATCTCAGAGATGTAATTCTCAAAACCTCTGCAAAGTAAACCAAAGGCACCTGTCTGGCTATACTCCCCTAAAAGTAAGTGAGGATTTTTTTTTTTTTTTTTGCAATTTGTCTTACCTATTTCATGAGAAACAGGTAAGACAGCAAAGTGAAACAGAATCTGAGTCAACCCCATGTGCCTGTGCATGTATCTCTACACAGAAGGTGCATATGCGTGTGTACCTGTGTAGGGTTTGTGGGTTGATTCTAATGAAGCCAGCACACTGCTGGTAGGTCTTGGGCCCCATGCCTTTGACCAGTTGGAGCTGCTCCCTGTTGGCGAAGGGACCATTCTGCTCTCTCCACTCTGCAATACTCCGCGCCCTGCCTGCATTTAGGCCTGCTACATGCCTAGGATATAAAACAACAAATAGAAAAGGAAAATGTCGCACAACACATTGTGTATTTATAAAAGTTGTTGAGGTCTGTGTGTTTGTATCTGAGGTCTCTGTTCTACACTGGATGATAATATGAGAAACAGTACAGTAGAAAATTAAACTTAGGTAAACCAAAGTTTTGAAATGAGATGCCTAACCATTACACACAGTTGCGGCTATTTTTCTCGATCATACCACTAATGCATCATGTACCAGTAAACCATCATTGCGGTATCACCTAGTTTGAAGTATGCGTGTGGTACAGACATTCTCACCGCACATTCTTCTTCCATAAATACCAGTTTACGTGTGGGAAACGGCGTATGCACATTTTTTTGCGTATGTATCGTTTATACATCTGGCCCCTGACTTCTATAATATACAAACAAACAGAGCAGATTTTGCAGACCGTGACGTGGCATTTAAATAAGCAGGGGCAACACTCACAAGAGACGCACATGAACCAATATTTAGTGAGTATATTTGTCCAGTTTTGGCTGAGCAACGAAGAGAGGTGATTTGAAACTCAATTAGGTCTGCTCTGTTAATGCCCACAGTGACTCACTCATGCTAAAACACACGGCAATGTCAACACTCCCATAATACCTCAGTCATCAACACGTCTGTGTGTTTAATGTGTGTGTGTGTGTAGCATAACTTCAGGAGTGGAAAAAGCTCACTTGTAGAGCAGACAGGTAAACAGATGACCTGATGCCTACCCTGCAGCTAATGCCAGCTCTTTTTATACTGTTTGTATCTACGTCAAGTGTGTGTGTACATAAAATGTGTGCACTCCTGTACTTCTCAGTCATAAATATGTACTGTACATGTTGTTGTAAACAAGTGTGTGAGTGCATGGTGTACTATCAGAGATATTTGTGACTGTGCATATATGTGCATTTCTATGTGTGAGAGTGATGTGTGTGTATGTGCATTGCTTAATCCCCTCTGTTGATTCCAGTTGGCCCAGTAAGTGAGGCCAGGGTGTGATGCATGAGTCTAAACAGAAAGCTGGCAGGCCATGTGTATGTGTGTGTGTGAGAGAGAGAAAGCATCGAGCATGTGCCTGTGCATAAGTGTGAATGAAGCTCTGCCATGTTGTGACTGCTAAGGGAAAGTATGTCAGAGGTCTAAGCCCCACTTCATCTCCGTTTCACCATTTGCATCTGTGTGTGTCTGAATGTGTGTGAGCAGGAGAAGAGGGTGCACTTGCTTGTGAGCACATGTCTATGTGTGTCATCGTGTGTTGTCTACCTCATCAGCGTCTCGGAGCAGATGTTGATGTCCACACCGACAAAGCTCACACATTCCTGCACCACGCCGTCCAATGCTGCCTTCAGAGCTCCGGCCGACACATCATGCTAGAAATACATATTTAGCAAACCCACACACACACGCACAGACATACACACGCACACAAACACAGAAACAGAAGAAATGTCAGGCTGAAAACTGGATTAGCAGAGAAAACAACATTAAATTACTGCTCTCATCTGTTGCACAGACATGTAACACATAGATAAATGACATAAGAGCAAGCGCTCTATAGGAATTTTACTGATTTAGGACTTTTATGATGCTGTTTTTCGATGGAATCAGTAAAAATAAATGAAATTTTCATGTATGAATATTGTTGTCGTATTTTCACCCAAACATGATCATGTTTTGTTGCCAAAGTTTTAATACACTCTGCATAATCATGATGTTTCCACTGTTATATCACATTTGTGCTACTGTTTGGTTCTGCACACTTTCACAATAATTAAAATTTAATTCATAGAGATCAACAGTAACAGAGAGTGTTAGCAATGAAATACTGACTGACTGAGAGCAAAAGAGGTTTGATTGACACATAGCACAGCAAGTAAGTGGCAGAGAGAGAGAGTGCAGAGGGGAAAATAAGAGAGAGAATGTTTAGTTTGGCTTGTGAACAGTATCTCTCTCCTGCTAACAGAGTGTTCTCGTTAGCGTAGCTCATTGACACTAAAGATCCTCCAAATGAACTCTTCACACTTCTTCACCACCAGCCAATCAACCATTAATCAGGACATATTTTCCAAAAGCACTGGAATCTTTGTCTTAATAAGGAGCAGGGAGGACGGCCAACAATTCAAATAAAGAAAACGAAAGAGGAGTGGTGCAGCATGGAGTGAAAAAAAAAAAAAAAAACTTAATCAAAACAAAACACCAAAATAAGTTTTAAGAAATTCTATAAGGCCTAACAGTCGTCCCCAGACAGAAGCCCTGGGCGGAGTTCAGCTGGAGACTGATGCCTCAGCAACTGCTCGAGGATTAACTGACAGTCTAAACTAGACTACTGTTGGGCTATGTCTGTGTACGTGTGTGTGTGTTCTGTGTGTGTGTGTGTGTGTGTTTGTGTGTGAAGGCGACTGAGACTAGCATGGGTTGTCCTGTAACATGATCAAGCTCTGAACAAACACAGGCTTGTAAACAGATAACAACAACGCCAGCTAGCAAACGCACCCTTCTCTTTCAGCAGGAACACGACAGCAGGACAGATGAGGACAGAGAGGGAGAGAGAGAGAGACAGATGGCAGTATGTTCGGGTGCAAGAACACATGGGAGTTTTGCAAGTTTTCACCTAAGTCACTGCACAGCTTCAGAATGAACATTACATTTCCTTATTATGAACAACATAATTTTATCTACTGGTATGTTCTTTTTACTACCTGAAAGACATTAGACTAGCATGCTTATTTCAGATAATAGCTTACAACTTTTTTCATTAACATACCCCTTTGTTCAGCCAAGTACCCCCCGACCAGTGCTAAATATTTTTGACTGACTCAGACTTAATTAAACCTCGAAATCCCAAACTACACATGCATTTTCTGATGATTTTATTAAAATCTTTTTTAAAAAGATAGAACTACAATACACAGGAGGGCAATACATGAGGCCACGGTTACCCAGGAACATGTGATCAGCTTGAAACTGTGTAGTTCAAGGTCAAACTGAGGTATTCTTGAGAACTGCCAAAGCAAACAAATTATACTGCATTCAGCATCTGTCAACAACAATCATAATTATGGGATGAACACACAAGGATGACTGACATTTGAAAATATTTCCCTCATATTAGCACAAAGCGGAAGGACGCTGTATCAACATCTAATCTATGAAAGAATGCAATTCATATGTTAGATGTGGCACTTCAGGTAAATGATTAGGTACTCTAGGTTTCTGTTTCATTTTCTGTCATTGAACATCTCGTTATAGGGGAACACTCCTGCAAAGCCCAGTTCAGACCAAAGATTCACAACTGTTTTAGAACACTGAAGTTGCAGCGGTGTGACTCAAGCCGGCTGATGGTGTCACCTGCAACTCAGTGGGTCAAATCGGCGGCAGCTGGTTCTCAAATGTAAAGCACATCACCTCAACAGCCAATCATTCCCACCGAGCCCTCTGTTTACATCCTCACTGTGTGCCAGTTTCGGGCGGTGGGTCACACACACACATTCTCATTGACTGATTGATTGGCTCTGGTTATACATATTATTGTGGCATATTTATTACAAATACAGTTCATCTGATGCTTGTTTTATGTTTTTCGACGTTTCATCACTACTACAAATGCAGCTGTAGTCAGCATCTCGCTATCACTATCATTCATATTTTAAGAAGCTACAACTTATATTCAACCACAAAATAAGCCTGAAAAGCTGCAAACAGAGCAGGGGTACAGAGAGTTATTGTGTATAGATGATACACCGTCTCCAGGATGGCGCATTGCAAGTCGTTGCCTGTTTCAACTCGTCCTCTCGCAAATCTTTGGTCTGAACTGGGCTTTATGACACTGTGCCATTGGTCGTACTGAGATATCTCAGTAACTACTTACTGTATTTAATTAATCTTTTTTGTTGTATTAAATAAGCTGAGGTTTCACTTTTGTCTTTCTTGCAAGAACCTACAAACAGTTAGCTTAAACCTTGCCAACAATAAGCAGAACAATGAACACCGTTTCACTCAGCTGAGAGGGGCAGACAGATAAAGACAGCAAGAGATAAGGTAGTAGCACCCCTGGTGACTCCTCATGTGACCTGCAGTCTTAGTGAGAATACTGACTCACTACAGCCAGAGGCATTTTGGAGACAATAAAAATAACTTTCCAAACAATAAGAAGTTCTCACTGAAACTTTTATGATTTCCTGTGTAGAGATATATTAAGACTAGTTAGAGTCAGAGAGGAGCGAGAGGAAATCACCTGTAATGTCACACCTGAGAAGAATGTTTTCACACGAGAAAAGTGGAGGTGTGTGAGGCAGTGTGAGTGTTAACCTGCAATAAAAGCCCAATGAATGTGTTCTCACATTCTTATTGAAACCTTATAGAGGTGGGAGAAGCACACGAGAATTTAAGGTATTGTAACTGCTAACACAGAGGTGCACGTGAACCATAGAACATAACTGTGTTCAATGAGAGATGGGGAAAAACTGATGTGTAACTTAACTTTGATAAGTATTCATTTCATTCTAGTTAACAAGAAAAATTATAATTACAATCCTGCTAATTTAGAAACAGGGTTTACGGAGCAGAGACCACACAACACAAATATTTTATTCTGACTGACTGGTGTTTAATGTTGACTGAGACAACACTTGAGTTTAAACAGCTAGTTTGCTCAATTGTGTAGATACTGTACGTATTAACTGTAAGCAGGAACTGTATTTACGTCTGTATGTAGTTTGTGTATACAGTATTTAATTTATTGGTTTTCTGTGACACTACACACTGTTTTTTTTCCATGAAATGTGCTACTCTATAAATAAAGTTTGCTGGTTTGCATTGCTTGCTAATGATTCTATAATGAGTCGCTAAAAGACAAAGAGTTCAGTATTTCCCCATTTGTTCATTTTGCAAAAACACAATTTACAGTAATACAATCTTGAGCATTGAAATTGGCATGTTTTAAGTATAATCTACTGCCAAAGGGGGGGGAAATACTGTACTGGTTGGGAAAGCCGATCTCAGTGAGCTGAGCAATAACTCAACTTTCTGCATCCTTTATTTTTCACATGAACGATGCAAACCTCAGCTATGTATCATAAAGTCACATTGGCAAGCATGGTAAAAAAAACTGGCCTTTCATACCTCACTTCAAGGATAGTCCTAACAAGAAAAGACTTTAAATTATCCACAGTCAACTTATTCCATAGCTGTGTGTTGTATAGTAACCAGAAGTCCTGTGATATTGTTTAATTACAACAGCTAGATAGTATAACAAATGAGATACAACTTATCCAAAATTTGTTGTCAGGCATGCAAGTATATAAAAAAGACAATCATCAGCAGACACAGCAAGCACATTCACACAAGAAAGAAAAAGAAAGAAAGACAAGTGAGTTTAGAGGCCAACTTTTAAAGAGAAATACGACCATAAAATTCAACTTAAGATGAAAACCAGCACAATAAGGCAAAGCAACAGGCATAGATTTAGAGAGTGTGTCTCTGGCACCAGCAGCAGTGATTTAATGTGCCAGAGTTGGAGTGGAAGGGAGCAACTGTTACAGAAAACGTTCTGCTCTATTAAACAGACATACACACAATCCTGTATGTGTGTGTCTGTCCTAACACATAAAGACAGCAGAGGCCCTCATGTTGCTCTTCTCAGTTTACAGTGACACTAACAGCACCAATGGAGCATGTCGTCCTGTATCTTTCTATCTATCTCACAATCCACATATGTCTCTTTCTCCCTCACTCTTGTTTTCATTAAACTCACTTAAGGTAAACTGGCTAATAGGCATGGGAAATCATAATTTGAAAAATTCAGAATCACCACCTTAGCCATGAAGGTGCAATCTTAGTGTTGCACGTTCATTTTTTTGACACAATACCGGGAGACTTTAAACTGATTTTCAGACAAGAACCATTACAAAATGTAACCCCAATCTTTACTCAAGGACACAGGCCCATCTTGCTACCCTATGGGCAGACCTTTCCAAACTCTCATTTCATCCACCCCATTGATACGCAATCATCCATTTTTAAAACCACCTCCATTCCCCCATTCCTTGGTCCCATCGCCCGCACCCCCAAACCTCAAAATCATCCAGAGCCAATGGACTGGATCCCTATGTGTGAAGGTCATGTTTGGATTGGCCGGAAACCAGTTGGAGCCAGCCAACCAACATACAAGAACAAAGTGCTTCTGTCTGCACCTTGAGTACTTAAATGCTGCTGAGTTACCACATGTCAGTCAAACAGAGATACAGAAAAAAAGAGTGGTGAGAAACACAGAGCAGGAGAGAAAGGCAGAAAACCAACACAAACTTCTTTGTGAGTTATCTCACTGAAAAAAAAACTGCAAAACATAAACATCCTTTTCTCTGATATAGAAACATAAATGTGTTGCAACATGAGGCATAAAGCTAGATAATGTAAATCCACAAATATAAATTCAGAGAACCAGAAAGCAAAAGAGCCAGAGAAGAAAAAGGGAGGTGAAGCAACTGCTGTGAGTTGAGGTGTTGACTGACAATGATGGCGGAGGTCTTCGGACTGTCAGCAGACTGAAATACCGTTTATGAATGATGCCACTAACAGCTTGGCAACTGGAATCATGCTGGAGCCAGAGTGGCTGCATATACCAAGAGCCTGAGGGCAGTAAATGATGGAAGGATAACTGTAAGATGATTACAAACTGTGGGATCAAATGGCATTAGGCCTCCCTTTACTGCATTCATGAGAAATTTCTTCTCCTGTCTTTCAAAGTAGGCCTATTTTCATAATTCTATTCTTTTCATGTGGGGGGCACATGTACAGTTTTACCATTATAGTGTATTTTTAAGACTCATTCCAGGGCATGTTGAATTTCAATATGGTAATTTTCTTTGCTAAACACTGAACACATTTCAGAAATACACGGTAAATCTTGTCAGTGACCTAAAGAACACTTTGCTAGCATTACATATGAGTTTATATGTTCAGAAGTTGGCTTAAAATATCAGTCCTGCTTTTTTTTTTTTTTTTAAATTAGATTAAAGGCCTTAACACAAAAGGGGCGTGACGAATCAATGACATACAAACAGGACAGTTCACACATCAAAACTACACATACTGGCAGCAACAATTGTTCTATAAAAGGTTTTGATGGGAGATGCGAATTTGCCTACCAGGTCCCTACTGACCCAGAGCAGCATCTGGCAGTCTGTCAAAGTAGATTCATGTATAACCTAAACTACTGTAAGCTATTTTATGAAGTTTCTTTTAAGCAAAACACTCGGAGTGGGTTTAAGTTCCCTCTGGTAAACGGTTACGCAGTGTATATGTCTAGTGCTTTTATTGTGAAAGGTAAAAACAGAAGCAGGGGATCTCGTATGCACGGCCTTCATTAGGGTTGAAACAAGTAATTAAGTTTGCTATCATATATTGGACTACAGAGCCTCTGTGTTGTTTTATAATCCTCAAAAGTGTAGGCAAAACATGATTGGTTGATGATTTTATTTGCAGGATGAAAGCTCAGAAAAAAATGACATTGCTTTTTTGCCATGTAATATCTGTGTTGCGTAAAAGGACTCATGACAGAAAAAAACATTTGGGAAAAAAGATATTGACATGCTAGTTAATTTAAAAAAATATTATTCCCTGTGTGTAAAAGGGCTTAAAGAAAAAACAACATTACAAAATATTGATACAAGTGACAATTAAGGCTGCAGGAGGGGTTATTCACAAGCGGAGACAGGTAGAGAGAACTCCTGTAACCTTAATGAAGCTCCAGTTCTTTGGCTGTAGATGTAGCAGCTTTACTGAGAGGAAAAGACTAGAAGCTGCAGTCCATCTGAGAAACCAGTTTGCTTGTGTTTGTAAACTTTTCAAATGTTTGGGACTTCCAAAAGGAACAAAAAGAAACCAGTATTTGGTGTGTAATCTCAACTGTGTGCTCCCCTGTGTATGTCAATGCACAATGAATATGCTACTCCACATCTATCACTCTGTACAAACTAACAAGGTGCCTGAGGTTACCTGAAGGTCATGTCCTTCCTGACTGACAGCTTCTATAAGGCCTCTGAGAACTCCCTCCTGAACGTACTGTATACTATTCCAGGCATGTAGGCTTGGCTAAGAGTCTGTGTATGTGCGTGTGCATGTGCGTGTGCACATGTGAATTGGTGCATAGATAAATGGTTAAATGCCAAGTCGTAAATCAGCAGCTGAAAGTGATATGACAGCAAGGAGATGGTTTTATGTTTTTCCAACACCTTTCATGAATGTCTAATGACTATTTCTCAACTTCCTGCAAAACAGTCACACACACACACACACACACACACACACACACACACACACACACATTACCTGAGGGACTGCAAAACAGAGCATGAGAAAATCGAACAGAATATGTTTCAAGACAGGCACAGGGAGTAATTTTCCCAGTCGAGTAGTCTCAGATCAGCTGATTTCAGGCCATCATTCTATACACCCAAAAACACCTTTTTACTTCCTTTTCCCTGCTTATCATCTGAATGATTTTATTTTACCCTTCAGCCACTGGATTAATTTCCTTCTTTATAACACATGTGAAAACCTTGGTATTAGATGGAAAGTTTACCACTGAAAGACAAACAGCCCCACTCAATGTAAACTGCACAGCGCTAAAATAAGTAGCCTGACGTGACAACAGCTAGTAAATGTTTTATAAATTGTTGAATAAGTAGAGAATTGGCATGAGCCTGTTTAAACCCATTATACAAGCAAAGATACAAGCTTGACTCCCTCAATGCAAAAACACACAGACGCATGCTGTGACACACTCGGGGAAATAATTAAAATAGTGTTTGGCAGCTCTTGCCACTGATCAAGTCTTAAGGAGAGCCAGTTTTATTTTTCCCATGCCTCAAAACACAGAGACAGGAACTATCAATCACTGTCAGCCATTCATTTCTGGCTCTCCTTCCGTCTCTCTGCTCTGTCTGCTCCTGTCTCCCCTGTAGGCATCACCATTCAAGAGTGAAAAACGGCATGCTCGAGCACACACATACACATTTGCACGGCTGCACACACACAGACAACGCACTACAGATACAGCAACCTTGGTGTGAAAAGTGACATCACTTGCACTAGCTGTAGGTCAACTGATTTTTTAGGTCAATGCAAACGTGACCTGTTCTAAAGAAACACAACACTGTTGATGGAAAATTTAACTTCAGTAATACATACACTAAAATTAATAACTAAATACCTAAAAATGATTTTTCCACAAGGTCTATATACCTCATTTAAATTATTCTAATCACAGGTGTTCCTACACTGACAAGTCTATTATATTAATTAGACACTGACCCCTATTTTAGAGGATGGTTTATCACAAACATGTTGGTATTGACTCAAGTTTTACTCCACAATTGCAGCAAAGAAATGCCAAAGATATGTTTTTTGATAGGTATCAGGTTTTTTAAACCCTCAAATGATGTCTTCCATCTAAACTTATCCACAGCTATAATAAGCCATGGTGGTTGCAGCTTCCTTGCCCAACTTCAGCCCTATGCTCTCAATTTCTTGACCACTTTTGAGGGATATAGTTCAAACACTGGCTGCGATTACGTGGATAATGTTTCTTCAACCAAACTGAAATCATTCTGATTAGAGATTTTCAGTTAACTGTTTACATGGATGCTAAATAAAGTGATCTGATGCTCACCCAAATCACCCACAATCAGTACAGCAAAAGACAGCACTGAACTCTCGAAAGGGCCAAGAGACCAGAGTTTCTGGCTGACAAGGTTTGCTCACATGAGGTCTGCAGTCGATTGAGGAAGGGTCAGAGTATCCTGGGTGTGCATTTCTTCAGCTCTCTTAAGCCTTATGGAAGGGTGTCATCACATACTGATTGTCCCAGAAGGGAAATGCACCAAGCTGCTCTCCATTCTTAATTAGGAGTCAGTGCCCACCCTGCACAAGAGGTGAGCTGAATTACCTTCCAATCAACTCCGAGGAACTGTAACAACCAGCCAAAATGAACTGGGAAAAAAAGGGATCTGACAGCAGGTATGAAACAATGAGGGACTGCTACTGGTTGCAAGAGACAATTGCTGTGTCCATGGCTCCACATTGCAGCCTGTGACAACAATGTAAATTCCACCTGTTACAAAATTTTTTTTAAAAAAAAAGTATATATCTGAGCAATCACATAAGAACATAGCACTATCAGAGCACTAAATATTTTTTTAATATATGAATGTTTCTCTGCCAAAATCAGTAGAGGGAGAAACAGCTGTTGCTGCATGTCATGTGCAGCACATGCACCATCTACGTCACATAATGGCACCCCCACATGCGGTAAACATGCACAGAAAGAGTATTTGTATTGGATTGTATTGGATTGAGCATATGTTATTAGGCGTTAATATTTTTTCATTGAACAGATGATCACAGGTTACACCATCCCTCAGCCCGACTAAAAATTGATTATAATCAGGCCAGATGGGACCAGCTTTTTCCAAATGCACCGACTCACTGTAACTGTGACAAGTTATTAACCCAAACTTCAGGGTCCCTTTGGGAACTTGAGAGACAGAGGAAAGTATGGCATGAAAGGAAGGCAGAGGAGGGGGAGTCATAGAAACAAAAGCATAAAAATTCTCGCAGAAAGTCTGAAAATGGAGTGAAGGAAGGAGAACGGTTGAAAGAGGTGAGAGGAAGAGTGGCAGTTTCTTTAATATCCGGCTGGCGGGCAATGTTTTCTTACACAGCAGTGTGTGTCTGTGTGTGTATTTTCCAGTAGCAGTTAGTTTCACAGTCCTGGGGATTACCCAGCTGTCAACAGACCATAGCAACATAAAGAGCTGATTGACAGATGGAGGAGCTGTCCAAAGACCACACCCACTAAGTGCCTAATTATATAGAACGCAAAACTCCTGAAATGTTTGCCTGTGTAAGTGTTCTGAACTATAAATACAATTTATCTCTAACATATCAGAAGTCATTTCAATGTATTGCTCTGTAGGTAGCCACAAATACGATATATAAATAAAAAAAATGCTAATAATACTTCAGTATCCAGAAAAACCTGTCTGCCAGAGGCGCTGTAGTGAAAACAGCGTTCCCACACCAATAGTTAGGTCCAATCTGATTTTAATGGGCCTCACTTTTTTAGCCCTCAGCTCATTTCCTCCTTTCTCTCAGAGCTGTCACTCACTGGGTCAGCAGAGAGAGAGAGAAAGAGGGAGCATGCTGTGCCAGCTGTCTAGAGTTACATCTGCCCTTACGCTTTCTGGGTCTAATGGCAATAAACTTTCAGAAAGCTCAAAATGCCACGAATCACACAAAAGAACTTGCTAAAAACTCACATATGCATGAGTGCACTTTTCTCACACTCGCTCTCCCACATTCGCAACCACACACACTACAACACTACGTACATACATGCAAGCACATACACACACTTAACCCTTCAACTCTGAAATAAGATGGGGAGGATATAGTGTGTATGTGTGTGTGTTTGTGTGAGCTGACACACAGGTCAAAGTGATGTCCCATCTCATATCTGTCAGCACCCGGAGTTTATTTACCCGGTTATATTATCATTTGTTGACCTAGTCACACGATCTGAGAGCGGGAGGTGCAGAACCCCAGGAACCCCAGAGAGCCCAGTCAGGACGTGATGAGAGACACGGGCCTGTGACCTAACACACTCAGCCACAATACATAAGCACAACAACTTGCACAATATGACCTCCTCCTTTCTCTTTCAAATCTCAATTTTCACCCCTCACACTTAAATTTCCACATCTTTCCTTTTCCTTTGACTTTTGTCACCCTCTGCTGTCGTTTTGTAACCCCCCCCCTTCTTCGTCTCTCTCTCGTTTAGAGCCGCTGTTGTCATTTGGGATTCTTTCTCTACGCTGTTGGGATCTTTTTCTTGTTAACACTGAGAGAGATGCTCTGTCGGCCAACACTAACAAATGACAATACCTTTACAGGCCCTGAGTGTCAGCTGCTAAATGTTAACAGGAAAGTATAAATAAATCTCAACTGGTGTATCTCTTAGCTACAGTATATGCTCTACATACTTGGCTTAGGGTAAGAGAGCTTCCTTTCAGTAATCCTTCTGTGAAGGGCTGACCATCAATCCCTCACTAGACTAAATGAACACTTCACTAAAATTGGTCAATTAAAGAAATACTTCACACCCCATACAAAGCATAGTATGTCGATTACTCACCCTGTGTTGTGCTGAATCTCTCAAGAGAGCGTTGTTTTTCTCAGATGCATCCACAGTGAACGACAAATCCAAAACAAAGTAAATTCTTGATGAAATGAAGTCATAGCGGTTTGTGTTTAACAACAGCAAAACTATATCAAAACATCTCTTTGTAGAATTCATGCAGATTTATCCAAGTTTCATTTAGCCAGTTGTGTGCTCAGAACGTCCCAAGAAGACAGCCTTTTCTGATGGGAAACTAAACTAATCTCTTCAAAGCCAGACTCCACTGACAAAAAAGGTCATTTTACCTCACTGAACACAGGAGCTGCTGGTCTACTGCTGCCTTGATGAGTTAGTTTGTTGTTTTTTGAGTGACTTTGGTGTTTTAAAGGGTAAGTTTAGATTAATTAAATAACACAATAACACAAACTAATCAAGACAGTGGAAAATCAGCAGCTCCCATGTTCAGGAAGGTTAAATTCCTGCTTTTACCAATGGAGTCTGGTATTAAAGAGAGTATAGATAAATTCCACTTTTAGTTCAGTTCCCCACTGGAAAGTGCTGTCTGTCTGGGAAGCATAGAGTGGATAAATAAGACTTGGATTTTACTGCATGAGTTGTGTGTTGTAAACACATGTTTGTATATAGTTTTGCTGTTGTTGCCTATGACTTCAGTTCATCAAGAATTTCCTTTGTTTTGGATCCTTCATTCACCATGGATACATGCGAGAAAAGCTCTTTACTGACGTATTCATCATAACATGGGGTGAGTAATTGATATACAAATGGCCATCTGGGGGTTGAAATATTGCTTTAAAGCTACTGTTAGTCACTTTGTGTCACATTTGTTGAAACTGTCACTATATTCTGGGGGGGGGATACATGCGATAGCTAGTCCATGGGAAAAATCATCTCCCTCCTCCTCTTCCTATTCCTTCTAATGGCTTTTGCTAGAATCTATTGCAGTGCACCAAAAACAACCAACCAGAACCGAAGAGTCTTTAACACAGCTGTTTATCATGTCAATCACTGTTCATGTGTGGTCACATTTTCAAACTAGGCAGCGCTAATTAAATATGACTCAAGATTTCTCAAGTTTAGCTGTAAAAAGGAAGGTTAGCAACATGGCCACCATGTTGGAAATGATCAACTCAAGTTTTTTTGTTTGTTTTTTCCTCTTACTGTACTACATGCTCAGGGAGATGCTCCGCTGTTTCGATGTTTTATGCAATGACAATAAAGATTTACGTACCAAACACGTCCCATTGGCTGGACCAAGGTAGAGCTGCCAGTCTGATAATTTGACCTTACTCTATTTGCCTTTGTCTTCCTCTGTCCTTTTTGTTTTGTTCCTATTTCCACCCACTCATATGATTTTTCCCCTACAACCTACCTACCATATATGGAGAACAATACTGCATTAATAGGAAGGGTAAATAGTAGGCACACTGACCTAATGCTTGTCTTCCCCTTCTCATACAAATACACACACACACTTGTAATGAACAAAATCAACATTGAGCGAACTGTTGTTTCATCTGCACACACACACACACACTTGAACGCATATGGACAAGGAGCAGCAATCTCACAAGCAAAAACAAATGTCCAAACATACGTCATGCCTGATCTCCATTAATTGAATTGGCTGTCACCCTCAGCATCATCTGTTGACACAGGCCTCGGCCAAGTTTATCTACTTCCCTGCTTGCCTGTTTTCTCTCAACCAGTTTCAAGTTTTACTCCTTTGTTCTGTCACATCTTCAATCCCTCATTCACATTCCCTCAAAGCCTCCAAATTTCCACTGTCTTTGGTTTGTCTGGTTTAGGTCACACCTAAACTCTACAAGAAGTCGGAGTGAAAACAGCCAAATTAACAGACCAGAGCATACTGTGCTGAACATACTGCTTAGAAGAAAGATTGACTGTGTATGGTTTAGGATGATATATTACCCGAAATGGAATATAATATTAGTATGTTTTCTTTAGTGTATAATCACTTGAAAATAAGAATCATTATTTTCATTACCTTGGAATGAGCCATTTATATCTACATAGGCAGCAAGTCCTCATCCACGCAATCTGTTATGTTTCTACAGAAGCCCAGAACAGACAAACCAAACACTGGCTCTAGATAGGGCCATTCACGACTTTGCATAGGCCACCATAGTTAACTGCCCCTTCATGACAAGCCAAACAACGTTGGTACAACATTGATTTGTTTAACATTAAATTGTTTTATGTAGTGGTTTTACTAATTTTAGACACCTTATCTGTTTGTTTTGGAGAGAGGGTGACCTCTGTGGATAAAAAACTCCTGGTAAAAACACTGAAGCAAATCATAAACGGGAGTTCACACTTGCCACATGGGAGAATTTACCACTGGCTGCAATCTGCAACCCTCACCACGAGATGCCACTAAATCCCACACTCTGCTCCTTTAAATGTTTTTAAACACAAAGATATTTCATAAAATAAAATATGAAAGTGCAATTGATAATTTAATTTGATGTTTAGTTTCACTCTCTGTTGGGAGATGTGGTTATAATGTGTTTGATTGGCTTTTATGTTTTCCCTCTTTTCTTTCTCTTATTCCTTTTGTGACTGTTGGTTGTGTGCTGGTTCATGTAACATAATAATGCTGCCACTTTGGTCAGGACTCTCTTAAAGACGCCACACTGGTTAAATAAATGAGACAATAAAAAGAAAAAAAAAAAAAATACACATCCTGGACCATCTTTGCGCCTTTGCTGTTTGACCACAAATAAGTAATGACAGCAGGCGGTGCTATAACAACAGGCATGTGTGTACGATCATGGTTTATTGTTAATGTGCTTTCTACTCGGCCCTTTGCATCAGTCTAACTCACAGCAGATGTTCCGCTGCCTGAGGACTAGAGGCTCTCCCCACGAGGAGCGTCTCAACATAACAAAAACACACTTACCTGGTATGTTCCAATGCCTATGTGTTTAGGATCAATCTTCACAAGCTCAGCCAGGGGATCTTGGACGCGTCTTCCAATGGACACTGTCAACACACACACATACACACAGAGAGGAAACAAACATGAGATTCTGTGTCTCATGAGAGTCTATGGCTTGTGTTTTTCATGAACCTGCTATCTGGAATCACATTTATTGAATATGCAAATCCATATTATTTATAATTACTGAATATGCAAATTGTCTCCATATTACAATGCTGGCCTGAGGGCAGGCCAAAACCTAATTGTCATTCCTCTGCCCCCCGCCCCATAATAATAATTAAAGCTGGCGTTCAAATGGAGTCTTTGCACCTGTCATTTAGCTTCCTGATAGATGCTGGAGCCATGAACCTTTAAAACCTCTAATTTAACCAGACCCGTGCACACTGACTCACGCAGCCAAACGTAGCACACAAATAAACACACGCAGTCCACATCGACCAAAGTGGGGTAGCTTTTAACGACGGAGTCTGTAAGGCCTCAGCCCGCTCCTGCACATGAGGGCCAAATGTCTTTTCCATGAATATGCTGGCAGGGTCCAGCCAGTGACAAGGAGAAAAATTACAAACAACCTTACTCACATACACACCATAATACATGACATCAGCCCCAACACACACAGGCACAGAGAGAGGGCCAGAATAACACAACCAAATAACTGTTCACACATTTATGTCCCTGTAAAACACAAAGGACGTGCCAGCTCTGGGTGTTTCTTTGTCATTTTTGTTGTAATTTTTTATTTAAGAAAACAATGAACGCACTTCCAAAACTCATAAATAGTTATCTAGCACAATTTATCTAATTTCCTTAATGGTTTTGGATTTTTGGAGCCACAAGTATCCTAGGTGACTGTATTTGATGAAAGGGTGGAGCTGTGGAGGATCTGACTCACAGACTGTGGTGACACCTCGCAGACAGCCTGTCACTCAAAGCAGCTGTGCCCTTAATTATGCATGACTTAAAGCAACACAGTCGTCAGAAAAAATGATGCCATTGTACATTTCCGCAAACCATGGATACCTTACATTTGTACACTATTATGTACAACAACATCTATTGCACGTCTGTCCATCCTGGAAGAGGGATGTGTGATTAGGTTTAAGCACAAAAAAACATTTGGTTATGGTTAGGAGAAGATCACATTCTGGCTTAAAAAAAAGTTTCTGTGATGCAATCACAGCTGGAGTAGTTGCCAATGTGTCTCCTAAAAAACAACCACTTTTTGTGGCACAATCTTGGCAGAAAACACAGCGATGTGTCGATGTCTTGGTAAAAAACAAGTGCTTTTAATGGCACTATCCCTGCTGGAAAACAGCAACTGGTAGCTAAAAACTACCAACATTTAGTGGTTAAAAGGACACCGGAAACACTGCTGTAAACTTGGCCATTTTTACATGGGGGTGTATGGGGACTGACTTGCTTTCGGAGCCAGCCTCAAGTGGCCATTCAAGTAACTGCAGTTTTTGGTACTTCTTTGTTGGCTTCATATTCCAGCCACGGGGGTTTCAGCTTGACTAAAACACTGGATGATGAATCAAAAGTAACAGGAAACAGTGTGTCTCCTTCCCTGTCCTCCCTGTGCTGCTGCTCGTCAGTGTCTTGTATGTGTGCATTATGTGTATGCTTGAATTTCAGTGGTCGGCAATGTAGTGTGCTGCATGAGGCACGTCAGACTTAGATCTCTGAGGCGGAACGGACAGACAAAGAAAAAAGAAAGAGATGGGATGTAAAAGAGGGAGTATGTCTGGAATCAATGGCTCTCCTCTCCTCTCTCTCCTCTGGCTGCGGTATGAGGCTGCTGCCTGAGATAATATTTAGACAGGGATGGAGTTTCAACCCTGGCCTTGCTCAGTGCACCACCAAAACTCTCCAATAGCCTTTCCATCTATTCTGCCTCTGACTCTCTCCCTCGCTCTCTCTCTCTCTGAGACGAACCGATTTGTAAATGGAGTCCAGCATAACTCTCCAGCACTTATTGAAAGTTTATGAGCCAAATACAAAAAATGGGAAGCAATGAAGAAAGAAAAGAAAGAGGACGGCCTGGATTAGACACAGACACATCGCTCAGGAGAACTGGAAGAATGTGACGTGCGGCAGGGCAAAAGTTGGGATGTGGCTGCACTGTTTTTGTTGTAGAGCATGAGGGGCAAAAAAAAATCAGATCAAGCTTTGGGGAGACGCAGCATAAACTGTCTGTCATACTGCAACAGGCAATGAATGACTGACAGTGGTCCAGGGGAACTGATCTCGACTTTCAGACTAATTTTACACTGTAGTCACCTGCGGCTCATTTTTTGATCTGTCTCACAGAGAGGACACAGAAATAAACTGAACACAAAAACAGTAGTCCTTGAGAAGAGCTGAAATGTTGACTATCACCACCAGGTGTCCCTAGATCTGCCAACAATAGAGAGGACAGATGGAAGGTGTCTAACTCTCAATTTCCAACATACGTCACATGGTTAATCATATGGACAGAAGCAGAAACACACATACCCCCAAAGGTAAACCAGCCAGACACAAACACTCTGTGGCCACATCCGACTCTTTAACCATAGCATCCTGGCTCAGCACTCCCTCTTTCTATACCCATCCAAAGTCAAACGCTGTGGATTTCTCATGGCTTTCATTAGGGGTATAAATATGGCTCTCCGTGGCTCTCAGTGCTGCTGACCACACGAAACTAGTGAGGAATAATCCAGCCTCGCTTGATTTATGGCTTTTATAGAGGAAGTCTGCTGGAAACATTTGTTCTGCAAAACTCTGTGCAACCCTTTTTTATTCTGCTGTTCAATGATGTAGTATGTGGAGTGAGTGAGGGCGAGGTGGCAAGTGAGAGAAAGAAAGAGAGAGACAAAGGGAAGACAGAGGAGACCCTAACAGCAATGCCAGAAAGTCACTGATAATGGGACGATGATGCGTGTACCTTTGGGTTTTTTAACTGCTGGTTGTAAAAAACAGACAGTTTAAAAAAGTCACTTTGGACTCTGGGAATATTTGGTGAGGGGGGCAGTTTACCCCCAAAATTAATAAAAACATATATTTCTACCAACCTGTGGTGCTATTTATAAATCTAGATTGTTTTGGTGCGAGTTGCCAAGTATTGAAGATATCAGCCAGGAAGGGTGCATCTATTGCTAGCTCACTCACCACTGCCAAGCTAACATTACAGCACAGTTGAGGAGGATGGCCTGCATTAACGCTTTCATCTCTCGATTACACAGGCATAAACCCCTTGTCCATGAGGAGATGCACGCTTCCTCCTGCATGATGATACAGTTGGTGGGTGTATTTCAGTAGAAAGAAAATAGTTCTTACATGAAAATATTCACAACAAGGACTGTGGATTATCTCAAGTGACTGGGTCATGATTTCTGGAAAGAGACACTGCTGCTGATTTTTATGGAGCCTTGTGCACCACATGCCGAGTGCCATCTAGTTCCATTATATTGAAAAGAATGGAGACATCTTTACAGCTGATATCTGCAACACTTGGCAACTCACACCAAAAAAAACTTGATGATAAAGAGCACTACAGCTTAGAGGTGAAATATGTGTGTTGGATCTTGGGGCGAACTGTCCCTTTAATCGATAATTAAAATACTCATTGGGTGCAGCCCTGTACATGGTGTCTTTCACAACACCAGTAATTTTGACACAGACAAGGGCCCATAAAAGCACAGCCAAGAATATCACACAGCTGTTTGGCAAATTTCTGAATCATCATCAGATGAAGACAAACCAGCCTGGCTGCCTGGCCAGCATACCTGCGCTCCTAAGGTTGGGGTCCATGTCTGGCATCTCTTTGACCGCCTCAGGACTCACACTGTAGATGGATGCTCCTGCCTCGTTAGTTATACTGGGGAGAGAAAGGGAAGGGAAAGAGTGAGAGAGAGAGGACAGGGAATAGGAGGCAGGTTGGCCAGTGGGGGAGAAAGCAAGAAAGAGAGGGGTGTAAGAGGAAGAGGTGAGGGGAGACAAAAAAAGACATAGTGCGGAGTTATTACTGCTTGAAAGACATAATGGCATGGCTATTAAGCAAATCACTACTGCCTTGCACCTTAAATAATGCAGCTGACATCTTCTCAAATTGATTCTTCATTTAACCCTTTGTAGTCAAAGCCTGACTATCATTAGCGACATTATGGCCAAAATATCATCCTGCATTAACATTAACTGTGCTATTAGTCTTTCAAATGCACTTCCTTTAGGAATTCAACTGACAGCAGGTGTGAAGACCCACATGGATCCCTATTGTATGTGTAAGTCATTGGTCTGCACCTATTAAAACTGAACATATTAAGAAAAGGTTAATTAGTGAGTCCGGTAACTGAGTGAGATCATTTTGATTCATAGCCTCCTATTTTTCCGTGAACACTTCTTCAAGTAAGACCATCTTTGCACAGTGACTCGACACTTAAATAACAGACAGTATGAGGTATTTGGCATAGCAGATGGCACTGAGTGAGCAGTCCTCTGCAGTGCACTCGCAATTTATGTGACACTACTGCCATCCAGAGGTCATTTGGGTGTACTGCTGTTTGTCAGTATCAATAGAAAATCGCTATCTTGAGTGAGATTGAGAACTTCTACAAGAAAATATGACTGTATGAATGTAAGACCAGCCAAAACCTGGATTTCTTCAGGTTTAGATGTTCAATTCTTGCTCAGAAATAAAGACAATGTGCTTTTGCACAAACCTCCACATTGTGTGTGTTTTTTTTGTCGACGAAAACTGAACGTCACTGAAGTCTGATTTAATATATGGTATGTAAAAATGTAAAAAATTCAGGTACTGCATTCCCAACTTAAACCTGAAAGGTTTTCAGAGACAGAGACAGATTTTAGTGGAACATTTTAGGTGAAAAGAGACACTTTTGTCTAAGGTACAAAAACAACAAAAACAGGGACAGCCTTAAAATGGTGAATTATGGTTTGCAAGATTGACATTTAGGCTATCATAATAACTACTTTTGTGAGACAATATATTGTCGTGGAAATAATGGCAAAGATGATATTGTTATTTTAAAACCATTTTATGCCACGTACATAACGATAATATAATAGCAGTATAATGAAAGTACACCCTTTAAAAGAGCAATGAACTGTAAATTCAATCAGATATGACAGCAGAACTTGTCTCAGCATAGTTTTGTATATTGTGTCCAAGACTTATAATAGCCAGGAAAACCCCGCTGTCAATTCTGGCATCACATTGGCTAAAATTTTAGAGACAATCTCATGTAAAAACCAACAGGCAGTATCATACAATATGTGTGGTAATGACCTAAATCATGTTTTCTGACCTTGATAAGTCTCAAACATAATTATCGTGTGACAGGACGTGTGACATTGCTCAATTTCAGGTACATTTCACGGCCATAAAATTTGTCTATTGAGGTATTTTTGTAGAAACAAAATTGATATTAATGCTAGAACAAGATATTTCTGTGAAAACTATCGATAAATCAATAAATCAACTTTAAACATCAATGAAATGAAATGAAAATTATTCTACATGGCAGCGTTTGGCTTATATGGCAACAAATTCATTTCCCATGTTAATGTATTCAGTCCAAAGTAGGCCGCTTATCATCCATCACCACACAGACAACAAAGCCACTGATACCCGTGTTAATGCTACGGACAAACAACTGAGGCTGTCATGTTGTTTAGTCCTTCTATTCTCTCGGCTGGATGGAGAGAGGGGGATGACCGGAGAAAGAGAGGGGGGTTTTTCCCTGAGGGTTGACCAATATGACGAAGGGGTCAGCAGCTCCCCAATGTCCACATCTCAGAATGAGGCCTTCTGTAGTAGCCTACACACACACACACACACACACACACACACACAAACGCTATCCCAGAGGCCTGGACCTTGCCGCAACAACCTTGCCAATTATAAGTATCTTGTTAATGAGGAGTGGCAGAGGCCTTCTGATGGGAATCACATTTAAATGAACTTGTCCTCCCTCCCTCTCGCTCCCATCCTCTCTCTGCGTCCCTTCCTCCGCCTCACTGTTCTTTTTGTCAGCTCCTTATCCATCGTGCTGACAGCTGACATATCGCCATGGTGACACTGCTAACGAGCACTGGCACATGACCTTCAAGGAGGTCAGAGCAGAACTGGTCATTAACCCGGAAACACTATCTCACGCACATAGAGACACAAAGACACACACACACAATAATTCATTCTGAGTAAGACACAAAAAATAATATGAATATCATTTAAATATCTATCCAAAACTCATGCGGCTCTCTGCCTTTAAAGGTATACTATGAAAAATTGTCAGTTACTGTTTGCACGCAGGCTCATTAGTGAAAGTAAAAGTAAATTACACTCAGTTTCACTCAGTTTGGCGTTTCACCTTGCTATCTTTGCATTTTTTTGGCACTGTGTCTCGTGGATGCCTGCTGCCTACCGTCTGGCTCCTGGCTCCCACCTTTGCATAAAGCCCCAACTTGAACTGAGTGCTGTGGGAGCACACGAAAATAAACATCCTGAACATAAAAAGTGATAAGAAAATAAGAAAACAGAGGAAGAGAGCAGGGTCTCTAGAAAAATCCACCATCAGAATAAAACAGTATGTAGACATGGAAGTGATGATTGAGAGGGATTACTTCTGTAGGAGTCTCCGCATTTTTTTAAAAAAAATCTGGCATAGTATATCTTTAAACAGAGAATGAAGACACAGGACACACAATTAACATATGTCCCCATTTCAGAGACAGTGGGAAAATGGAGGTCAAGTAAAAGAGAGGCAACAGTTTATTCAAAAAGGCTTAGTGGTAAAGCAGGTGCCCCATGTACAAAGGCTCTGTCCTTGCTGCGTGTCGTCCCTGATCTCTCTCCCCTGTCCTGTCCATTAAAGGCAAAAAAGCCCCCCAAAAACAATCTAAAAAAAAAAAAAGTGCACAGAAAATAAAACAAAAGAGGACATGGAGAGAAATGAGAGGGAGGCCACCAGCCCCTATCATGTCCAACTTAATTAAGGCTGCCGCTGGGGCAGCTGGGTAACAGCACTGTCATGGATACAGCTCTGAGCCCTCATCGCCATAGCGTCCAAGGCTGTCGCCATAGTGAGGGCATCATCCTGGCAGCCAGCAGAAGGTTGTCTGCTCCCCAGCTCTCTGGCCTAAGTGGATGGATGTTTGAAGCATGGACACCCATACACACACACTCAGACACACACAATTTGGGAGACACAAAGTCAAAGATCGCCTCTTGGTGTAAAGCGATGACTTGGTGGCCCTGTAGGGCCATCTTTAATTTTCGTTCACTTTTGCTTTCTCAATTGTATACACACACACACACACACATAAACACAGGCCTGGCTTTAGTCCTGTCCCATCCTGGGGCAAAGTCACCAACTGGCTCCCCTATCTGTTCCCCTACTGGTTGTCTTTGAGACACACCCTGGGGCTTGACACACAATCACACACACAGACACACACACCATGACTGGCCCCCTGCTGCCCCTCAAGAAACCTAACATTGAAAGAGATGGATACATGCTTTGATACCTCATTACAGCCTTCTGGCTCGCACAGCCCTAATCTAAATTAAAAACAGCTCATCAGATCAGTCAGAAAAAAGAGGGGCAATAATATCATCAACTAATCTGATACACAAGAAAAAAAGTCAAAGTAAGGGGGGAAGGGTAACATCACTGTGGGGCAAAAAATAATGTAAGATTGATGTTTGGTTTGAAGAAACTGCTGTATTTTGAAGTACTCTAGGCACATGGACAAAGACAATATTTGAACGCGAAGATTAATCAAAGGGTCCAAAACCTCAAGACTGTCATGTGAGTCTGAAGCTGACTTTGAAGATGTTAAAAATTGGGTTGACTCAGGTGCAATTTGTTAAAACCTCAAGGTTTGGTACAAGATCTAACAACGTGTCAGGAGTCCATAAAGTCACAGTTTATTTAACTGTTAATGGTAGTTTTTTTATACAGCTCCAGGTCGGGGTTTCGAATGAAAGTTGCTGATATTCACAAATGAAGTGCAAGTAACATATTGTGATACGTTTTAGATTACACTGAAAAAGCTACATAATATTTCTATACATCTGTACAATAGGACATTATGTAGCCTTTCCTCATTTATCTGGTATTACCTCTGATATCTGAGGGAAACAGAGCACAGTTGCTTTTAAAAGGTCCAGTGTGTAGGATTTAGGGGGATATATTGACATTGAATACTGTATTCAATCACCTGAAACTAAGTATCATTGTGTTTTTGTTACCTTAGAATGAGCCACTTATATCTATATATGAAGCGGGTCCTCTTCATGGATGTATAATTAGATCTGGAAATCAGACCCTGGGATGGTGCAAATTCACTGCAATGAGAATTGCTCAGTGTCCAGCGTCCAGGTTTTATTCTTGGGTATGCAGAATATGTGCAGTAGTGTTACTCACCCCTCCCAGCTCTTAGACTTCAGATTGTGATGACAGATTTTGAAATAAGTTTTTTCTCAGCTCCAGCTCGAGACCTTGTTTACAGTTCAAAACATCCTGTCAACAGTTTTACAGGCGTCTCTTTCAGAATGATGGTGGTAAAAATGTTTTTTGGGTCGCAAGGGATCTTTTACAATACTGAAAGTGGCCACTGGGGAAAAAATAGAAGCAAGGCTGCGCTGTATTCCTGGGGGCCTGGTCCTCTTCCACGGACTCTGCTGTGTTGTTTCTACAGTAACCCAGAACAGACAAACCAAACACTGGCTTCAGATAGGGCTATTCGCGTGTTCACTTCAGCCACTGTAATTCTTCTACATGCTTGGCACATCGGAGAAGTTTTAGTTGGTTGCAATCTGCAAACCTACTGCTGGATACCACTAAATCCTTCACAACAGACCTTCAATATTGCTATTAATCATGTATGGGGTGGGGTTCTTTAAAAAAGAAAAGTCTGAGAACTCTAAGTGAGCCACACTCAAAGCAAAGTTGCAGGTGCAGTTATCTAAGCAATCAAATCAAAATAAGTATGCCATCAGGTGAAAAATGTTACTTATAAGTAACCTGCAGCACCATGAAAGCATCAAGGGGCTCAGTGGGAACTGATTTACGGCAATCTACTAGTTTCAGCTCTCAAGATGGACACTTTAGAGAACTGAGGACTGCATACACACACCTGTATGGTGTCGTCCTATAATGGCTCCATCTGTCACTTTCTTTGTCCACAAATCAGTCTGTGATCAAGATACTTGGATTGGCCTCACTTGACTGCCTTGGAAGGAGCTGTGATGTCACATATTACCAGCCCAAAATATATTCATATAAAACACACACACAGACACACATAAGTTTCTCTGTCCCGGCTGCTCAAACAGCTTGGGTCCATTGTTCAGTCAGCTGCAAAGCTTGACCTCAGGGAGACAAATTGAGGGACGCTCTCTCTCTCACTCAGACACACACACACACACACACACACACACACACACACACACACACACACACACACACACACACACACACACACACGTCGGGTCTGAAGACGATGACATTTTTCACAGAGAAAAGCGTTCAAATGGCAGGTGTCAGGGGCCGTCAGTCTCTAGCTAGGCGCTAGAAGGCAGGCAGGCACACGCACACACAAATAAACTCCAACTGCCAGTGTGAGGCACGTCTGAAAAGAGCAAAGCCTCACAGACACTCATGTCAATCTGGTAGCAAGAAAGGCCTGCACTTGTATCACGCACAATGCACACACACGCATGCACGCACGCACGCACGCACGCACGCACACACACACACACAAACAGACCCTAAATCTCAAACACGCATGGCATGTCACAGAGACTCATCACACATGTTTGTCACACACAGGACCATCGCAGGAAACAGTGGAACCCCGGGGGAGGATGGCACGGAGGGCAGGTGGAAGGAGAGGAAGAAGAGTAGGACAGAGGCTGACCACCAGTGAGGCATGGTGGGAGGAGAGCGGGGGCTGTGGGTGATATGGATGAGGCTGGCAGATATTCACTGTCCACCACCTGCGAATGCCAAAGGTCCTCGGCCTGACGCCACCTCCCTTACCATGACGAGCTACACACACAAGCATCTTTTTCAAGAAACACTGCTCAGCTGTGCTACCATTGGCTGAAACAAAGTGCCGTATGCTGTACAGACTTTAAAGCCCCTCGAGGCAAAATTGTGATTTGTGCTACTGGTCTATACAATAACTGACTTGAAATTTCAGATTCAATTATCTGTCTCAAAGCTGGCTATGCTCTTAATAAACCAAATTATCTTCTATAGGTCTTGGAAGGCTGGAAGGAAGGAAGGTGGATGAGAGCAGGACGACAGGAAGTAAAGATGGAAAAAAGAAGAGCAAATATGAAAAAGAAAAAACGCCCTTAAGATTGAACATTGCCAGTTGGGTGGGTAGCAGTGAGGAAGGAGAACAACATACTAGCGATGGGCAAAGGAAAACAATTCACAACTTCCTGAGAGCAACTACTCAAAAAAGAAGCACATTCCCCCGCTCTCTACCTATTCTTCCTTCTTCCCTCTCCCACAATCCCATGTGACATTCAGTCTATAATCTAAAACAAATTCTATTTAACTTTAATTCTAACTCATTTTGCTCTCGATCTTCACATCTTATTCTTCATTTTTAGTTTCCACCCAAAAAGTAATTTGAAGCACGTTCCAATACCCATGCTACCATATGTTTCAGTATGACAGAACGGTTTAGTGGGTCCCACTATATAGTATGCCAAATGCAGTATGTCAAAAATACCAGAATGTCCTACTGCATCTGGTATTTTGCAGTGTACAGGCCAACGTGCTTTTCTGGCTATTCTTCTCTTGTAGTAGTAGTGGTAGATATCTCACAGACTGAGCTGCAGACAGATGACAGCTGACCGAAGCCGCAAACATAATCATAAAGACAACAAACAACAACAAAAGGACATAAATATGATTATAACACTGACCTCCGTGAATGGTGTTTATTATATCTCCTAGGTAACATTAAATATTAACGTCACAATCTGCCGTGATCCAAATCGCAAGCTATTTTCATTTTACTTCACATTTCGCATGACTGACTCAACAGACATATGAGCAAGAGGTTCAAGACGCAGACATTTATACATCAATTCATCTATTTTTGGCACTCTTTATTTTCCATACATGGCATATTTGCATGTGTCTTGCTCAAATTAAAGACACAATGCATAAAATTCCATGTTTTTGAAGGATCCATATTTGTATTGCAATTGACCATTACAATTTTCCTTTATAAATGTTTCAACGTGTTAAACATTTCCACCATGTTTTTGCCATCCTCTATCCATTCTGTATTTAGACATTTTCACGTACCCATGGGTTCATTTTCCTCCCCTGAAATGAAGACACACCCCACAGCCACACTGAGGCCTTTCCATGCCTCTAAATCCATCTGTCCCCCGTTCCACCTCCTATCCAACCGTCAAACCTTCGATAAGGCCTGAATGCCTGGATCTCACCCAGTCATCACTGGTCCTGCCACTGTATGTTCATCACTCACTCAGCCCAGCCCTGGGAGCATGCCTGGACACAGGACATGACAGGGGATACACACACACAGTCATAAATACAGTCTACACCACTGTCCTCCAGGTCCATCAGCTAGCCAGTAATAATGATCTCATCCCACCAGGAGTGAACTGGAGGGCAAGACGGTCAAGGTCTTGGCCTCTGGATCATTAGGCATGTCTGTGTGTCAGTGCAGGCGCACACTGTTGGCTATTTGAGTATGTTTCCTGCTGTGACTACTTGTGTTGCTCTTGGACAAGTCTAAGTATGAACCAGTCAAGGAGAGAACAATGACTACTACTAGAAAGAGAGACGGCCTGCTACTCTCACGAGCTACAGAGTACAACATCAGGCAAAGACACAGCTACTGGGGGTGGGGGAAAAACTGATACAGTGTAGTATCCATATATATCTAGTATTCATATCTATATAGGTTATTGCAATACTCAGCATATTGCAAAAAATATTCAATTGTGACTTAAGTATTGTGATAATATCATATTGGGGAGCCTCTGGTGATTCACTGATTAAGGCTATGTGTGGAAAACAAGCCTAAATAAACTGGCAGTACATCATGTTACACTGCAGCATTATGGCAAATCATAACAGATCTGGCGATTTCATGTAGATTGTTTCAAATTAATTTCTTATTACAATTTACATTGTAATGAATCAAGCAATTAATTCAAGGCAAAAAGGGACACTGTCTTGAAGACCCTCAAGGATGTGTTTGTTTATGAAAAAAAGTAACAGGGTCGGTCATCTCACTGCCTTCAGGAGTGACAGAGCAAGTGGTCAAGAAACTGGATGTCATTTGTTTGCCTTTAGCCGTGTTTCCTGTGTGTGTGCGTGTTTCATGTGTTTCGTGTGTGTGTGTGTGTGTGTGTGTATATCATCACCATTGCCCAAAGATCTCCCTAACCTTACCCCACATATTCTTGCCCTCTGATATCATTAACATCTGCTTGCTGCAGCCAAACACTGTCAACATGTCATTCTTCATACACACAGCCCCAAACACACATATTAAAATATTCAAATGCTGTATAGTTTAATCACAAGTTGTGAAAGCAAGTAGAGTTTAAATATAGTTGAACAAGCCAAAGTAGCCACCACATGCCTCTGAAAGAAAGTTAATGCCCTTTTTTCCTCATCTGTTAAACTTAGTCCAATTTTCAGCACAAGAACCAGCTTCAATCATAAAACCACAAACATCAACCATTAGTTTTACCTGAGAAAACTGTAAAAGTATGTATATATTTTGTGATCAAATGTTCATTGTATTGTAAGGCACAGCATATATGAAATATAGTGACAAATACAGCGACCAAACAACAATGACAAAGCAGTCATCAGCTTAAAATACAGTTTGTATTACTTTAAAAAGGGTTTGTCAGCCAACCAATTTTAGGGATGTTGACTGGATTCATGAAGATAACAGTAAAGAAATAGGAGCTAAGGACATGTTGATCTCTTTGTGCTGCTCTAACAATATGTAAGATCTTCTCTAAAGTACAGGAGTTACAACTTGAATGTCGATAGATCAGGACTCACAGCAGTATGTGTGTGTGTGTTTGTGTGTGTGTATGCCATCCCTACCAATCGGCTCCTGTGACAAAAATCCAGACACACCAGCTGACGAGGGGGACAGAGACCACTGTGTGTCACCACACACAACACAACAAACCACACACACCCACACAGACATCTGTCTGGCCGGTGTTGAACAATCTTATGAGCGCTGACAAAAACTGCATGCTCTACCAGTCAGTGCTAAAGCACAATGACAGACAAGGTCGTGTTGTGCTGGCCTGTCAAGGAGCTAGAAAGTAACACACACACACACACACAAAAAGGTGGGCAGTGTGCTAGACATGAGCAGGCGTTAACAACAATAACCAGGTGGACAATAATGAGAACAGACACAAAATGTACATATAAGATTAAGCCACCTACAACCTGAGATTAATTTACTCATGTTAGAAATGTTTGTTTTCTAAACTAATATGTCACAAACTGACATCCAGCAGGAGTCTTAAAATGATCGGGACACAGCTGTATGGCAAATAACCTGATGTGTATTCGGTGGGGGCCATCACAGGCACAGACAAACCTTGTCAGCTAAATAATACCTCATGCTGTATAATGTCCTGCAGGAGGCGGGTCATTCACAGAGGCATTGTTCAAGCTTAATCATGTAAGGTTACTTTGTTGTGCATCTAATAGGAGCACAAAGAGTCGAATCTGGTCATTTATTTATTCCTCACTTAGCAAAGACAACAGTCAAGGAGATACGGGCCACTACATCTGAACCAGTCGAAAAGCTATCACACTTTATGCTGTGGTTACAGTGATTATACTTTCACTCATAATTTCATAGACTTTCACTGAATATCTTTGGTACCGGTTATCGGATTTCTCTTTGTGCACACATACTTGACCAATAAAGCTGGTTCTAAACCTGAGCCGGTGATGTAGTGATCAATATATTAAACTCCAAGACAATCATCCACATTCTGGGCAATTTTCATGGTGGATCACCTAACGTGTTCATTAAAAGGTTCTGTATATCCACAGTGAGTGATGGTGGTAACCTGCCAGAATATTCATGAGCTCATATGCTTGTTATTTTCAAAACCAATTCTGTAAAGTGAGCTATCATTTCAGTGTCAGATAACACTTACAGTGAACTGATAGGCATTCTGACCCCTGAGATATTCTCGGCTATCTTATTGGAACCAGACATCTTTTTAACTTTTCTCCCCCATAGCATTTCCATGTGGTATTTTTGTTGGCGCCGCTGTTGCAAAGACACCCAGATAGGCACTGGGGAAAAACAAAAGTATTATCCTCTTCCTGTTTTATTTGTGAAACGGTTGATGCTATTTCCTCGTGCTATAAATCGAGCCTTTATTTTCCTGGGAGATCGTCCCCAGTGGCAGACAGAATTGTATAGTGAAAGAGATGATAAGGAACCAATCTAAACGTAGATTGTGTCATTATTCTACAGCCATTACATTGTCCATTTTCCACTCTATCCGCTTATGAGGGGTTGGGTCGCTGGGGCAGCAGGCCGAGCAAAGCACCCCAGACGTCCCTCTCCCCAGCAACGCTTTCCAGTTCCTCTTGGGGATCCCGAGGTGCTCCCAGGCCAGATGAGATATGTAATCCCTACAGCTTGTTCTGGGTCTGCCCCGGGGCCTCCTACCAGTGAGGTGTGCCAGGAACATCTCTAACGGGAGGTGCCCAGGAGGCATCCTGATCAGATGCCCAAACCACCTCAACTGACCCCTTTCGATGCGAAGCAGCAGCGGCTCTACTCCAAGCTCCCTCCAGATGTGCAAACATTACACTGTGCAAACAACAATTACGTCATTATAAATTAAAGCAAAAAATGGTCTACTGGGGCGTCGGTAGCTTAGTGGTAGAGCAGGCGCCCCATATACAAGGCTCTTGCCGCAGCGGCCGGGGTTTGACTCCAGCCTGTGGCCCTTTGCTGCATGTCACTCCCTCTCTCTCTCTCCCCCCTTCACGCTCGTCTGTCCTATACATTAAAGGCTAAAAAGCCCCAAAAAATATCTTAAAAACAAAAAAAAAAAGGTCTAACACTTTAAATAAAGCTGATTTTTAATTCTGCTATAATACCAACCATGCTAATATGTTCTATATCCAACCTCCAATGTTTGATGATGGATCCAATCATCCTATTGTCTAACACTATGCAGAGAAAAAAATATGACAGACTGGTTGACAGAGTTGTCCTGATACCAATACCACAATCAGAAATACCTCCACTACTGCCTGAAATGCTGAATCAGGTATCGAGTCTACGCACAGGTCCAATTACATGTGATTTATTACAAAACTTAAAAGTAGTTTCACAACTGGATGAAATGGCAGTTTCCCCAGAAGTCGATTCTTTGTTGCTGCTCTAAAACTGTAGCCTACATGGCAACCTGCACTGTGCAGCCACTGGTAGCTACTGTTTTAGCAGCAAAAAAGAACTGATTCTGGTAAATAGTGTGACGTTACCTGTTTGCAAAATGTCAGGAATTTGGCAGCAATCTACACTGAAAAGTCCCACCAGTAAAAAGGCAACATGTATGGTATACAAGGCTTTAGTTTTGCAGGGTGGCAGAAGTGTTGCCAATTTCAACGCCAGAAAACACACTGGTATCTGATCATTACCTGGTATTGGCTGCTATTGGGACGGAGAAAATGGTATTGTGACATTTCTGTTGACCGATGATGGAAAAACTTGTCAGTTGCAGCCCTACTTTAAGTACATACTTAATATTTAACAATGTCTCTGTTTCCTTTATCAAAAAAGCTAAAGATTCCAGTAATTTTTTCCTCGTCTGCAACATAAATCTTATTTATGCGAGCATGTTTGGTCCTTGTTTGGCTGTCTTTTGAAAAGGCCACAGTCCTTAAAATGTATGGAAGAGGTGACTCAGTGAGTACGATGAGTCTACTCAAACAGGACTAAGGCACTGAAACTGCATACACACAAACACACGCAGAAAAAAACATACAAGTAAGGATGTCCCGCAGGCTGCCATTTCTGGCTGTCATTCCAGCTGAGCACTGAGGCAGAAGGACAGAGAGTGAGAGAGAGACAGGCGGGTGGAGAAGAAAGGGTGGAGAAGGGTGGGGGTGGTGACACAATGAAGGCTCACAGGGAGACAGGAAGCAGATGGTGCAAATGAGGCTGAGGTCTTTAATGAACTACTGAGGAGAGGAGAGGAGAGGAGAGGAGAAGAGAGGAGAGGAGAGCTCTATTACCTATATAAACCAAAGACATATAATATCTCTCTCCGAAAAAAACTTTCAACACGTTGAGTTGAACACTGCCAATGTCACATTTTAATGGCTGATCCCACCTAACAAGGTAATAATGTTAAAAATCCTTATAAAATCCGAACTGTTCTCCAGTCTGGCCAAATAACACAATGAAGACAAAATATAATCACTCTCTATTTCACACACATTTTTGCATTTGAGCCAGAGTACATCTTTCCAAGTGCACAGCTGCTTTCAGGAGCCGGGGACGACAAAGACAGAGCCGAAAAAAACAAGGGAGGCCAAAGAAATGTGGATGTTAAGGTGGAGATGGAAAGATTCAGTGCCTGTAAATATTCTGAAACAGACAGGACAGTATTCAGCTCAGGAAAAGTTTTGCAGTATGTGCGGGTGGTTTCCACCAACATGAACTGAGCCAGCCTCCTACGCATGGGCTGCCTGAAAGACTTTCTACACCTGTCAATTAAACCCCCCTGGGTATAAGGTCAGCTGACAAATGCTAATACATATAGAAACATACAAAATCGCAATGTATAGTAGAAACTGGGTCAATTAATTGTACTGGGGACATTCACAGCAAGCAATAAGACCCCTTGCTGTTTCTGATGCTACATGGCTATTCTCTGTCATTGCCATCATCCTTGTTGCCGTGGTAATGAGGTTTTCCTAATGGCAGGTTGGGGTCAGCTGTGGGTCAGTCAGCAGGGGAGTAAGACTCTCATAGTTAGCAACAACCGTTACTCCTTGAAGCCAGTCATCATCTTTCCACGCCCATTCCATCTATCAGAGGATATTTTGGTCAAATTGAAACATGAGAGAACAACGTTCACCCAGATATCTTTAACAAGTCTTAAATAAAGAAAATAAACACACATTACTAATTTTATCAGCAGAGCAAACATGTGCCAATGCTAAAACATCTTTAAGGACAGCACAGAATCATGAGCACATCCAAAGCTGGTGTTGGAGCCAAAGCGAATGTCTGGATTAACTGTCTTTTGGGATGTTTATGATTGAACTATGATTGATTAAAAAATTTGAGCAATTAGCAATACATTAAGTGAAGTGATTTTCCATACGACAGGAAAGGCACAGAAAAGCGGACATGTTAGAGAGTGAAATAATCAGCTGTCGCATGTTTCATCTTGTGTCTGTCCATCAGAAAAGCCAATTTGTTGCAAGAAAGTGTCTAATCTTTTTAATCTTGTTGGGACATTTTCTCGGACAATAATAGGCAGAGTGGCAATAACATTTTGTTTTATCTTATTATTGATTCGAAATTATGTACTTGTGTTTTTCTATTAATGATTCTATACTGCATACTACTATTAATGATTCAAGTGATTTTATAATAGATCTGAGCTGCAAATCCTCAAAAAAACCCATGTCACGCTTGTAAGAGAAATCTGAAATTCATATTTATTATCTGTAAACAATTAACCATTTACTGATTATTATTAATGTTGGCAACAAATGCTTGCGCAATATGGGGGCAGGTTTTTGCATTGTGTCTTGATGCAGAAGGGGTTGGCAGTTAGGTTTAGGTAACAAAACTACTTTTAAGGTTAGGAAAGATTGTGGTTGATGTGATATGACGACATGATGTTATAAAATAACGTCAAGTTTCACATGGGACATGTACATCGGTCTCCTTTGTCAAAGTCCTGCACATGTACCCATACACCTCCCCTACCACCCACGGTAAGCGATTTCACACTCTCTGATGCTCTGACCATCTAATGATGACGTGAATGGGTTTACACTGAAGTTGAGTAAAAGCCTGGTGCGTCACATACAGATGCTGAAAGGTGCCAACGTTCATGGTGCACCCACACAGATGCTTTTGACGCCCTGAGATAGACCATGCTGGATTGAGGAAAGTGCTTAAAATGGACAACCCCATGAATGTAGAATTATTTTTTGCCACTCACTGACAATAGGAAACTTGTTATATTTGTATTTAAGCTACTTTGATAACTTGTTGGAATATCCAGGTATCCCTGCCACATCATGACACTGAAGCTCATTTAAGGGGTAAATTAAAATCATATGAATAGGATGTGATTTGTACACACAATTTTGATGAGTTCTATGGCCTTACAATGAAGCTGAAATTTCATTTGTGCTTAGAAATTTGGGTTTAATCCCACCCAGGTGTAACATATATCCCACAGTGTGTGTAATACAGAATACTGCAAAGTAGGGCTATACCCCAGAGTCTTATATTTCAAAGACATATGTTGGGGAGAAGTCCTCCTCAAAAGGTAAGACTGGGAGTATTTATTGCAAGACCAGCATTTTGACTTTGCAGGGCCACTAAAAGCACATTTAATAGATCCAGCTTTTAGGAAAGGGAATGTCTAAAGAGGACAGATGATAGAAACGATGACAGTGGCAAAGGCGGAGGGCAAGGACCAAGAAGGGGAGTGAAAATAGGAAGAGAATGAGACAGAAGATGAAGAGAGGACATGAACATGCATTGACAGCAGCCTGTGTGTACATTTTAATGCAGACACATACAGATTATGCTTTAACATCTATGTTTCTGAGACTACATCAGCCACAGTCCAAAGAAACCAACGTGAGGCATAAGACCAGATGACTCTGGGGCGATATCATCTGGATAACAACAACCATACTTATGGCTAATGTCAGAATAACATCTAACTGCTCTTCCAAAGTTCATGTACTTGCAAATGCCTTTATTCCATAAACCCTACTGAGACAAAGGCAGACCATTTACACATGTGTACGTGCTGCAAAAATATAGTTAATCATATCAGGTGATATGGGACATTCAGCCAGCACCACATCAAACAGAAGACCGACATTCTTACGTGTTGTGAGAAGCAAGAATGCCATTAGCTCCAGTAAAAGAATGAACAAGAGAGACATTATATCAAGATGTGAAATTTTGCTGCTCTGGAGGTGCTCAAGTCTGCTCAAAAGAAAAAAAATGTCTGTCATGAAAATAATCAAGGGGAAGTTAACTTAATAAACGCCCCACTTTGACCGTTTCTGTTCTTGCAAATAGACAGAAAATTGAACTTTAGAGAAAAAATGTGGGCTATTACACCAAAGGTACGACCACTGAAGTGTACATGTGTGTACGAACTCAAAGATACTGACAAAACTCCAATATGCAGACACACACACATTCACGCTCAGCTCAGAATCATTCTAGGCTGTGGTCCCAATGCTAACCTCAAGTCAACAAACACACATGGAACTCAGCAGAGAGAGAAAGAGACGGAGCAAGGAGAGGCCAGTGGTTATTATGCTTGGACCGAGGTTCTGTGCTGTTATATTCTGAAGTGTGGACTGGGCCTGGTTACAGACACAACGTGGACCGCAAAACGTCTCTTTAATTGGAACGAAGTGAAACGAAGTCCAGATGGCTTTAATAGACAATATTCGCTTGGGGGACACATTCCAATTTGTCTTTCTCTCCATCTGTGTCCAGTTCTCCTGCTCCCACACATTTTCCTCCGCTGTCCTTTACTCTTTCACATCCTTTGAGTCAGCCACCCTTTCCATTCCACAAACTTCACTTTCTCCATTTCTGTTCCATGACCATTATTTCTTCATCATCATTAGCATCTTTCAGCGCTGTGTTCCATTAACCTGGAATACAGAGGTCAGAGGTGGGAATGACGTTGCAACTGAGTTGACCGGTACAGTACAAGTCGGAAAACCAAGATGTTCTTAACAATACCACTTCAAGCCACGTTAGCCACTGTTAGCCATACCAGTCGATAACAATGCAGTGTGCTGTATTTTGCACATACACACACACGGTAGCAACATGTCCACTATGTGTACGACTGTTTTAATGAGACACACACAAGACAGAAGTGGTAATAAACAGTATATTACTTCAGCTTTCACTACTGCTGATGCATAGAGCAGCCATCTTGAATTTTGAGGACGGAGTTGGTGAGGTTCCTAGGACTTTCCAAGTTGGAAATCCAACTTCAGGGGGCGTTCTAGTTGAAATTTCCAAGTGGGAACTCAGAAATTCTGACTTTCCAGTGCAAACTAAACGTACCACAAGACCTCACTGACACCCCTCTTCATCCCTCTGTCTTCCCAATCCTTACATACATCACACATACTTTAAATTTTGGCATTTCATCTTTACAAATGACACTCAGGAATACTTCTGTGAACATTTATTCTAAATGAGGTGGAAAATTTCATGGTCTTGAAACATGCTTGAGGAGTTTTTTTAAACTGTAGGAAATATGGAATGCAGTTTGTATTACTGAAAAACATCAACACATGATACATAATGTGTGAAGTCAGCACCCTGGACAGCAGGGTACATCCATCCATTTTCTACACCCACTTATTTCTATTCAGGTTGAACTGGGGTCTGTTTTAGTATGTACTGGATGAAAAATGAAAAGACCTTACCAGTAGGACACATCCAGGGGGTTAAAACAGCGCCTTGAGATGAGGTCAGCGAAGACGGACTCAGTCTCACGACATGCCGTCCCATTGCCAATGACAACCTTGGAACAGCTAGTATGGACAAGAGGAGGAGGAGAAGGACAATGAAGATTAAGAAGCTAGATTAGGTAAACTAGATTCCGTTCACAATTCTCTTTCCCTGAGATGATTTTGAAGCACTGAGTTATCATTGCTGCTACATAAATGCAGAGAGGAAAGTAACAGTAATAAAAACACTGATAAATACAACTCAAAGTGACCATTTAGACACAAGCAGCAGTACCTATATTTCATCATAAGGTGGCGCAGTTTGTCTGCCTCTTTTCGCTGGTCTGAATTATGCAGGTACACAACATCAGTATGAAGAATCTGACCTGAGAGCAGGGAGATGGAGACAAACAGAGGGTGAGAGAAAATACATTGTTGATGATGAAGTATTATGATGACAACAGGGGGCTCAACAGAGAAAGCTATGTACCATCAGCTAATGTCTCTCCACTGTATGCTGTCTAACGAAGCAGCACTGCCCCAAATAAATCAAATAGTTTATGAAGTGCACATCTTTACTGTCTAAGCCTCCACAGGAAGTCCAGCATCTTCCAGTTAGCTGCTTCCTCAGAGGAGGAGTGTAGCTCTGAATGGACAGCTCTGACCAGAAGTCATGTGAGCTGGGAACCACTAAACCTGTGACCACACCATGCTGGGCCTGACACCCGATGTATACCTGTGTCTGACTGTTACAAGTGTGTCAGTGTGACTTGTGGCCACACAATCAGTCACCCAGAGGGTGGGACCTACTCTTGCGCAGTGTGAGGCCACACCCACTGAGATACATGCTGTGACATACAGTACAGCAGAAACACACATACATATGCATGCTCACACTTATTTCGCCCACTAGGGTCATGCCAACTGGCATCTAGTCTCTGACATGTACATGCACACCAAAATATAGGCCGTTAGCCATGAATATGCAGTGGCACTTTAATCTGCATAGTGTAAAAGAGTAGATAACTCTTCAATATGCGACTGCAATTACAGAAAAATGCTGTTAGTAAAATAAAAATGTTCTGTTCTTACAAAAAAGTAGGAATTTGTGTTTATGCTTACTGAATGCATCAATGACCAATTACATGTCGAAATAGTGGAGAGTTCCACTCAAGAAAATGTAGAGCTTTAATGTGCAATGAGCTGTACTTTATATTTCTTGTTTTAGATTAACATAGTGGCACAGGATAAATCTGTGTTTGCCGTCAACCTCAATGGATCAACACACAACATCCAACATGACGCCATAGCCTCTCAGACACGGCTGCCATCCTTGGATTTTGTGTACTATGGTATCTAGAGCTTTCAGAAATAGTGCAAGAAAGATGATGTGACATTGTTGATAAGTATGGTCTTATATTGGGGCGTCGGTGGTTTAGTGGTAGAGCAGGCGCCCCAAGGCTCTTGCTGCAGCGGCCCGGGTTCGACTCCAGCCTGTGGCCCTTTGCTGCATGTCTCTCCCTCTGTCTCTTCCCCTTTCACACTTCACTATCCTATCAATAAAAGGCAAAAAATGCCCACAAAAATATCTTAAAAAAAAAAAGTATGGTCTTATAGCTCATATGCAAACGTAGGTGGTATAAACATGTGTTAAGTATACTACATAGTTACTTACTCGTGGGTGAGAGAATTGCCAGCTTACAGCCATGTCTAAAGCCTGGGTCCACCCCCATGATGACACAGCCCCTGACTGGACACACCAACAGGCGCTGCCGGAGGTTCCGCACAAACATGGCAATAGACTCCTTCTCTGCTATACTGGTCAGCTTAGTCCTAAAGTGAGGGAATGCAAAAGAAATACAGACAGATGGGTGTGAGAACAGTAGAGGAGTGGGGGAAGATGTGAACAAAAAGAGGGGAGAAGAGACAGAGATGTAGAGGGTAGTTGTATGGTGAAGGTAAAAAGAAAGAGAAAAAGGGAAGGAAGGAGAAAGTTGAGGGATGAGGAGGAAGAGATAACAGACAAACAGTGTGAATGAGTACGTGGTGATCAAAGGTAGGAAAGCCCTGAGAGTGTGCAAGCACACATTAACAGTCACATCTGAAATACCTGTAACTTCTGGTGAGCAAAGGCAGAATAAGCCTTTTATAAGAGTCCTCTACTGCATTATTGATCATTGCACGAAGCTCGTCTCTTGCCAATGTCTTCGGCCTCCACCTGCATTAAAACATTGGGACAAAGATTTTATTTTTCCATGGGTCATTCCCACTAATAAATATAATCTATAAAAGTAAATGTGACTTCCTCTAGTCAGCAAACTGCAAAACTTATCTTGCTGAACCAAATCGGTAAGTATCATAAACTTTGTTTGCCAAAGAGCTTATTTTCTGCAACAATCCAGAGAACCAGGGGGATGTTTACTTCTGGGTTGACCTACAAAAAACCTGTAGCACTCTGCACAAAATACTTATGCGTAATATGCGTTTGTGTTTGTGTGTGCCTGCTTGTTACAGTGCTTGTGTTTTATTGCGTTTCTGACCTGTTGTTGATGCACCACCTGGTGAAGTCACTCTTAACCCTGTCAGGAATGTTCACCTTCACTGTCAAAATCTTCAGACTCTCCCCTCGGTTAATAGCCAGGGTCTGTACACACACATACACACAGACGTTTCCCCTGCTTAATGCAAAACAATAAACTGCATAAACAGTGCAGACAGGTGCATATGAACACAGAGAGGAAAAACCCACTTCCCTCCCAAAAATCCACAATTTCTACTGCTCGCATTTTAAACGTATGAATATTTTGCAAAGCAATGATCCAAACCTACACAGCAGATTACTGTGGTTGTTTATATGTCCATTTACATCTGTAGTCTAATAAATTTGCTTATACAGTTTTAAAACATGGATAGATTTTATTTCTTTGCAGCAAAATCCTGCAGTTGTGATGCTAAATTTTACATTTTTTACTTAAATTTTTTTTTACTTTCTTACTTATAAATATTGAAAGGTAAATTGGAAGCAATTATGGGGGTAAAAAGAAAGAAAATATTTAATTAAAGATGTCATTAGTACACAGACAAAGTTACTGTATACACAATATATGTGTAAAAGACATGTGTACCCAAACCTCCACACATGAGCACAAAAACAAAATCTTTGAACTCTCCGCGCACACACGCGTGTAAAAGTGACGAGCCTAGCAGTATATCCTGTGGCCAGGCCTGTTGTGTTGTGTGCTGGTCCCCCCTCAGAGGAACTGTTACATGCTGTTAAGCAAACTGTAGTAAGTGTCTGACCTTTTCAGTAGGGAACCTTTAGCCCACCACAGAACAGGGCCAAGAAACAAGACGTCAATCTGGAAACCAAGCGGAAGAGGCGAGCTGACAAATGCCACCACTACGCCACCATCAGTGCTGAGACCGCAAGGCCTACCCCCACCCACACCGCACACGTGGTGCCACAACCATTACCACTCAGCAGCACCCTCGGATGTGCTGCACCCATACGCAACACACACACACACACAAAATAAAAATATAAAATACAGCTAATGGCATGGCAGAGGCTAGAATTAATGCAGCAGGCTTGCTTGAATTATGATGAAAGTTAGATTTCTCTTCTGTTGGCATGTTTCTGCCCTGGGCTGCCGCACTGACGGTGATGAGATTTCTCAAACAATCTTCATCAAAGCACTGAAGTTTAACATGCTGCTGAAGGAAGGAAGCCAAATACTTCTTTCTAAATTCTTTGACCATCTAGAGGAGCTCGAGAGTGAAATTAAAACAGTAAATATGAAACTGCCTAGCTAAATCTGTGTTCTCAGGGTTCAGCATTCAATCGTTTTAAAGATCATTTTGTATAATGAAGAATGACATGCTGTCTTTTACATGACTGCAATGCATCACAGGCCGATTCCTACACTTCCTAAGCCTAGTGTGCTGTCTGTTTGTTGAATGTGGGGATGAACGAATATGTAAAAACTCCAAAAATAAGAGGGTTATCAGAAAAACAAGAAAAATGGCACTAGTTTTAAGTCTCATACCAAAAAATGATCTACTGGTGGTCACCGTATGTAAACGCTGATAGACAACAGAAGATACAAAGAAAAATGTGACTGGATTCCCAATGCTCAGATGCATAGATAAAAGACAATTTGAATTATCTTTGTCCTTATAATTATGCAGGTTCTGTGTACCAGATATTGCACATACTTCTACATGTTGCCTGCATGATAAACATACATTTTAATGCAATACAGATAAGCACTGCTGCAAATCCACTTATCCAAACGCATGCTTCTAAACAATCCTGTAATTTACCTACCAAAAAACTCAAAAATGAATCTTTTTGTCTGGTTGCCAAACCCCAACTATGGTCAACTATGCCCCACCAAAATTTAAAATTTCATGTGTCTCCATCAGCTCTACAATCTGTGTCCTTCGTCTGCTTTCCTTGGTAGCTGCCCACTGTCCTCGCCGATGATAAAATAACCTTGTGTCTGTCTGTACGTCTCTCAGTTTCGGCCTGGGTTGGGTCACTGGTGGGAGACAGAGGGTGATCTGAGAGGAAGGGTGATGTGAGACAGAGTGAGAAGCATGTGTTTGTGTGTTAGCTGGTCCACGAGTGACATGTGGCCAAGTACTGGCCAAGCCCTGACAAGACCAGACAGAATGTCTTTCCTGGATGCCCCTTCATCCTTCCGCCAGCCCCCGAGGGAGGGCAGCCAGTCAACAACCGTCCTCTCTCTATCTGTCTCCTTCTCTCTCTCTCAGCCTTTCTTTAGAGGAATACTATCATCAACACATCCATCCACCCAACATATCACGGATAAACAAACAGATACACATACTGACACACACACACATTCCCGGCAGATTTGCACACTTTTTGACCTGGCTGACACACACGGGACGGGATGCACTGTATAATAAATCAACACCTGTCAGGAGATCGCCTTAAATTCAGAAAACAGAGTTAGTCAAGAGTTAAAACTCAGCTGTAGTAGTGCAAGACGGTCTTTAAAAAAAAACAAAAAACTGAGCATATAATGTTCTTCATAAACAATGACATTATAACGGGTGAAGCATATGGAATGTAAGCTACATTTAGTGAATATTATTCTTTAGACAGTACGATTTCAGACAAATATTGACTCTCTAAATATCAATGAGGATAAGTCACCACAAGGGATCATGGCCCAGCATGATACACTGGTCTTTTACACAAACATACTGGCTGCTCAGGGAGAACTCTGTGCTCCTTCTGTCCCGTTTACACTCTCTTATTCTATCCAAAAACAAACACAACACGGCATGGAGTCTGACGGACATTCATGGAACAACAAACTTTAGATCAGAGTAAAGAAGGAGAAAGAGGAAAAGCATCTCAATTAGCACTTCATGTACGTCATATTTTGGTTTAGTTTTAAGTGGCTTTATCATGTTTTGTTATCTAATTATCTAAATTGTAAAAATGTAATATTACTGACAGGGAAAAGGAGGCAGAGGAGGGTTAAACAGACCAGACATCATTGATTTATAAAATATATATACTGCACCAGCATACTACAAGAAGTGATACGGAATTATCATCTTGTTTCAAAGCATTAAGACATACACAAACACAAAAACTCAGTGTTTGTGTGTGTGGGTGTCAGTGCTAATAATGTTGTTTTTCTCCACCTGTCCATCAAAAAAGAGTCTTTAATTGATCAAACAGTTGCATGTACCCAAGCTCCTCTGCGGGCGAGCCCCACGCTGGAGCGCTAAACTACCATTTGATCACAACACAAATCACATTAAAAATAGCCCACTGCACATTCAACAAATCCACCCTGGCATGCTGAAGAGTGCACCCGCTTCTAATAGCTATAAGGTAAATGCGTACCCTTCGAAGAAGACCTCAAATCAAATCTGATGGAATTAAATCTGAGCTAAGGATCTCAACTAGATAGGTCACATGGCTTTAAGACATACTGCATACCAGGGCTTTGTGTACACTAGCTTTAGATGGATTTATAAAACAGTTACATAATTCTATTCTTATTATAGGGCTGATTATATTCCGTAAATCTCCATGATGGAAAATGTTTAGCAGGGCTGAAATTATTGATTAAATCGATTAATCGTTTCAGTCTTTATCCAAGCAAAAAGCCCACACTTTTTGAGGTTTCAGCTTGTAATTTGTGAGAATTTGAAGTTTCCTTTTCTTTACTGATTGTCAAATTAATGTCTTTGGGATTTGTATAGTTGGTCGGACAAAAAAAGCAATATTAAAACATCAACTTCAGCATTTAATAATCCAAATAATTAATCAATAACAGAGAAAAAGATTGTCACATTAAATAAAAACAAGTATTAGCATTATTCACAGTCTGATACTTTTCAGTCTAAAAGTTCATTGTGAAGCAGACAACGAGCACTAAATGACCATGTTTCACCTTTCTTTAGTTTTCTACTGGCTTCATTCATCAATTTGTCTTTGTATGTCTTTGTGTACTTAAGTAAACCTTGCCAATAGGGACAAGACGATATGATTTTACGGTGCATTGGGATAAAAAACATTTGCAATAAGTTGATCGTGGCTAATTTCCATTATTGAGATAATCTTGAATATTGTGTCCAGCAGCATCTGCGGCACTCAAGGAGGCAACCAACAATGAAAGAGACTCTGCAAAAACAGGCTGCATACGCACTAGCCTCAAATAACGCAAAATATATTAACCAAGCATTTCAAACTGTTAAAACGCCTTTGCTCTTTAAGATTGTTGAACTTTTTGTTTTACTAAAAAGGATGTTCTCTAAAAAAGATGTGTCCTATCTGTGATGCAATTAAAACATTTGTTTCTTAACTAAATGTAAGGTAAAGTGATTCCAGTATGTTTAAGTGCCATTTTAAAAGTTTAAGGTATATTTTGATGGTTATCAGGATATTCAAGACATTGAATTTTCATATCATGCCCACTTGCCAATCAGATTTTATTTCCTGTATCATTCCACAATGTATTGCTTTTTATGCTAGAATATTAAGGATGTAATTTAATTGTAATCGTAGGATGAACTTGCATGTTCAGTGGACCAACTGTAAAACCCTTCTATCACTGCCTTCAGAAAATGCCCCGGCCTTTTCCTTTAACAAACCACCAGAGCAGGGGCTTAATAAAATGTGCTAAAGCAAACGGGCAAGTGTGTGCTCACACACATGCCTCCTGTCAAAACACATCTCCCACCTGCTCCCCCTTCCCGACAACTTGACGGCTAGAAAAGGTTCATTTTAGCCGGAATCCGACAGCTAGCAGGGTCACAGCAGCCTGTGGATTAACACTCCATGACAAAGGCGAGTCATCGAATTAAAGGCCTCTCATACGCAGAAGAGGAGAGGGGAGAAGGGGAGATGTGTGGAGTGGATTGGAGGGCTGAGGTTTAGTCAGAAAAAGAGGGAGGGAGGCAAATCAGAGCAAAGCAAGAAAGATAAGTGACGGACGCACCTCAGCGTCACTCATCTGTTCGTTCTCTCCCTCCCTATACCACCCCCTTTCCCTCTCCCCATCCTTCCACCCGCCTGTGGGCCCAGCAGCAGTAGCTGTCACTACAGGAGAGCGCCTGTCAATCAAAGCCTCCTAATCCAATGGCATGTCGGCAGGGGACATGTCACATATGTTAAGAGGAGAGAACGAAGGGACTTGCAGGGTGTGCTTGTGTGTGAGCAAGTGTGTGCGCATGCATGTATGTTTACGTGATTGTATGACTGTAGGGCAGAACGCGGTTGCCAGAGAGTGTGGTGTGGCAGAGAGGCAGCGGGTGATGGAAGCTGTGGTGACACATGAGGCCCGGGACCAACTCTGAGTAACCCACTAGTCACTAAAGGGACAGAGGGGGAGCAGAGGAGGCAGAGCAGGGCACAGGAGGGGTAAATATGGAAGCACAGACAAGGCTAACTGCGACTGACATGGCTAGCATTCAGAAACGGCACACATGAAGCAGACAGAAATGACACACACACAAACAGATGGTGTGCATTTGTTTGTGTGTGAGGCTCAGTCAAGGCAGAACACACGATACAGGTGTAAATGATCTTTAGTATGGCCCAACATTCTTGAATAATTTGTTTTTCATGTTTAATTATTCAACATGTATTTTGTATTATTTGTCTCCTTGGTTAAACCATAAAGGTTGTTGCTTTTATTTTGAGGGAGTAAAGCCAGTTGCTGTTGTCTGGATCTAATTTTAGTAGTTAGCAATAGTTGGCAATAACCGAAGGATTTGGAGAAATATTATGACAACACCAGGGCTAACCCATCAGCTAGACAACAAAATCCCAGCTGTTCCACTGCTAATACAAAACTGTACGGTATCATGAAATTCCAACAGATGAGTACCAAAAACTTCAACCTATCCTGCAGATTGCAATTTTTACAGGAATTCCCATGGGTCACCGAATTCCTGTGAGATTCCCATGAGACAGAACAGAAAAAAAACTCAACAGGAGCAGGCGAGATAGGAATCATAATCATAATAGGTGGGATATGCTATGAAAGTGATAAACTTGATGTCTTGTTACCTGATGAGGCTGGATGCGGTTGATGTTGCAGGTGAAGTCAACGTAGATGTGGAACTTGTCAATGTCCTTGTTCTTGTTTTGTTGGGTCCCTGGTTTTTTGTGGCCTTGGGCAGACTTCTCCTGCTCTTTTTCCTTTAGTGCTGACTTGGATACAGAGGACTGGATGGTCACAAAGCTGTTCTCACATCTGACACAGCAAGAGAGAAACACAAGAGTAGAGAAAGAAGAGGGCACTGTATTATTAGTGATGTCTGAGGTAAAATATAATCTGGTACCAATATCAATGTCACACAGACCACTGTGGAAAATAAAACCAAACACTGCAATAAACGTTGTGTGCATCTGACTTTGTTCTCACAATGTTTTCACGTAGGTCAGTGTCTCAGAGTCTTTGGCTATCATATCAGCCAAGATATGCTCCACACCTGTCGCCACTTCTTCCACCGATGACAGACCTGACACACAGATAAAAAAACACATGCAAAGTGTGCTCAAAATCAGTTCTCCACTGGACCTTTAATGAGCTCTATAAATCTGTTGGAGCAAATATAATGTCAATAACATGTTATTACATTTGACATTTTTAACTATTTGAACCAAAGCTAAAATTGTCTAACCCAATCAGTGACACAAAGTTATGTGCCCTAATTTATAAAAAAAATCCTTTCTCCAGACGAGATGTTTTCAGTAAAAAAAGACAAACAAACAAACAAAAAAAAACGGGAGTTTGACACAAGAAAAAGCCAACAGTTCCAAGGGCTTCTTGTCCAAGCATACTGCTAACCACCAGTGCTATGTTTAATTTAATGACTAAAAAACTATGTGTGTACGTGTTTATGTCTTACCCTCAGTGCCAGGTTTTACCCATGCCCTTAAATCCAGAGTGTGCGGTGTTTCCATGAGTGCAGAGGCGGCCTCCTCAAGGCCGAGTGCTTTGGCCCTGCGAGCTTTCGTCAGCTTACTGCCTTTCTTATAGGGAGAATACTGCAGACAAAGACAGAAGCACTGGACTGAGAAGACTGGTAAGGAGAGGCCCAAGAGCCATATTCAGGTTTGGATGAATAATGCTGCAACCAAGAATTAGCCCTCCAAATCCAATTCAAATGACAGATAATACTTAAGAACATAAATGTGATTCTGACCACATGATCCAGTTCATCAGCTGATCGGCAGCTCCTCAGGTCTTGCTCCAGCTCAGCTGTCAGAACACCGTCTTTCTTCAGGGTCTGAATCACAGACTGGGTCTTCTTGGCAAGAGAGCTGAAGGAACACATAAACAGAAATATAAAAACAAAACAAAAACAGATTATATATGGAGTGCATACATTATAACACACACAGACAGACACACAAAAAAGTGACACTCATATAAAACAATCACACAGTGAGCGTGTTTACATGCACACTAATAAACCGATCATTATCTGATTTCTGGAGTTACCTGATTATTCAAGTGGCCATGTAAACAGCATAATCCAAGAGGCTTTATCAGATAAAAGCCATTATCTGATTATGAGAAATCAGATAAACACATCTAGCTTTTTCCCCAATAGTCAGATTATTCAGTGCATGTATACCCTTTAATCTGGTTTCTTTCTGGTTTTGCTATTTTATACTCCCACTCCACTACATTTTAGAAGGAAATATTGTACTTTCTACTCCACTACGTTAATCTGACAGTTTTTGTTTCCTTTCAGATAAAGATTTTACATAAATAATATATTTTTATATTCTCAGTGTTTAAATTGTCACTTTTATTTTATCTTACTTATATGTTATGCACTTTGTGTGACAAGTTTATATACAATACACTTTGCAGTACTTTTACTCCGAATCTGCCCAAAGTATGTAAAATTGGCTCCACATTGATAAACTACACATTAGAATGCTTTCACATGTATTTGTTAATGATAAAAACAAACAGTACTGTAAGAATATAAGCTGTCAGCATGATGAGTGCTTTATTTTGCAAATATATGACTTCCGTACTTTTCGAGGTTTTTCAAGGATATGAGTACCTACTGTAACAGGAAGTTTGAGTTTTATGTCATGTACTTGGGGAGAAATCCAACTGAAGAACTGAATCATGTAAACCAGGTTTTTCTGATTATCTGATTATTGTGCCCATGTAACCGTGCTCAGTGTTTCTGATACTACTTTGGGTCTTAAACCTTGATTAATAGCACCATCTAGTGGCCAATATTAGACATACTGTCTGGAAATGAACCAAATCCTGCTCAGCTCCTCTGGGAAAATATTCAATTTAAACATTTAATTCCTGCTGGCAAGAATATAAGTGGAAAATCAGTGTTTTGTTTTTTTTTAATTCAACCGTTTTGTTTGCTTACCATATCTCCTCATATACCAGCTGGACGTCTCGAACAGCATCAGCGTCCATGTGGTTAATCATCTCTTTGCGGTACCGCACCATAAACGGCACCGTGTTCTCCTCACGAAGCAGCCCGATGATATTTGCACACACCCATTGCTCCACACATGTGAGGGTGGACAGAACCTGAGGGGAAGGACACTTACAGTTCAAACTGTACATCTATACTCTCCCATTCTTTCGCATCTTAGTGCACACATACACAACATCCCAAGGTGGTTGTAATTTCCTCCACCATTTGACAATGATATAGACAAACACTTTCTCACACATAAAACACACTGACAAACCCTACAATACCTCTATCAAGTCCCAGTTCATGTTGAGGTCATTCCTCAGAGCTTGTGCTTCTGATGACTGTAAACTCGTCGGTTGTCCAAAGCAGGCACCACTGGTCTTCTGTTTCTTTAGGCAAGGCTCATCAAATGTGAAATCCTCCTCCTCCACTTCCTCTTTCTTTGCACGAAATCCAGGTAGTGATGACCCCTCGCCTGCCCATGTGTCTGCCTGATGGGCGTCTGACACAATAAATGACACCCTCTACAAGAAAAAACAAGCGAAAGAAAATAGAGAGATAGGGGAATTTTTTTTTAAAAAAAGACTGTAAAAATAGTGGTTAGTGATAGGATACATACTTTATTAAAAGGTAACATCGGTGATAGCTAAAAGAGAGCTTTGCTGACTTCATAAAGTGTTGCAGAGAGAATGACAACTTTATTCACAAAATCACAAAATTATTCACTCAATTGGATGCTCGTCATGCAAATATTTTGGTGTGCACAGCTCAGTCACACACAGATATTTAAATATTATCTATTTCATCTTCTTCTTTGTGCATGTATGCAGATGTACTCTAAAAAAGCCATTCGTCTTACCTCCTGCTTCATTCTGACACTTGGCCCACTCTTTTCAGCCCCTGGACCATCTCTCTGTTTTTCTCCTTCGTCTTCTCCTGCCGTATCATCTTTTTTGCCTTCATCAATATTTTTCCTCTTTGTTCCAGCCAACCCAGATGCAGCAGAATCCTTTGCAACTTTCGGGGCCTGTGTTTTTCGCTCTGCTGCAGGTTTGCGAGGCGCCCTTGGTTTAGGCACTTTAGGCGCCTTTGGTTGTTTGGGTGCTTGAGGCTCTTTTGGTTTAGCAGTTCTCTTGGCAGCTGCTTTCTTCTCCCCGGCTGCGGGGGCTCTGGCAGTCTTGCTGGGGGCTTTTGGCTTTGGCTCTTGTGGCTTCCATTCCTCACAGTCCTCATCACTGCTCACTGTCTGGGAAAAGGACCTGGTGGTAGAGTAGGAACAAAATGAAAAAATCATCTAATTCTAATACTAGAATAGGATTTATCTCTCTCTGCTGAATGTTTTCCCCAGGTTTACCTGCCCTCCTCCAACATAATAACACAGGCTAGTGTCTTTAGTGGATCACATATTCTTTTTTGCAGTGTAATGATGTGGGTGTGTGCGTATCTGTTAACGTCATTCCTAAAAATAACGGTGAAGATAGACCCCAGTGTGCACCCGAGACACTAAGCAGTAATATACTATTGTTGCAGAAAATTAATGAATGGAAATCACTTACAAGTCGGAGTCCATATCTCTGTAGTCTGTGACTTTGGCAGTTGTCGTTCTGGGTCTTCGCATCATCTGTTAGAAAAGGTTATTAGTCAGCTAGCGTCACATTAAAACTGTGACGTTAACGTTACCGTTAAATTCATAAGCTAACTGACATGAAATTATGGTCAGCGCTAAGGTTTCTACAGGTTAGCTAGCTAAAGCTAACGCTATATAACGTCTCACAGCAATGACAGTTAAACAGAAAGCTGGAATATGTTGTCTGTGCTTACTTTAACAGCAGTAGTGTATTTACTGAAGCAGACATAAACTTGCCGAGGTTTGCTAGCTTTCCCAACCAAAGTTAGGTTAGCCGTTATTTCAAATTTGGCGCTCCACGTCGACGCTAGCAACGTTAGCCGGCTAAATACAACGACAGCTCGGCACATAAATGTATGACATTGCGTTCCCGTGCGTCAGAAAGAGTAAAAGACAAGTTGTACCTTTAAACCGTTGAAAACGCTCCAATTGTTTTTGGGTATTCCGTCTGAAATGTAGCCGGTGAAGCAGAAATTTCTGCTTCCTGCAACAGTAACGGTTCAACCAATGACGACATCCGAATGTCGAGCACGTGCCCATCTCTTCTTCCTCATCGGTTAGCACATTAGCATACAGACCTTCACCGCCCCCTGCTGGACTGGAGTGTACTGCAATAAATTGACTACTAGAAAATATAAAATCATTTTGGTTTCACTATGATGATTCAAGAAACGTTCAGGCTGTTTTTAAACTTTTTTTTTATTATACTTCTTAACACATAAAATAAACAGATTCAACAATAGCTACAATACAATGGCTACAATAACTAAGCATCTGCCTTAGATCCATGATATATGATTTACAGAGCACATGACACACAAAAAATACACTAATGTAAATATTTTGCATTAGTATAAATCTTATCTATGTACACATGCATATACATAAGGAAACGCTTGGTCCCATTACAGTCAACAGTGAGCGCGTTTACATGCACACTAGTAAACCGATCATTATCTGATTTCTGGAGTTACCTGATTATTCGAGTGGTCATGTAAACAGCATAATCCGATAGGCTTTATCAGATAAAAGCCATTATCTGATTATGAGAAATCAGATAAACACATCTAGCTTTTTCCCCAATCGTCAGATTATTCGGTGCATGTATACCCTTTAATCTGGTTTCTTTAGGGTTTTGCTATTTTATACTCCCACTCCACTACATTTTAGAAGGAAATATTGTACTTTCTACTCCACTACGTTAATCTGACAGTTTTTGTTTCCTTTCAGATAAAGATTTTACATAAAATAATATATTTTTATATTCTCAGTGTTTAAATTGTCACTTTTATTTTATGTTACTTATATGTTAGGCACTTTGTGTGACAAGTTTATATACAATACACTTGTATATTGCTCTTTGCAGTACTTTTACTCCGAATCTGCCCAGAGTATGTAAAATTGGCTCCACATTGATAAACTACACATTAGAATGTTCTCACATTTATTTGTTAATGATAAAAACAAACAGTACTGTAAGAACATAAGCTGTTAGCATGATGAGTGCTTTATTTTGCAAATATATGACTTCCGTACTTTTCAAGGTTTTTCAAGGATATGAGTACCTACTGTAACAGGAAGTATAAGTTTGTATAAGTATAAGTCATGTACTTGAGGAGAAATCCAACTGAAGAACTGAATCATGTAAACCAGGTTTTTCTGATTATCAGATTATTGAAGTGCACGTAAACGCGTCAAATCGGATTATTACCATTACCTGATTATTCCCAGTTATCTGATTATTGTGCGCATGTAACTGTGCTCAGTGATGCAACAAATAAATATCTGGAAAGAAAATAGGAAAAATAAAGAAAAAGAACATTTAAGAAAAAAAATCCTTATCCCATTTATAACCCCAAAATGTGAGTCAGCCAGTTTTGATTATTGCCATCTATTGTTCCTTTTAAAACAATAGGTTTAAGTAATTTACCAGTATATCTAAAGGAGGACGATGTGATTCTGCTGGCTTCATCACACCATGACCTCCGTCATGCCCTGGGCCAGTTTGCACCTGAGTGTGAAGCAGTCAGGATGAGAGTCAGCATCTCCAAATCTGAGGCCATAGTTCTCAGCCAGAAACTGGTGGATTGCCCCCTCTGGATTGGGAGTGAGTTACTGCCTCAAGCGAGGGAGTTTAAGTATCTCAGGGTCTTGTTCCCGAGTGAGGGTAGAATGGAGTGTGAGATGGATTGGCGATTTGGTGCTGTGCCGGACTGTTGTAATGAAGAGGGTTTGATTTTCCAGGTCCATCTACATCCCAACCCTCACCTATGATCATGAGCTCTGGGTAGTGACCAATAGAATGCGATCGTGGATACAAAGCCAAAATGAGTTTCCTCCGTGGGGTGGCTGGGCTCAGCCTTAGAGATAGGGTAAGGAGCTTGGACATCTGGTGGGAGCTCGGAGTAGAGCCGCTGCTCTATTGTGTTGAAAGGGGTCAGTTGAGGTAGGCACCTCCTGTTAGAGGTGCTCTAGGCACGTCCCACTGGTAGGAGGCCCCAGAGTAGACCCAGGACTCGCTGGAGGGATTGCATATCTCGTCTAGCCTGGGAATGCCTCGGGGTCCCCTAGTGGGAGCTGGAAAGTATTGCTGGGGAGAGGGACATCTGGGGTACTTTGCTCGGCCTGCTACCCTGCAACCCAGCCCCAGATAAGCAGATGAAAATGGATGGATGGATGGGCCTCCAAGTCTTTAAAAAAAGTCCTTACTTAAGCTTATATTCAAATATGTATGTTAGATATCCCATTGGTATTAGGTCAAATATAAGGAGGTGTATCATCTGTTCATCTGAGCAATGTATTTGTTCAGGCAGCAAACGTAAACCCTCTTGGATGCCAGCTTTTGATACGAGGACTGGCTAAACCAAGAAGCAAAATCTGACTTGACCTGAGATTAAGTGTCAAGCTGGACTTTGAAAATCAAGTTATTAATAATGATTTTAAAATCAGCATCCACTGCCTATCTCAATCTGTTCTATCTCTCTTCTTCTATGATCTAACTCATAAAAGAGGACGAGGAAACTGTGTTATAAATTCAATCTCTATGAATGACTGAGACAATTTATTTTTGTGTCTGACCCTGACTGTTTTTGAGTTCCTGTAAAAGGTTCAACTGTCTCACCATAGCCCCCCCGTGTCCCCCACTGCGCTTTCACTTCCTTTAATTAACCACTACTCGAACATCAGACTTCCACTATATCTTAGTTTGATGCAACCTTTCAAAAGAGAAAGCTTAGCCCAACAAAAAACACAAAAACTATTTGTGTTGGCTCATTATTTATGTGATACTTTGTTTTGTTTGTCCATATTGAGAGAAGCAGTGCATGATCTATTAGATGTCTTCAAACAATGTGGGTCAGATTCTCAAATACTTAAGAAACTGGAAATGTTATACATGTGGATCAGCTACAGCAAAGGATTTATTAGGTGGATTGGACATTTATATATGTTTTTAGTATAGATATGAGTAGTGGTAAGAAGACATGAAGCAGAATATGTTGATGTTATTTGATGTGTAGGTGTGTGTAGGTGTAAAGTTTATCATTATGTCAATGATGATGACATACCATAACACCTTGATTGGATTGTGGGGCCTACTAATTGAGGTAGAGGTTATGGTTGGGGGCAATAAATAAATAAATTAATTAATTAATATCAAAAGATTACTACTAACAATATGAATGCAGGAATTGGTAGCCAACCAAAAAAAGTATAACCCATGGTACAAATCAGTGTCCATATTATTAATGTAATATTATCATATATTAATGAAAATTTAAACCATATAAAGATATACATTTAGATTATAAAACTCTAAACCAACTGTTTAATGATTGCCCCATGTCTTTATACTCTGCCCCTGGTAACAGATGACGCGTCACCAAGCGTAACCAATCAGAAATTCGGTTTTTAAAAGAATCCAGTCAGACTACAATTTGGTTAATCAGGGTTGGGAGATGTGAGAGTGGGTTTTCCCCCGCCTGTTACTTTCAGTTCCTTGTGTCTCTGCTCAGCCTTAAAGGTTAAACAATCACAGAGCTCTGTCATTTATATTTGTGAAACAGCTTGCAACTAGACCTGAGATAAGGTATACTTTCTGTGTGTGTGTGTGTGTGTGTGTGTGTGTGTGTGTGTGTGGTTTGTGTCAGCTGCATCCTGTTTTGTGTTGAAACACCTTTGTGGATGTGATTGTGTGTGTTCACAGGTTTGTGTGAAGATGTCCGATCCTGAGGTCCAAAACCAGCCTCTCCTGGCACCCCCCAACCCGCAGCCCGACATCAATGCTCAGGGGTAAGGAAATATCAGTGTACTTAATTTTGAAAAATGTACCCCCTTCAGCATTAACCATCAACTGTAAATTAGTTTTTGAAATTTATTTGATGTGGATGTTGGGTATTATGTGCATGTTTTTCTGTGTGTGTGTGTGTGTGTGTGTGTGTGTGAGAGAGAGAGAAAATAATTTCCTGTGGGATGTAATGTTGCTTTGTCTTGGGTTGTTTTATTGGGACCAAACAAACAGTGATAATACATGTTTTAACCCATTTATTACTAACTATGTATACTTGAATTTTCAGGTAACCATTTTGTAAATCACAGTGCTCTTCTTCAGATCATTTAATGTATATTTTCTATCCTCTAATCAGCCATTTGCATCCATTCATCTCCACTAAAATCAATCAGCAGACACACGAAAATTGGTTGGTTTGTGAAATTCATGACACTGAATAAATAGGCAGACTTATGTAATCTGTCGGCACTTACCAAACATTACCAGACAACAACGATTGAACAAATATCAATCTGTATCAAGTCTTTGTTTATTTTCATATTGTACAGAAATTTATGGAAACCAGTTGTTGTGTGAAAAGCAAGAAATGCATCCAAAAACATAAAGTATACATGGAGTTGTGATTGTATGTCTTCATTATTCTTCTTCATTATTTTATTATTTATTTCATGTACTTGAGTTTGTTTTGATGAATAAATGCCCCTTTATTAGAAAGAAATCCACATCAACGCATTAAAAAACAAGACGATTGTAGTGTCAGTTCATGCCTGAATGAACACGTCATTTAGCTGAGATTTAAACCTGATATTTACAGCAGTGGGAATTTCCAAAAAAGACCTTGGTAAAAGCTGAAAAAGGGAAAAGGCAGTTAAGAAAAAATCGCAAACTCTCACTAAAGTGTCTGCTTGGCAACAGCTGATTTTATTGCTTGGTTGGTGGTGACATACAGTAAATAAATACCATGGCTGAGGTTCCTGTTTCATCGAACTGCTGGGATTCTCAGTCTCTGTCATGTTCCTCATACTTTGCATTGTTCTCTGCTGCTCCCTCACTTTCTATCTCTTCTTCTCTCACTCAAGGATTTAGATGTGTCCTACTTGTCAGTGGCAGTGAACTATTGTCTGTAGGGGATGGGCGACATGGCTTTAAGATAATATGATATTTCAGAGTATTTATTCTTAACGATATGACAAGTTAGTGAAAAAAAAATTGTAATTCAAGAATGTAGGACTGCCGAAAAATAAGTGATATAATTTCACGTCAGCCTTAGAGTTTGCCTTTAAATATTCAGTAAAAACTACACAAACATGAACTCTCATTTCTTTAGTCTACCACAAATTACACATTTAAACAGCTCCCAAATACAAAATATGTCCCCTGGGATCTATTTATATAAATCAACAGATGATTTCCTTCTTTTAGTAAAATCCCAAGTAGCAGAGTTTGTTTTTTTCCCATCTGGACATTTATGCTCTGCCATTTCTCCTCTAATCATCACGCTGTAACCTGCGACAGGCTGTTATGATACCACAACTATCACACGTTCACATACAGTATATGGATTTTTTTTGTTGAGCTATGAGCGTCACATAGGTTTACATTACCAAAGGTTTATGACAAAATCACTTAATGATACTGACTCCTGCCTGCGCACGGCGAGAGAGGAGAGGGAGAGAAGCTGTGCTGCTGCCAGAGGAGCCGCTGAATGAGTTCCCTCTGAGCGGTAACTCGCTAAAAGAGTCTGAGAAGTCCGGGGCTGTTCATAAAACATTCAGGATGCCACAGTTTATTCCACACTACTGAAGCTGCTTCTTGTTTTTGGAGCCACCGCGGAGTCTGTAATAATTTTGCTTTCAGCTTTGCTTGTTGTTGCCATGGGTAACAGTATGATGTCACATGTCAACAAGTCGAAATATCACGAGTATCACAATATGATTATATGTCATATTTAAAACTTATTCTTCATGTCTCTAAGTGTTTAACTGTGCTCTGGTTCCATTTTTATATGTGCATTTCCTACAAATTAAGTTTCTCCTCTTCTTCTCTACCTCCACTCCCCTCACCTCCTCCTTCCTTCTTCCTCTTCTTGCCTCCCAGCGGCCGCTCCACCCGGGCCTATAAGGTGGCAGGTATAACCCTGCTGGCCTGTATCCTGATTGTCGGCCAGGCGACCATCGCCTACTTCCTCCTCAGCCAGAGGGGCGACATCAAATCTCTGAAGGAGCAGAACAACAACCTGAAGTCCCAGCTGACCAAGGGAAGATCTGGTGAGGAGGCTGGAGGGATTTATTGTACGCTGTTGGAATTTAGCAGAATGTCCATCTTGAGAGCAGCTAAATAATATAATGAAATGATAAAAAGTGAGCTGTAATATTGCTCATTAGATTGATGATGAATTAATGAATTTCTTCCTTTTATTTTCTAAAATTAAAAGCTAATTAAATCTTATAAGGTTATGACAGTGATCTGACGGAACTGGTCAAGCTGCATTGTAGGCAACTGGTCGTATGCTTAAAATTCAAACTAGACACGATCCATGGTTCTGTCTCTGCTGGAGTGAAGCTTTCATTTTCTCAGTCTGTTTTTTCTCCCTCTCACACACACGGTTCTCTTTCTATCTACAGTTGCTGTGCCCGCAAGGATGCACATGCCCATGAACGCCTTGCCTGAGCTGATGGATGTCTCTCTGGACGGGGTAAAAACAATAGTTCAATACCAGACTTTTGAAGCTGATAGTAATATCAGTATTAGAGTTTCAGAAATCCTCTAATGATATATTGACTTTCTGGCATAATTATATATAAAACACTCTTTATCTATTGCATTTCTTGTTGCAAACATGCTGATACTGGATAAGATAATATCCCATACAAAAGTCAAGGTGTAGTTACAGTAAAGGTACAGGTATATTCAGAATTTAATGATATGATTAAAAAAACACAGTAACACTCATGTTTCCGTCTTGTTCCTCTTGTGAAATGAATTTTAAGATGTGATTTCCATCTTTCTCTCTGTTCTTATTTCCCTGATTGTATTGCAGGATGATTCCACCCGAGCCCCAGGCCCTGGTACGTTATGTATACACTTACTGTATCCATATATGTTTACACTGTGTGTGCACAATGTATGAATTAATAATCAAGGCATTTCAATTTGTGATTATAATTACACGTGACTCCTCTCTTCTCCCAGTCCCTCGGCAGGCCACTGACTGCGAGCTGGAGGCAGCTGGCGTGAAGCCTGTGCCTGTCCCAGGTTTCACCCCCACCTGTGACGAGCGAGGCAACTACAAGGCCCAGCAGTGCTTTAACCAGCAATGCTGGTGTGTGAACCCAGAGAACGGGCTGGAGGTCCCTGGATCCTTGAAAGAAGGACAGGCCAACTGCGGTCGCGTGCTGGTGAGACAAGGTCAGTAGTCGTCAAATTGAGAGATTATGTGCAGTTTAATCCACTGTTTTCATGCTTTTAGGTAATGCGTGTAGTAGATTAATCAAAAAGCGGTCATTGTCTCCCATCAGTAAATCATTATAGGAGCTTGACTTCATGGAAAATAAGATGAATTTCACCACAGCACAAACTTTTTTCACGAAACAACACACACTTTGTTACAGTTTTGCTTCTCATATTGCACATTATAAATTTAATGTTGTGTATTAATGTTATTGTCTTTGTAGGTGGCATGAGCAAACTGTTGCCTCTGCCTGGTCTTGATGCCTGATCCTGTGGTGAGTACACCTTTCCGATTCCTTACGCGTGTATGTAGTCAGTATCTGTGATCTACTGTATTTAGGATGTGATTATACCCACTATACTTTGAAAGCAGTTTAATACAGTCCAATTAAAAAGTGATTTTTTTCAAATTTTCAATATTTTGGTACTTTTAAAAGGGGATCTATTTAAAGGGAAACTGCTTTCTGTTGATGCAAACACTTTGAATCAACTGTATTTCATCATCCTGTTTTCTCTTTCTTCTGTAATTAAAGCTGATGAAATCTCCAGATGCCAGCGTCAGTTCATCTCCAAATCCTGACAAGTTACATCTCTCATCGACTTCTAATCACCATCGCATTTGTAGTACTTAATAAGCTAATGGGGTTTTACATACTGCTGATAATTTACCAATTATAACCATTTACCTGCTTACTATCATCTGCAGCTAATATCGTATGCACAGAGGTGACTTTTGCTATTGATTACATGACATCGTTTTTTAGTTTTTAAATGGCTGGTAAAACTTAAGGATTTTAAATGCTTGTTTTATTCAGATTTTGTCCCATGTTGGTTTGATGAAAAATAACATATATACTTTGTGGGGAAGTTTGTAAAGCGCTGTAAATTGGAAATGTAACAGCATGAACTAAGAGGCCAGATGGCGATTACTAATTAATATATTTTTGTAAAGAGTATTTGGCGAAATGTAAATGACCTCTCCACTGCCTCTTTAATTTATTTTAGGTGTGCTCACTTGAATCTGGAATGTTTGGCTAAAGTTGATTGGATTAAACTGTAATTAAAAATACTGACACACATTTTGGCACAATCAGGAACCAGGAATAATCCACATTTGAGACAACTGCAAACTGTATTTTCCACATTTATTCGAACGACCCAAATAAAATTCTCAAAAGACAAGTGTCTGTAGTTTTCTTTCACAAAATCACAACTGGATTTGAAACTGAGTGAAAACTCACGACAACAAGACAGATGAGCCAGTGAAATAAAGCACCATCAGATGACCCGTTGTTTTCTGTATTCCACGGCATGTCAAGTATTTAAAGAAAAGTTCTACTTAATAAGGAAGAGTAAACATGCAAAATCATAATAGACAGGACGTAAAGAAACTGACAGCATGCAATACAAATACAGCAACACAATGATTGTCAATAGGCACGAGTTGTTTGTGGGTTCCAGTTACCAAACATACACTTAACATAGTTTTCTAAAACACTTTACAGTCAGAGTTAAAATGACAAAATGGGCACAATCTCAATCTGACTTAAAATATGGCTTTTTTAAAAATACCTGTCTCAGGCTTGACTATGTATATATGCATTGTGCGTTCATTTCAACAGCAGCAACACAGTACCTGGGGTCATGTGAAAGCCATCTTTATAATCAAGTGAGCTACCGTTGAAGTGTTTATCTCTAAATTAGGTTCTCAGATTACTGTCCTGCAGCAACAGCATTGTTTCTTGAAATAATAGACATTTATTCATCTTTCAGTTCAAATCTCAATTCCCCAAAAGAAAAAAAAAAATCACCTTTCAGTACGTACGACTCATCCACACATGACACAAACACCAAATTCCAACAAGTAAACATATCACTGATTTTCTTTTACAGGCTCTGATATTTCTTGGACACACAAAAAAAACTACATTGATTGTTGAGAGATAAAGTAACAGCTTCAAACCCCTAAAAGTCACACAAGTGCAAAAGATCTCCTAGTTTCCAGCATATGAAATAGACAGCCAAACCTCACCAGGAAAGGCTATTGCACACATGGCATGAGATAATATCAACTCCAGAGCAGAGTAGGCACTCTTAATATATTATTCTATATATATTAATATATTATTATTCTTATATTTTATAAACAATACTTTAACACACATTTTCCAGTTTTGTTAAAACCCCAACTTAAACTATATCTTTACAAAAGAATGTCACTTTGGTGTGCGTTTTGTTTGTTTTGGTAGTCTACATTACTATTTTAAGCTGTGTGAATATATTTAGAAATATTACGTATTTTTCTGGAAACACTTCTTATTTTTGAATGGAGTGCATAATTGCTGGAGTCACAATTACTTTTCATACACCTCCACAGAAACATGAACTATTATTTCAAAATAATGTTTTACCAGATGAAAAATTGACCTTTATCCACATGTAGAGATGTGTTATGCTTGTAAAGAGGCATCATACAACCCCACACCACAGACTTTGCTCTGACAACCAACAGGTTTTACATTGAAGAGCACCATGAGATGTGAGGTGAGACCATTTTTACATGCTCTATCACCCCCTGAGCAAAAAAGCAAAATGACCGAAGGCTGCTAAAATTGACTTCTGACCACTAAAGGGCAGAAGACAACAGAGAGAACACATTTCTAAAACTCACATGCCTACAGTCCCAGGGATCAAGGGCCACCCTTGTAAACCACCACCAATAAAGGGGCATTCATTCTCCTCTTAGAGAATCTCAACACTCTATCTGAGCAGCAAAATAGATGAGATGTGTGTCTCTGTTGTGAACTGTTTTCCAACACAGCTGACCTGCACATGTGAATATTGGCCAGTTTCATTATATATCAACAAACACAAGCATGTTGTGGTTTCAGGCAGGATAGGGTTGAAGTTGGAAATCAATTGTAGCAACTACATAATATTTAAAATATAATGTTAACATTTTCATTCTATCTGTTCTACTTTATTTATTCATTTATCTATTAATTTCTTGTTCTGTGCTATGTAAATAAGTTAGAGTTACTATATTGAAAAGAAATACAGGGTCTCCTGTCTTTAAATTAAGTGAATTGTATTCTTTCCACATGTTGCTAATATGCTTTATTTATTACAAAATGTATATGTCAGTCACCCATTCCCCATACTCTTGTGGCAAGAGCTCAGATGATCGACTGAATCAAAACAAATATGAAAAGAATCACCTTAATCCATGAGCTGACTTGCTACTTTAGAATTTTCCTATTTACTCATCTATGTTAAAGGTGAAAATAACTATGAAGCATTTTTGACTTTTGAAATACGCATCTGTTCCCGTATGTAGCTGTAGTGGCACCTTCTGCCTGTAGTCTCTCTCCCTCCTCTCTCCTCTTTTTACGTTTCTTCCTTTCTTCTCATTTGCGTCCTCCTCTCAGGTTCCGCATGTAGTCTTTGATGGTGTTCTCAATGTTGGGAACGGCGTAATTTTGTGCCGCATAGATTCCCGTACACGTTCCTACTGCAACACCCATCAACGCTGAGGAGCGTAGCCTCGCAACAATGTACCCGGCCAGAAAACCTTTCAGGAAAGGAGAAGCCAGCAGACTGCCTCCCTGAGGAGGAAAGGAGATGAGATATTAAACCTGGTAACAGTAGTCTGACTCTCTCTTTATGTTTACATCTGCATCCTAGCAGTTTATATTTTCATAACTGTCTGGCCTGTGAGCAAAAATTCAACGCAGAGTAACCTGAACATGTATATATTTGTGCGTGTGTGAGCCTTACTGGAGGAACGCCAGCCTGTATCTCATCCTCCATCCGTTTCTGAATGTCTTCCAACTGGTCCTTCAGCTCCACCAGGTCCTTGAGCTGCCCCAGGGGTCCCTATATACACATGGAGACAAACAAAAAACAGGTTGCTGTAGCTGACAAGGGACTCCTAAATAAAACACATCTCAAAATTGTGAAATATTTTGTATTATGTACTATGAAAATAAAGACAGACAAAACCTTAAAATATAAATGTAAACTGTCTTTGCTGGTAATTCTCATTTCTCAGAGAACTGTAAACCAAGTAACAAACAATTTACATTACCGGACCCTTTCAACAATAACTAAACTTACTTTTAGAGCAACTTCATATTCAGCCATGCCTTATTTTCCACTAAGGAATGAATTATTAATGTTGGTGTTAGTGATAATAAAAATGTTATGACATTAGAAAGCATGATGTTTCTACGGACTGATAAAGATGGGTGATCATTAATTCACTATTCTTATCTGTTGTGTTAGCTAAGAGGTAATAAATCCACTTACACCATCATTATACGTTAGAGTATTTCTAATACAGCCAGCTAGGCTGACGTTACAACCTTAGTTGACTTCTCTGGATTTTTGTTGCGATTAGTACTGTTATTTTACACTCTAAAACAGTCAAATTAGATTAGGCACTGTAGGTCATGCTTTCCTCGTCTGCAAACCGGTTGTCTTAAGCATTAAAGTAAACACACGTTAGTTTTTCTCAGTTGGAGACTAACTTTTCAAAGTTCTCACTAAGTTAGCAAACGTTAGCTAGCTAACTGATAGATAAATAAGCTAAATTACGATCAGTTCATTCGTTCTTAGTTATAATTAACATCGTATTATAGCACTGAACATATGTCTTAAAAACCCCCACTACAAAAGCTTAATTTTATAGTTGGCCAGTTAAGATAGCTAGCGTTAGCCACTAGCTACTTGACACTCAGGTTAACGCTAACTAAGCTAAGCTAACCACCACTAGTTTACTACGTCACGTTACGATAGCCTACAACCTGTGGCTAGCGTTAAATGATGACTGTTGAATGACTGTACGTTAGGCGGGTCGTTATGACAATACTGTAACGCCAAATATCTACAGAGTAAAGTTAGCGGAGAAGGTTGAAAACTCCGACCTTGTCATCTGCCATAGTTTCTCTGTTGATGTGTCTCTTCTTCTTCTACGCTCGTTTTCCTCTACTTCTTCTGTGGCGTTTTATGGCAGTTGGCATCTATAAGCGTGACATTACCGCCACCTACAGGATTTTATCAGTTTTGCAGTGTCAACCCAAAGTGATCCCATTCATGCCATTTTCCCCTCAACTTCTTCTTTTTTCGTTTTACTTGTGCTTCGTTTTGGGGGGTTTACAGCAGTTGACATCCTTTACTCGTCCATGCATTTTTCCTCAGTTGACTTGACCACTGTAACAGTGTCTTTCAAAACGCTGCTGCTTGAGTTCTCACTAAGACCAAGTGGATCACATCACTCCAGTGCTGAGGTCTTTACACTGGCTTCCTGTCTGTCAGAGAACCTATTTCAGAATACTGTTGGTTTATAAAGCACTGCATGGTTTAGGGCCCAAATACATTTCTGATCTTCTGCTACACTATGAACCATCCAGGCCTCTCAGGTCCTCTGGGACAGCTCTGCTTTGTGTCCCCAGAGTCGAGACTAAACACAGGAAGGCAGTGTTACGTTTTATGCACCTCAAATGTGGAACCAACTCGCAGGAAACTGCAACTCTTAGTTCTCTCTTCTTAGTTCTCTGTCTTTGTCATTTTTTTGCTCATTTTTATTTTTTTATTCTCCAGCTATTTAAGTTTTTAATTGCATTTAAATGTCCCTTTATAATGTGTTTCTTTTGCACTTTATCTTGCTGCTTTTGATGTTTAATGTAGAGCACTTTGAACTGCCTTGTTGCTGAAATATGACTGTATAAATGAACTTGCCTGCTTACGGTCTCATTCTGGCTTTAACTGTCTCATATTACCCAGTGTAAAAAAAACTTAATATCCATTTTCTCCCCTCTACCGTGTCCCCTAGTCTCTGTAGCCCTGTAACCATAGCGCCTCTTTCCCCTTCATACTTCCTGCATGAAATCCTGACACAGTGCACTCTTCTTTTCCAATGACCAGTTGTTTATTTCTCTGTGACAAAATTTATACTATTCAAGTTGCCAACTCTTAACCTCCTCATAAACACTTGTGCTTTTGTGTTGGTTCCACGTATTCTTACCCTCACTTACTTAATTTTGCACTTCATGTGAGCCTAAGTGTCTCACAATCCCAACACTGTCGCCACTTTTTGCTCATCTGCCTCAAATCGATGCTTTTCAACTCAAATTTTGAAGGTTTAATATTCTGTTAAATCTGTAAGTAGCTTCAGGGAAAATTCTATGAGAGAACAAACTACAAGTAACTGTTTTAAATATGACAACTTTATTAACTCTAAATGTAAATATCTTGTTTATCAAATCTATAGAATGGAAAAAAAAAATCAAGAATTAGAAAACAACTTCATGTATTTGAAGGAAGCTGGTAAAAAAATGGGTGAGGTATTCAACACATAGTATTTCTAATGACAACCACCAAATAGAGAAAACATACCTCAAAGCACATTTGCACAGTGTCACATCATTTTGAAGAAACAAGTCGACTCGAAACCGAAGCAAAACAGTACACACACTTTTCAGATTAAACGTGCCCCAAGTGAGGAGAGGTGTGTGTGGAGCCAACACTCGAAGCCCTCCCACTCTTTAGCGGTCCAATCAAATGTGAAGATTCTATTAAAATCCCTCTTACATCTGTACATCGCTCAAATATTCACTTTCATTGGGAAATGTGTCGCAGTACAGAAGCTAAAGACGCTCTGACTAGTGTTTCATTGGGAGTTTAGCATCATGGTTCCTCTCCTGTATGAATGACCATGTCTCCTCAGTATTTATTTCAGGAAATACCTTTTCCCACACTCAAAGCACTGAAACTGCTGCTCACCAGTACTGCATCTTACATCACTTATTATTTTGCAGTGAAGGTCTCTAGTCTCTTTCCAATCATTACTTTCATTCAGCCTCAAATACCATGATTAATTGATCATTTTACCTCAGTTACGATTAATGAATGTTTATTTTGTTTTTTGCCCCCAGAGTTCACCAACAAGGATTTATAATGCTAACTATTAGAGCTGGGATATTTTCTCTCAGGAAAGAGAGCATGTCCTATCTTTGTGATTTAAAAATACTTGAAGGAAACAGATTATTCTCATGAATCTTTTTCATATTGTGCAGTCTGTGTAAATGCTTGTGTTACTGAGAGCTGCTTTGTTGAGGCGCTTGTTGCTAGGCGCCTGTCATTACATCTCTTTCATTGTGTCTGGTGAAAATGTGTCCAAACAACGAACACTGTATTTCTCTTCGGTAAAAGCTGCTCAACTAGATCGGTTGGCTCTGTGTTTGAGTTTCCAGGTCACTGATTGGACGGGGCAGAGTCACATGACTACACATTTAGTCGTACATTTTTAATAGGACAGGACATGAACACACACAGTGGGAAAACTATCACAAGAATAAAAAACAAAAAAAAAAACAAAAAAAACAAAAAAAAACAACTGAATGACAGACATGGGCAAGATTCTGAAGGTCTGTTAGAGCGATTCATTTTCAATTAATTGCCCAGCCCTGGACAGTTATATGACCTTTCTCACTCAACGATTAACTGTATGGTTTCTCTCCTTGGTGCAGGGGTGTCCAAACTCTTTGGAACGGGGGCCATATTAGATAATGTGCAAACACCAGGGGGCCAGCTGCTTCTTGCATCTTGTGTTACTGGAAAAAAAAAATCATATACTCATGAGAAATCCAACTGTTTCCTGCTTCAGTGAAAAGGGATTCAACTTGCCAAGGCTCCTAAAACCATTGCTGTCGACTTTATACTTCTACCTAGAGTGAAACCGTTTGTCTACTTCTTTACCATCTGTTTGTGAAAAGACATTGTTCCCTCCTGCAAAGTACCTATTTGGTGCATGTTAATGAACTGTATGACAGTGCTGCCATTGTGAAAAATGCAAAGCGAGCTTGCTTCATTAGCCAATATTGAGTGGCAGGCCACATATTTTGAAAAACTAGTCGGAGGCCTTTTAAAATTGGTCTGGAAATATGACACTGGCTACCTGTCACTCAGAGAACTGATTTCAAAATCTTGCTGCTTGTGTATAAATCACTCTGTGGCTGAGTGCCAAAATATTGTTCTGACATGTTTGTGACAAATTAACCTTCTATGACCCTGAGGACATCTGGGGCTGGCCTACTGACCGTCCAAAGAGTCAGAACAAAACATCGTGACGCAGCAATTTGTCATCATGCAGCAAAAACCTGGAATAACCTCCTAGATGATGGCGGACATGCTCCGTCTCTGAGCTAAAAATCTTTTTTACACTGCCTACTCCACCCTGTAACGACTGCAACCTTATTTCAAAACTCAGTTTCAAATCATTTTAAATAATCTTTTTATCTTTGAACCTGGCAATTTTTTAAAATTTTAAATCATTTACTAATTGATAGTACACATATTTTATTGCTCTGTAAAGCACTTTGAATTGCCCTTGTGCATTAAATGTGCGATACAAATAAAGCAGCCTTGCAGGCCACGATTGGCCCCCAGGCCAGACATTGGACATCCCCGCCTTAGTGAGTGTTCTTGAGCCCATTCTAACCTTTTTTTAACCAACCTCAGAGCAGCAGGTGTTACATCTTGAATCACTTACGGGGATTTTTCCAGAGAATTTAAATCTGACTGAGCTTTACTTGTCTCCTTCTGATCACCATCATCCCCGTCTTCACTCTTGTGAGTCTCAGGGTCACAAGAGTCTCCTAACTTGTCATTAGTAGTATTTGGTTCTGGATGTCTATCTGTGTCTAAAGTCCTGACTGGTTCTGGTCCTACACAGTCCCTTCTCTCAGTTTTTATTTCCATTATTTTTATTACCATCTGTTTTTCCCCAGTTTCAGTCTGATGACGCCGTGCGGGCGGATTAACACATCGATGTCTCCTGAGGTCGAGTAACCGAGAGAATCTTTGGTCACAATAATTGCAGATGAATCTTTTTTCTCCTTTGTGGATATTCATGTGTCTGGTCAGATTCCCTAGGGTGATATAACTTTTCCCACACTCACAGCAGATAAATGGTTTCTCATCCATAACACTGACAGGGACTTTATCATTTTTCGAAGGGTTTAAGCCTGTGCGAGAGTTTCTGGTCTCCCTCCAATAATCCTCACTGTCATCAGTCTCCGGTTCGGAACAGTCTTCAGGCTTGAAATCAGAATCTGATTCTGGATGTTTATCTGGCTTTGAGTTCCTGTCAGGTTCAAATTCTTCATGGTACTCTTCTTCAGTGCATGTTTCCGTCTCTTCAGCTGAGCTGTTGACTGGAGGCTCTACCTCACTGTTCTTTTCAGCTTGAGTTCCATGAATCTGTGAGGACAGACGCCCAGCGCACTCATCATCAATGTCTTCAGTTTCAGGTTCAGGGGAGTCCCCAGCCTTGTCTTGTCTGGAAGCGTTCTCTTCAGTTTGGATTCTCATGTGTTCATATAAATTTCCAACCACTGTAACAATTTTCTCACAAGCTGTGCAGCTGAATGGTTTCTCTTTGGTGTGGATTTTCAAGTGTGTTTTACTCACTGTAAAAGACATCTTACACACTGGGCATGTAAAAGGTTTCTCTGTGTGGTTTCTCACGTGTTCTATTAAAGAAAGACTTCGAGCAAAAGTTTTCGGACAGTATGAGCAGCCGAATGGTTTAATTCCCGAGTGGATTCTCATGTGTTTCTGTAACTTTGCATTCACTGAAAATTTTTTCGTACAGATCGAACAGCTGAAAAGTTTCTCTCCTACGTGGATTTTCATGTGTCTCACTAGACTTGCAGTCCCTCTAAAAGATTCCTCACAAACACTGCATGTGTAAGATTTCTCTACAGTGTGGACTTTCATGTGTCTATCTAAGTGAGCACGCCCCGGAAAAGATTTCTTACAGACTGAGCAGCTCCACGTTTTTTTTTCCCCTGTATGAGCTCTCATGTGACTCACCAGGTGTGCCTTCAATCTAAAGGTTTTCTCACACTCAGGGCAGCTCAGTGGTTTCTTGCAATTCTTAGATTTAGTATCACTTTCAGAGGCTTGAGAACTTGAGTCATCATCAGTATCTGACTGTAAATATCTATCTGGATTTGAGTCGTTGGCTGCATCAGGTCCTCCATAGTCCTCTCCATCAGCTTCTGTTGCCATCTGTTCAATTTGTCTTTGATGAAGCTGTGAGTAGTGAGGGTTCTCTTCCACATCTTCGCTCTCCACAGGGACAGAAATGAATGGGAACCTAGTGACATCAGCCTCCTCCAGCCCTTGAAGCCACTCCCCCTCCTGATTGATACAGAGTTCCTCCTGTTCCTCTTTAACGTGTGGGGCTTCCTGGTCGAGACTGGAGCTCCACTCCTGTTGCTCAAAGGGAACCTCTTCTTTACCCACCAACAGCACCTGGATGTCTGCAGGAAACAGTAAACACACACAGAGATGTTTCAAAGATGATGTTGTCCATTCACATCATAGCTCAAAAACTTCTTATTGAAATTCTACAGATCACTTCACACGGTTCACTCAGCCGTGTCAGGTCTCTGTACAGCATCTTTGTGTGACTGCAATATGCTGTTAGACAGGCCTGGACTGTGGTGTGATGTGAGTGTGATATCTATGGTCATTCTCATATTAGCTGTACAGTATCTGCATTACATGCTTTCTAATTCCACAGACATTTAGTGCAAGTCAAATGAAACAGCTCGTGGCAAACTGAATTAACACTACTTGTAGCTAACAGGGAAAGCTGAGGCTGGTTTTAAGGAGCAAAACAGTGGTGTGTGGAAAGCCGACAAGGTCATTTAACATCTTCTTTCCCTGTTATTCAGTGTTTCAATATAGTTTTATATCACAAACTGGTGTTTATAAAAGCTGTTGCAAACGCTGGCTGTGAAAGCCGCTCTATGCACCTACATGTGTGCCTGAACACCATCTTGTACGGTGACTACAACCCAAGTGTGCATCTGTGTCCACCAGGAAGGCAGGAAGCAAAAAAGGTCGGCTTTTTTACATTTTTCATCAACTTTTTTCCTCACTTTATTGAATTCAAATTGTTCACATCTGTTACTAATACTGAAAAAATGAAAATAATTCAAATTTGGAAATGAAATAATCTAAATAAATAATTTAAAATAACATAATGTGCCTCATAATGTTCATAATTCTTGGGGGTCATACAGATTAAAAAAATTATTGCTTTTAATATGCCTCAAGGATTTTCAAAAGACAGCCAATTCATTTTTAAATGCCTCAAAAGGTGATTTACATTTGTGTGAATATTTTGCCAGCAGAATTAAATTGTTCACAAGATATTCAGTATATCAGTATTAGTGGCAGTCATGTTGTTAGTTGTACTGTTTGTCATTTAAAGATTATTTTTTGGGGCTTTTTATTGCTTTATTGGCAGCACAGCTTAAGGATGTGTTGTACTATGTAATATAGTGGAAATGATCTAATTCAGTAAAATCTATGCAACATTTAACATTATGTAATGTAAACTTTTAGGCCTCTGTATTATGTGCCACGAAGCAGAAAGAATGTGAAGTAACCTTGCATTTTGTGTCTTGTCAGGATGTCACAAACATGCCTAACATGTTGTACTTGATGTCCGAGGACATGACTCGATAAGATGGCCCAAACTGTTCTGTCACCCCCTCTGATGATGCTAGTTTAAGATAATGGGAACTGACCCCCCTCCCTGACCTCAGCCATTGACAGTGAGTAGATGGACTCAACAAAAAATGAGAATGAGTTCAGTGAAAAGAGCAAGCCCTGGACAACTGCTGAGGTCAGGGAGGAGGTGTGAGCCCACCAGTAAAACCAAAGAAGAAGACTGCGCTTCATTAGTTGTTCAATGTGCCCTTTTTAATTTCCCCTCTTGCAGTTGCCTTTGGGGAATCCCTGCCGCCATAATAGGTGCTGTTTCATTGTCTGAAAAACTGAGCTGAGCTGGGTGAGATCTACCCTCACGATGGTCACTCCAGAGGTATATATCACCCACGATGCATTGCAGCTATGCATTTGATGCAGGCAAATACAGAACGTACAGAGCACCACCCAGTGTTACAAAATAAATATGCACTCCCCTTACACAACTTTTCCTCATCTATATATCTGCCAGAAATATCATATTTGTACAGATTTTTAAGTGATTTATATTTCTACTTTGTTTCAACCGAAATATTTAAATGCACGTGACTGTGCTCGTGTGTTCCCTGTGTTGTGTACTGCCCTGATCGCTCTGTTTTGAAGTTTGTATAATGATTTTAAGTTGCTTTTGAAAGTGTTGCCCCACAGTACTTCCACCCAGTAAGTCAAATATGGTAGTACATGCGATGCATATAGTATATGCAGTGATTTATAGACCAGTATCATTATTTGCAGATGTCTTCACCTCACTGAAAGGAGTCTGCAGGTATTTCTAGTGATTTGTAAAAAGCAGAAGGGGCTGAGGGTTAGTGAATGAGGGGAAGTCGAACTATGAATGGAACCTTGCCTTAACTTTACATCTAAGGGAGGAATATAGACTCCTACTGACTAAGCACGAAGCTAATGGCACAGCGTGGCTTTTGAACGTTGAAACACCGTTAACAAAGGACAAACCTTCTCTGTGTAACCGAAGCTGAGGGTTGTAAACAGCGTCCAGTAGTTTCCGTTGTCGCATGCTCTCCATCTGTGATCGACAAAGTTCCTCCTCGTACTCTGCTATTGTTCTTTCAAACAGCCCAAATATCTCCTCGGCAGCTGCAATAAGTCGCTGCTGCACCACCGCCCTCAGCATTTGGGCTTTAGTCATTTTCACACACAGAAACAGAAACTTTTTTCCACGCTAGCTACGTTAAAAACAAAGCTCTGGCTGGCGCTGTGTCGCTAACTGCCGTCCGCGTCAGTTTCCGGCTAGCATGCTAAGCTAACTTCCGTAGCTTTGTCGGCTGTCGGGAGATAATGGAGGTCATTTAAGATAAAAATGGTCGGCAGCAAAAATTAATTCAGAAAGGTTTAACCAGAGATACAGATGCTCTGATAAATCTGTGTTGCTGGACTGGCGTGAGCTCGCTCGTCACGATCCTTCTTCTTCTTCTTCTTCTTCTTCTTCTTCTTCTTCCCTTCAAAAGCGGTTTTGGCGGATTTCAACACCAGCTTTCAGGATCATACCGCCACCTGCCGACCGGAGTCCGTATGTTAAACAGGATCTACTTAACATTATCCTCCTGAGACATTCTATTTTGGGTTTGCTGCTGCACCCTAGACTCCATTCTGCTTTTGTGCCATCGAGTGTCAGCAAAGCACATACAAATACACTAATATATGAAAATACAAAATGGCAGCCATCTCTGCCAAGTCACTCTGCAGCTGATCCTGACACAAATGTGGACAATGTACAAAACCTGAACAGCTTTTATGGGTGAAACTAATTTAGCCTACTTGTGCTTAATAATGTTTGTAGTTCAATATCACATACAAATTTGACCAATTTAACAACAGTAACAAGCTAAGACACTGTTAATAAGGAAGTATTTGAGGACATTGAGACCTTATTACCATCACGTCTGTGGACAGTGGGGCTATATTATTGCAGCATTTCACACAGGCCAGTTAGGAGTGACAGACCGTTCCTACAGACAAAACAGACATTCCTAGCTTGGATTATGAATCAAGGAAAATACATAAGGAGTTAGTGTCATCTCTAACATTGGTTCCCAAGTGGTGGGTCTCGCTCCAAAAGTGGGTTGCACATCACTTCTGAATGGACCACAAGTGACTCTCAAACTTGTCAAGTTTGTAAAAAAATATACTTAATTTTTGAAGTACAGTGAATTTCCAGCACAGAGCTTTTATTTTGAGGTGCCATTTTCTGTTGTAGAGTGAGCGACTAACCAACAGCTACTTAAAGGACAACTTCGGTATTTTTCAACCTGGGCTCTATTTCCCCATGTGTATGTGTGCGTATGATTCATGGGTACAACTCGTACTAAAATTGGTTCAGTATTGAGGGAGGTGGATGGAACCGGGAGCCGCGAAACGAGCTAAAACGGTAACAGGGGCAAATGCGTCCCATATAAGTTTGCGCATTAAAAGTGCTTTTTTTCGCCACTGACCAGTTCAGATCGGCAGTGCTATGAGTGGAGTCAGCTGTCAGTCAGTGTTGGAGCAGAGAGGGGGAGGGCTGCCCCGCTGGGTACTGTAGGTGAGTATGTGTGTATGAAGTGTGTGTTTTTTCGCCACTGACCGGGTCAGATCACCAGTGCTATCTCTGTAAATAGCATACTAACTTAGCATTTCCCTTACCTCTGGGCTGTGTGATGTCACAAGCTTTGCTCCACTGTGTCTGTAGCTCTCTCTACTCGTGGGACAGCCGTTTTCTTGAGGAAGAGGTGTTTCGGGATTGGATGTCTTCTCTTCTTCGGCTGGCAGTAGTCATCTTGGGAGAAGTGAGCACTGCAGACCCGATGGTCTGCAAGGCGCAGTGTCTGGACAGGAGTGTTAGCATCCATTTGTAGCACAACTAGCCACAACTTCAGCATCTCGCCGTCCGACAAAGGCAGCCTATGAAAGCTGTACGGGGTGTTGCGCAACATGCTGTTCTTGCGTTCGGGAAAAAGGCCCATTTATTTGAGCACTCCAAAAACTCTGGTAACACTCCAGGGGGTAGCACGTAAAAGACTCTGTCCTCTGACTCTTCTAGCATAACACACACACTTCATACACACATACTCACTTACAGTACCCAGCGGGGCCGCCCTCCCCTTCTCTGCTCCAACACTGACTGACAACTGACTCCACTCATTCACACTCACCACTGCCCCAGGGCCGCTACAATATGCTATCTACAGAGATAGCACTGGCGATCTGAACCAGTCAGTGGCGAAAAAAAGCACTTTTATACGGGACGCATTTGCCCCTGTTACCGTTTTAGCTCGTTTCGCGCCGCAATACTGAACCAATTTTAGAACGAGTGGTACCCATGAATCATACGCACACATACAGTACAGGCCAAAAGTTTGGACACACCTTCTCATTCAATGCGTTTTCTTTATTTTCATAACTATTTACATTGTAGATTCTCACTGAAGGCATCAAAACTATGAATGAACACATGTGGAGTTATGTACTGAACAAAAAAAGGTGAAATAACTGAAAACATGTTTTATATTCTAGTTTCTTCAAAATAGCCACCCTTTGCTCTGATTACTGCTTTGCACACTCTTGGCATTCTCTCCATGAGCTTCAAGAGGTAGTCACCTGAAATGGTTTTCCAACAGTCTTGAAGGAGTTCCCAGAGGTGTTTAGCACTTGTTGGCCCCTTTGCCTTCACTCTGCGGTCCAGCTCACCCCAAACCATCTGGATTGGGTTCAGGTCCGGTGACTGTGGAGGCCAGGTCATCTGCCGCAGCACTCCATCACTCTCCTTCTTGGTCAAATAGCCCTTACACAGCCTGGAGGTGTGTTTGGGGTCATTGTCCTGTTGAAAAATAGATGATCGTCCAACTAAACGCAAACCGGATGGGATGGCATGTCGCTGCAGGATGCTGTGGTAGCCATGCTGGTTGAGTGTGCCTTCAATTTTGAATAAATCCCCAACAGTGTCACCAGCAAAACACCCCCACACCATCACACCTCCTCCTCCATGCTTCACAGTGGGAACCAGGCATGTGGAATCCATCCGTTCACCTTTTCTGCGTCTCACAAAGACACGGCAGTTGGAACCAAAGATCTCAAATTTGGACTCATCAGACCAAAGCACAGATTTCCACTGGTCTAATGTCCATTCCTTGTGTTTCTTGGCCCAAACAAATCTCTTCTGCTTGTTGCCTCTCCTTAGCAGTGGTTTCCTAGCAGCTATTTGACCATGAAGGCCTGATTGGCGCAGTCTCCTCTTAACAGTTGTTCTAGAGATGGGTCTGCTGCTAGAACTCTGTGTGGCATTCATCTGGTCTCTGATCTGAGCTGCTGTTAACTTGCCATTTCTGAGGCTGGTGACTCGGATGAACTTATCCTCAGAAGCAGAGGTGACTCTTGGTCTTCCTTTCCTGGGTCGGTCCTCATGTGTGCCAGTTTCGTTGTAGCGCTTGATGGTTTTTGCGACTCCACTTGGGGACACATTTAAAGGTTTTACAATTTTCTGGACTGACTGACCTTCATTTCTTAAAGTAATGATGGCCACTCGTTTTTCTTTAGTTAGCTGATTGGTTCTTGCCATAATATGAATTTTAACAGTTGTCCAATAGGGCTGTCGGCTGTGTATTAACCTGACTTCTGCACAACACAACTGATGGTCCCAACCCCATTGATAAAGCAAGAAATTCCACTAATTAACCCTGATAAGACACACCTGTGAAGTGGAAACCATTTCAGGTGACTACCTCTTGAAGCTCATGGAGAGAATGCCAAGAGTGTGCAAAGCAGTAATCAGAGTAAAGGGTGGCTATTTTGAAGAAACTAGAATATAAAACATGTTTTCAGTTATTTCACCTTTTTTTGTTAAGTACATAACTCCACATGTGTTCATTCATAGTTTTGATGCCTTCAGTGAGAATCTACAATGTAAATAGTCATGAAAATAAAGAAAACGCATTGAATGAGAAGGTGTGTCCAAACTTTTGGCCTGTACTGTACACATGGGGAAATAGAGCCCAGGTTGAAAAATACCGAAGTTATCCTTTAACAGAGACAGCAAACTAGCACAACGACATGGCCGAACGCAAGTATGATATTAAATGTATAACTAGCTCAGGAGAAATCTGGACCCCGTGACTGGACTAGTTGGGAACCACTGATCTAGAACATCATTCCCAATTTATTGTCTGTGGAGCAGCTCCAGACTTCATACCCTATGACAACGAGTTTTAGCAATCCAGATTTTGGATTTGGGAGACAGTTGATCATGTTTTGTAATATTTTTGGATTGTCTTAGATCAAAGAAATAACATGTATGAATTTCGAAAATGGGCGTAGTTCTCCTTTATTCTTGACAGAAATACCTCCTCTCTTCTAGGCTACTCCTTCCTTTAATGCTGACACTTGATAATATGTTCTGCTGATAATTTCTTTTTGTTTTGTGCTTTTCCTTCCACTTTTTTAACTGTAACGTTCATTATACCTTGTGTTTAGTGATCTTCTAGCTATAACATTAGGCACTATTTTGCTTTAAGACTAAAGATCCTTACGTCCCCACCAATGCTGGGTTCCAAGTCCTGATTCAGTGATAGAGTATGGTAATATATTAACATAGTGGCCGTACATGAAATATGTTTTTCAAAGCAGATTCTGCAACACTGGCGTGACTGCCCACTCCCACATGTCATTATTCCCACCATATTGCAAAATGTCTCAGATCAAGCACTTTATCCTGGTATCATTGAAGAGACCATATGCTGCATCAAAATATCAGTGTATGCCCAGGAGCATTTATTTTCAGACATTAAATCTGCAGTAGCCTATAGCTCAGACAAACCTCTATATTCTTACTCCTGGCTGACTGAGACAAATCAATCCAATTAACTTGGGCAGGCTGTGTTGTCTGACCTTTTTACCTACTGGTGCTAGAGAGTCTGCAGGAGCGAGAGCACAGCTGATGAGACACTGAGAGAGGAGAAAAAAGAGTGAAAGAGTAAATAATTAGAGAGATGGAGGGATAAAGTGTCATGGAAGCGATACTCATTAATCAGAGCTGTTAAATTTGCACTGTTTTGTCACCATCATGGCAACAACTCACAGCCTTGAGACGGAAGAAAGAGGAAAGAGTAATAAAACAAGCATTTCCCCCAGAAATAAGATTACACAAATTTAATTTTGCATTGCATTTAAGACACTGCATTCCTTTCGAGTTAAGATTGCAGAGAGTCTGGATGACAGGCCACAAGTGTGATTCGCAGAGAGTACTGTGAACGTGAGAGCAAATGGCAGAGCTTGGAGTCACAGGAGGCAAGAAAGAGACAGAAAGATGGAAAGAGGAAGAATTGAACAGAGAGTGATTGCTATCTGATAGGGAGATAGGACGAGACAGAATCGGCAAGAGAAAACCATCATTCAGACTCATTTTAAAATATTAATCTCACAGGAACACAAATGATTACTTCTCAGACACTTGCTGGTTTCTTGTGCAGCACTTTGTGACTCTAGAGGGCCTCAAAGTATTTAATCCTTACATTCGGCAGGACAAATAGTCCATTAACCTTTCTTTACACAGGATTATCACAGGACCAAGCTGATATGAACCACATGGTCTGTTCAAGCTGGAATAAAACACTTTTGCATTTTCTTTTGCTTGAGATGAAACGCCGCTCGCACACAGCAGGCGTTGAAGAGCTGGAGGGAGCGATGGAGGTAAGGCGTCTCTGATCTTCAAAGCCGTTGATGGTTTAGGAGGAAATATTGATTCTGGCTGAGGCATATTTGGCTGACTAATCTTTGGATGCCACTGTAAAGGAAAGGTCATTGAAGCTTGTGGTGCAATCATCACAGTGATGTGCTTTAAGGAAATGTGTATTCATATACCACAAACATCAGTGCCCAGACATTTACATTAGAGCTGTCAGCTCGAGCTGAGAGGAAGGATAACAATCTGTCGTATGTGTCAGGAGACACAAGATGTTCGAAATAAACATGAAATTGTTTCTATCCAGTGAACAGCAAAACAATAAATAATTTTTGACTTTTATTGCTCTGTGACTAGAGCTTCATCTATTATTAAACAAGCTTGGCTGGATTTTTACTCTTATATAATAAGAGGGATTCGCATTAATTCTCCAAACAGTAATTGTGAGGCTTGTTTGTGCAGAAATAACTGTTATAATTAAAAGGCTGGGAAATAAAAGCCCCGTGCACATCAGCTGCAGGACATAAAGGCATAAATCTGTCTGTTTAGCAGTATGTTTTGGGGAATAATTCAAAATTTACTCCATAATCAGTGCACTAGGTAGATCTCACAGTCTTATACATTTGATTTATTCTACAGGCAGGAAAGCAGGCATCACAAGACACTCATTCAACCGAGAATTTACTAGAAAAAAAAAGGGAGAAGCAAGTGGTTTTAATAAGGCACCTTGAGAAAAATATGAGTTTCAGGTATTAGCACACACATTATATTATTTCAGCTTTCTCAGCTATATCTATAGTAGTTAGATGGACTGTAACTACTTACAAACAGTGTTGGGGAAGATACTTTGAAAGCTACTAATTACCTCACAGTAAAAGAAGTTGAACTACAGCAATGCTCAGGGAAAAATCTAGTTTGTCTAACTCTGGGATGCCAGAGATCACTGTCTAGCGTCCTGGAGGTGTCGTGGGACCAACTAGATGAAACACTGGTGAAAGGAGGTTCCCACCTAGTTGTCACTGCTCACTGGTCTGTAGAGTTAGGCTTTGCCATAATAGCTTATCATAGGGCTTAGGAGGTTATTCACTGAGTGCTGATCCTTTCTCTAGAGCACAAACTTCTTGTTTTTATTTGAAAAAACTGAAGCTACGTAGAAAAGTTCTTCAAACTACTTTGCAAAAAAAGTCACAATATTTATGCTACAAAGTTATGACTAAATATTTAACAAAAAGTCACGT